>NC_092038.1:19502395-20106699 GCF_003086295.3 Arachis hypogaea | reverse complement strand
TCTCCTAAGTCTTCAACCACTTCTTCCTCTTCAATGGCAGGCGTAGCTTCTTCCAATTGTTCCAATACAACATCGTGCTGCTCACTGTCCACCGGAGTTTCTAACTTCTCCTTCATGCCACGTTTTTCAGTAGATTCTCCACATGAAGCCATGGGGGTTCCTTGAATGTCCCAACGTCGGGAAGGTAATCGATTTATTGCATGATCCAGTTGTTTAAGTATAAAATCGTACACCTCCTTGATGGTTTCTTTTCTATGACAACTCCCTTCAACTACTCCTTCATCTGCAAAGGTCTCTTCTACCTTCACCTTTAGTGCCTCCTCTAGCTCCTTATGAAGTATGGATTCACGAAGATGATCCCTTCTCTCTTGTTCTATGTCAATAGCATCATTGGGATCATGTTGCTCTTGGATTGATGGATGTGGGTACTCTTCCATGGATGGTGGTGATGGGATGGAGAGATCATTTTGTGGTTGAGATGGAAGTGCACTGGAGCTTGAGTAATTTGTATTGATTTGGTTGTGGTTTGGTTGGTTTTGGATTGAGAATTTTGGAAAACTAGAGGATTTGAACTTTTGGTAAAAATTAAAATTTTTTGAACTTAGCAGTTTTTTGGCAAAACTGTTTGCGTACGTGACAGTGTCACGCGACACGAGTTTTAGGCTTTGCCACAGACTCGCATACGCAAAAGCTGGCTGTGTACACGACAATGTCACTTTTATACTCATGCGTACGCAGAACCTCTTCTCTACCTAGTATTCTCGTGTACGCGAGTAGTGGAAGCGGACACGGCACTGTCTTTTTACAAATTCTCGCGTAGGTATCAGGTGGCTCGCATACGCATGACACCTGTTATGCTGAAAATTGCAATTTTTTAATTTTTAATCATTCCTCTACCTTTTTAAATATCTGTAACCCCTATTTGAGGTCCGATAGCTAGTGGTCAGGCTTAGGAAAGAAAGCGAACCTATTAAGGGAGTTAGGTTGACATTGAAGGAGATTGATGAAGTAAAAATTTGAATTATTAAGACGTGGGTAAAGGTGTATGAGATATGAATAAGAATGATGATGATATTAATGAATTGTGATTGTATGAGATATGAATAAGGGTGATGATGATATTGATGAATTATGACTGAAAGATCCATGTGGCATATGCATTTGAAATTATCTGAGACACGAGTTTTCTTGGGTAGATGTAGTGGCTTGCCACTACTTGCTCCAGGTTGAGACTCGATACTCTGTTGATCCTCTGTTGCAAGATGTGACTAGCACTTTAACTCTCCGAATTCTCCCAATGAGATGATAAATGATTGATTATATGCATAGACTCTTGGAGATGCATGCATGCAGAGACTATCTAGGGTTCACTACCAGACATGTTGGGTTTGGCTAGATAACCAACAGATGAGACTCATGATCCATAGGATAGATATGCATCATATGCACTTGTATATTTTGTGTGAGTATGCAATTGTTTTGGCTTGCCTATTTGCTAAAATGTAATTAACTGCTACTTGATCTAATTACTGTATCTATCTCCATAGTTGTGTTTTTCCTTGTCTGGCTTGCTTGTCTTTGCTTCTGAGAGATCCCACTGGCGAGTGAAGGAGGCGCTGAGGATTTTATCACTTGGTGAATTGGAGGTTTGCAGAAAATGGGAAACGAAGAGTTAGATTAGGATCCTTAGACATAGTAACCATATTTCTGGTTTAGTGAAAACTTTAGTATATGAATATGGGTTGTTGGAGTTTTGGAATGCATCTGGCTTTTTGGGAATTATTTATTATCTATATGGGTACCTTTACCATACCGAGAACCCCCTGTTCTCATTCCATACATATTTTGTTATTTTTCCGATACAGAATGTGAGGTACCTCGCTGAGCATACTGAAGATTCACTTGAAGCGAAGATCTACGAATTTTGGGACTTTTATTATGTATCTAGTTTATATATATATGTATATATGTTCTCCACTTTGTATATATTTGTATTTTGTCTCTCTGAGAGGTTGATTTGGAGAAATAAGCTTTATATTTTGTCTTTTGGTAAACTTTTGGGTTGTATATGTATATATATACTCTGGTCGGCTTTTGCTTTGCAGGTCGAGTTTGGAGCTTGCTATATATATATCTTTGGACCTCTATGTTTGTATGTATATTATCTTTTCCGTGCATTGTTATCTATCCCTTCTACGCTTAACCGTTTCAAATGTGATGCAACTTTCAAGTTCTGTTTTGCTTAACTTTTCTTCAAGGCTCCTAGTTAAATTTCTTTTCATATATACCTATATTCGCATTTTACTTTTAGAGGTCGTAATACCTCATCACCTCTAATTTAGGATTTAAGCGTAAAGCTCTGTGTGGTAGGGTATTACATTATAGATTTTCTACTTTTGATTAATGTGTTGATGTTTTCTTAAGAAAGAGTTTTCGTTCTTCATCACAAGGGTTTGAATCTAGTGAAAAATAGTTCTAATATTAACTGAATTTTAATTATTATATTGAAAACTTGACTTTTGGAATTAAGTTTGAAAAATCCTTTTCACAATTATTTAAGTTTTGAAACTAGACTTGATAAGTGACCTGGAATCAACTAGGGTTAATTCTTGTGAATTGTGTAGTTTTTAAATGAGTGAAAGTACTTCACTTTTTTTCATAATCAATTAATCAAGAAATTGGTGGTTTGTTAAGCTTAAAGATGTGTGTAGTTCAAGTACTACTTTGTTACTCAGATTCTATTTCTATGAGAATTAAATATATCCAGAAAAAAGGTGAAAATTGACATGATGGTATTTTGATTTTTTGAAATCAAACTTGTTTGGGAATAACTTTTTAAACTTTGAACCAAATATAGAAATATAATAATATGCTCATCTTAAGATTTCTAGGAATTATTATAATTAAGTATATGTGTATTATAAATAATTTTGCTTTTAAAATTTTAAATTTTGATTGTCTGACTAAATTAATCACTTAATTACTATTGTTTAGTTCATAATTCTTGTGAAAACAATAATTTATTTTCGTGATATTATTTGATACGACTACTCGATGCATTTAAAGATAATAATTTATGAAAATTTGTATCATATTGCATTCTTAAAATATTATATATTATAACTTGTATTATTATTTGCTGTTCGTATGTTTAATAATTAGATTTACTTATTTTATTTCTGCTATTATTTATATATGTTTGGTTGTTTTGCTTTTATTATTTAAAAACATATTATTTATCATCGTAAGTCTCACTAGTAATTATATAATAAATCTTGAATGATGTTAGGTGTACACTTTTTAATTTGAATATGGGAATAAAAATGATGTTGGACTTGAATATGAGAAATACAGGTGTTTCACAGTCATGTGGTGTCAGTGGAACAGAACTCGAACCATGCGAGTTCTCCATCAGTAAAAAAATTGAAAACAACAAATAATTAGGAGGGGTCCGTTTTCTAGCTTCCAAAATTCATATTTGCCCAACCACAAGTCGGACCATGCGATTTCTTAAGCAAAATTTTAAAATCATACAACTCGCATGGTCCGATTTGTGTACTCTGAATTTTTTCAATTTTTAACATAAATCGGACCTTCCGATTTGTGTACTCTGAATTTTTTTAACTTTTTAAACACAAATCGGACCCTTCGATTTGTGTACTCCCACAATTTTAAAAAACACAAAAAATTACCATGTTAAAGTATATCACTCATTTTGCTTCCATATCAAAATTTTTTAGCCATTAGGTGTATATCAAAAAAAATTATTACCAAATCCGTTATTCTTATAAAATTTATATTAAAATATAAATATATATTAAAATTAAATTAAATAACATATATATTATTTAATTTATATATAAATAATATATAATATCTCAGTTAATTTTCGATACGACGCATATAGAATTATTATTAATAAATCGTTTACCTTACCTCTATTGTATATATTGTACAAATATTCTTTTGATTCTCTAGTAGGACTCAATATTATTCATTCATAAATTAATAGAGGGAGGCACTACAATAAGTTTTCAACACAGTTTTGACAGGGTCTATTTTTTATATATTGACTGTGCATGCAACTCTGCATTGCCCAGCAAGCCATGGCATTGCTAGATAGTAGATGCACCTTGTGCTAACACAAGATAAATGTTTCATACAATACAAAATAAAAGAAATGAGTTTATCACAATTCCACAATGTGATTTTGCTATCATGCTTCTACTATTGCATTTTATTTTATTTTTCTTTTTGTGTAATTATTAAAATGAAGAAAAGTCTTGGTCTGCACAACAATAATATATCCTCAACATGCAAAACTATTGAGAACCATTATATTTTAAAAAGGAAAAGTCTAAGGGACTAGCAACTTTTATATTTTTTGGCCAGTACTTAACTGTCAAAAGAAAAGTGAGTGATTTCTCATCATTGAATGTAATCTCACACTATTAAAAAAATTATTGATAGCCAATTGATAGTTATAAAATATCAAAGTTGCTGACCCCTAGTGTTGCTCTTTTAAGAAAAGCGATTTTGTGCAATGTCCCTTGTCGCCATTCCCACTCAGTTATTGTTCTGCACCTAGAGAGCTTGTCCCACTATGTGCTTTCACCATTCAATGTTGTCCCATGACGGAAATTAAGGTCGCCATTTCACACCTTTGTCTTGAAACTCATCTCAATGCATTCATTTTTGCATTAATGCAAATGGAAATATGATTGATGACTGGTCATTATATTGTTTTGTCTTCATTGTGTGTATTTGTTGTTTTATGATTGTAAATAGAGTTCAACTATAATAAGCATGTTCTACAAGAAAAAAGTAAATAAATAGAACATATTTAAAATAAAAAATAAATATTGAAAGTAAGCATGCTCTGGAAGAAAAAAAAAATGTTTATGATCACTAAAAGTAATTATTTTTAGTAGACTATTTTTTCTATTACAAAAAAAAAACTTCGAAAATAATTTTGAGGTTACTAACCGTAACAAGTATATAATCTTGATGCTTAATAATTGTGTAAAAATTACACTGATGATGTTGTAAAATAAATAAAAATATACTAAATATAAAATAAAGATGTATAAATAAAAGATTTAATAATAATAATTTATATATGTATTTATTAATATTATATATATATATATATATAAATATAAAGAGAGAAGTATAAAATTAGAACGTAAAGAGAGAGAATTGATTTGTTTATTGTGTATATTCTCTTGTTTCAGATCATGTATTTATAGGCGTACAGAAGTTTGCTTTTCAAACTACATTTATTCTGCTTCATCCTAAGGACTTGATCCTTTTAACATAGAAAATGGGTTGCCCATTAAATGGACATCCATTCTTATCCTATTCTAGTCACAACACTTTTCTTTGAATGTCCATTTAGGATTATGCCTCATTAAAATCTTACTAAAGAAAAACCCAATGGGAAAATAACTTTAGTGAAGGAAAAAGAGTACAATATCTTTTGTGATGGAGACTGCCTCATTAAAAACCTTGTCAAGAAAAATTCAATGGGAAAAAAACCTGACCAAAGAAAAAAGAATACAGTCTCCCCCTCTTATCGACATCATTTAATATCTCGAAATCGGCACATCCCAATCTGATGTACCAATATTTTAAAGAAGGATTTTGGGATTGACTTTGTGAATAAATCTACCAGATTGTCACTTGAGCGAATCTGTTGGATATCAATTATCCTTTGATTTTGAAGATTATGAGTGAAGAAGAATTTGGGAGAAATATGCTTTGTTCTATCACTATTGATATATCCGCCTTTAAGTTGAGCAATACATGCTAAATTTTTTTCAAAAAGGACAGTTTGAGCTATCTTCTGATCAATCAATCCACATGATGACAGAATATATTGGATCAAACTCCTCAGCCAAAAACACTCTCGACTAGTTTCATGTATCGCTAGTATTTCAGCATGATTAGAGGAGGTTGCTGCTATCGTCTATTTCGTGGACCTCCATGATATAGCTGTACCACCATATGTGAACAAGTATCCTGTTTGAGATCTCCTTTTGTGTGGATCAGACAAGTATCTAGTATCTGCATAGCCAACTAGTTGTGACTTGGATCCATAGGGATAAAACAATCTCATATCAACCGTTCCATGAAGATATCGAAATATATATTTGATTCCATTCCAATGTCTTCTGGTTGGAGAGAAACTATATCTTGCTAGTAAATTCATAGAAAATGATATATCGAGTCTTGTATTATTAGCAAGATACATTAGCGCTCCAATGGCACTAAGATATGGTACTTAAAGACTAAGGATATCTTCATTTTCTTCCTTAGGACGGAATTGATCATTTTCCACATCCAAAAATCTTACGATCATTGGGGTACTTAGTGGATGTGACTTATTCATATAAAATCGTTTCAAGATCTTTTCTGTGTATGTTATTTGATGAATAAAGATTCCATTTTTTATATACTCGATCTGCAGATCGAGACAAAATTTAGTCTTTCTAAAATCTTTCATCTCAAACTTTTCTCTTAGAGTTTTTATAATTGTTGGAATCTCTTCAGGAGTCCCAATGATATTTAAATCATCAACGTACACAGCAATTATAATGAATCTAGATGCAGATTTCATTACAAAAACACATGGACAGATATCATCATTCTTGAATCCTTTTTTTCCAGATACTCAGTAAGACGATTATACCACATTCGTCCAGATTGCTTTAGACTGTATAAAGATCTTTGCAATTTGACTGAGTATAATCCCTGTGAATATTCATTGGATGGTTTACATATCTTTAGTCTTTCAGGGACTTTCATATACATATCCCGATCTAATGAGTCGTATAAGTAGGCTGTTACCACATCCATTAAATACATATGCAGTTTATGATATGCAGATAAACTGACCAAATAACGTAATGTTATCGCATCCACTACAGGGGAATACGTTTCTTCATAATCTATATCGGGCCTTTGTGAAAAATCTTGTGCCACAAGTCGGGCTTTGTAGCGCACAACTTCATTTTTCTCATTTCGTTTTTCTCACAAGTACCCATCTGTATCCAACAGGTTTTACATCTTCTGGTGTACAGACTACAGGTCCAAAGACTTCACGTTTTGCAAGTGAGTCTAACTCAGCCTTCATGGTTTCTTCCTATTTTGGCCAATCATTTCTTTGTCGATATTCTTCGACTGATCTTGGCTCAAGATCCCTACTTTCATGTATGATATTTAATGCCATATTATATGCAAATATTTTATTGACAATTGTCTTATTTCAGTCCCATTTCTCTCCTGTAAAGACATAATTTATCGAGATCACGTCATTTTCACAATTTTCAGGTACCTGAACGCCTTCTGGCGTTAAAACTATATCAGAATTTTGGACAACTACATGTGTCTTTACTATGTCTTTTTTAATAGGAATATTATTTACCTCTTTTTTCTTTCGAGAATTTTTGTCTTTGGAACCGACAGGCCTGCCACGCTTCTAGCGTGAATTTGCTTTAGTGGCTACTTGTCCTACTAGGACATCAATTTGAATTGGGGCTTTTTCGCTGGTATATAAGATTTGGTTATCCTCTTTGTATCAGAAAATGCATCAGGCAATTCATTTGCTATTCTTTGCAAATGTATAATCTTTTGAACTTCTAGTTCATATTGCTCTGATCGAGGATCTAAATGCATCAACGATGATGTATTCCAATTAAGTTTCTTTTCAGTAAGCTTATTCTCTCCCTCCTAATGTTGGAAATTTTGATTAATCAAAATGACAATCCGCAAAACGGGCTTTAAATACATCCCCAATTTGTATCTCAAAATACCTTACTATAGAGGGAGAATCATATCCAACATATATCCCCAATTTTCTTTAGGGTCCTATTTTGGTGCGATCGGAAACATATATCACACATCCGAATATTCTTAAATGGGAAACATTTGGCTACTGGCCAGAAGCTAATTGCATAGGAAAGAACCGATGGTAACTCGTTGGCCTCAAACAAATAAGTGCTGCGGCATGTAAAATAGCATGCCCCCAAATCGAGGTTGGGAGATTTGTTCTGATAAGTAAGGGTCTAGCAATTAATTGGAGGCGTTTAATAAGTGATTCTGCTAACCCATTTTGTGTGTGAACATAAGCTACTGGATGTTCAACACTTACTCCATTAGCCATACAATAAGCATCAAAAGCTTGGGAAGTAAATTCATCAGCATTATCAAGACGAATTGCTTTGATTGGATTTTTTGGAAATTGTGCTTTTAATCGAATAATTTGAGCCAGTAATCTCGCAAACGCCAGGTTGCGAGAAGATAATAAGCACACGTGTGACCATCTCAAAAATGCGTCTATTAGGACCATAAAATATCTAAAAGATCCACATAGTGGATGAATAGGTCCACATATATCACCTTAAATCCTTTTTAGAAATTTAGGGGACTCAAATCCAATCTTTACTGGTGATGGTCTTAAAATTAACTTCCTTTGAGAACATGCAGCACAACAAAATTCACTAGTTTTAAGAATCTTCTGGTTCTTTAGTGAATGTCCATGGGAGTTTTCAATAATTCTCCTCATCATGGTTGTTCCCAGATGACCCAATCTATCATGCGAAGTTATGAATTCATTTGGACTAGTAAACTTCTGGTTTACGATGGCATGTGATTCAATTGCACTAATCTTGGTATAATATAACCCAGATGAAAGTGAGGGTAATTTTTCTAATATAATTTTCTTATTTGAATTATAAGTTGTGATACATAAATACTCATGATTTTCCTCATTCATTGTCTCAACATGATATCCATTTTGGCGAATATCTTTGAAACTCAACAAGTTCCTCAGAGACTTGGTAGATAATAGTGCATTTTTTATTATAAATTTTGTTCCTCTAGAAAAGAAAATTATAGTTCTTCTGGAGCCTTCAATCACATTGCCTGAGCCAATAATAGTATTAACATATTCTTCTTTTGGCACAAGATGAGTAAAATATATATATCACTTTTGAGAATAGTGTGCGAACTTGCACTATCCGCAAGGCAAATATCTTCACTATAAGTCCTTGCCATTCTCTTCAAAGACAAATAATAAAATGAGTAATATGCACAGGTAAATTGAATACTTGATCGGAATTATTTTTCTAATAAACACTGTACATAAAATAATGTCATATACTGAAATTTTATTTTTAAAACTTGACTCATTTAATGATTTCAAAATTCATGAACATTAATATTTCATTATTTATATACATCATACTCAAATACATAGAAAATAATACTTAACAATAAGTTCTTTACATTATTTATTTACATGGATACTTAACAATCTCACGTATTAAACTATTTCATCATTGATCAAATGACCAATATTTCCTTCAGGGTCCTCAAAGAAATCAAATACATCATAATGAGGGGTGGAATTTTCAACATCATTTGAAACAAAATTTGTTTTCTTTCCTTTGTCATCCTTTTTCAAAGATGCCTGGTAAAGATCAACTAGGTGCCTTGGAGTACAACAGGTACGTGACCAATGACCCTTTTCACCACAATGGAAACACTTATCCTTTGTTGATTTATTTTGCCCAATATTTCTTTCTTTATCCCACTTCTGGTGAGATCCTTTGTGAACATAATTCCTTTTCCTTCCATAATTTTTCTCATAACTAAAACTTTGTCATTTACCTCTTCTGAGGCAATTATTTGCCGCATTTACTTCAGAAAATGGGGCGGCACCGGCTGGGCGCGCTTCATGATTTCTCAAAAGTAACTCATTGTTGCGTTCAGCAACAAAAAGATAAGAAATTAACTCAGAATATTTTTAAAAAAATTTTTCGATACTGCTTGATGCGGTATTTTACAACCCACCGGCAAGTGGACCAGGTCATACCAAGTAATACCTTACATGAGTAAGGGTCGACCCCATGAGGATTGATGGACTAAGCAACAAAGGTTAAGTGATTGGCTTAGTTAGACAAACAGAAAAGAGTATTTTTGTATTCAAAGAGAATTAAACAGTAAATTAAGAATTCCTGAAAGCAAACAGTAAAGAAGTTGTGAAATATATATGGAGAAATAGTTAGGGTTTTAGAAATATCTATTTTCCGGATTGATTTTTCTTACTAACTATTTTAATCATGCAAGATTTAATTCATGGCAAACTATATATGACTAGACCCTAATTTCTTAGACCTTCCTAGTCTCCTCTAAAATTCATTAACTGCCAATTCCTTGGTCAATTAATTCCAATTAGAGGGTGATGATCAATTTCTAGTTTAAATGCCACAAGAATCCTAATTATCCAAAAATAAGGAGATTATATGTCACGTATCCCGTTAAATACAAACAATTAGAAATTCAGTATAATATGTTTTCAAACTGTTGTTCAAGTAAAGAGCTTTTCCAAGTTTTACAAGAACTCAATTAGAACATGGGTCATACTTCCGTTCCACCCAAATTCATAAAATAAAGAACGAAAACAATTATTGAATTATAAATCAAAACATGGATTAAATTAGAAAGATCAAACGAATCAATCCATACAAATAGACAGAGCTCCTAACCTTAACAATGAACGATTAGTTGCTCATGGTTCAGAGAAGAAAACTAGGATTCTGGTAAAATGTACAGAGTTCCAATCTGATGGTATCTAAATTCCTATTTATAACTAATCCTAATAAATTTAAAATCTAATTATTTAAAATTAAAAATAATATCTTTTCTTATTTTAAAATCAAATTTGAATTTAAATCAGAATTAAATAACTACTTTGCGTCTTGTAACGTGGGGACCACTTGCCTTCACTGCATCAGCGCCTAACTTGAGTGCTAAAATGGGGCCCAGAAATTACTCCCCAGCATTTTCTGCGTTTTCTGCATGTGGCGCATATCACGCGTACACGTCAGTCATGCGTACGCGTCGATGGTCTTTTCCGCAAGTCACACGGACGCGTCGGTCACGCGCACGCGTCGCTGAGCAAATCTTCAATTCACGCGTACGCGTCAGTCACGCGTACGCGTCGTCATGGATACCTCCAAATCACGCGTATGCGTCGCATCAGTCACGCGTACGTGTTGCTCCTCGCTACTATCTCCTTTAAATCTTGAGCTGCAGAAACTCTATCAAGATCCAGTCGAATGCTACCTAAAATAAACAAAATTGTAAAAAGGCTCAAAGTAGCATCCATATTGGCTAAAAGATAATTAATTCTTTATTAAACTCAATAAATTAGATGCAAATTCACTAGGAAAAGGTAGGAAAGATGCTCACGCATCACAACACCAAACTTGAATTATTGCTTGTTCTCAAGTAACCAAAACTAATATAGGCTTAGGATGTGAATTTGCATGAGAATGAGAGTTCGATTAAGCTCATGTCTCTTCTTATAGTGGGGTTTACAACTGCAATCCTGAATGATTTTGGCATCTCACTCTCCTTTGAATCAGAAGGATGTCATTGTCATTCGGAATTAGAATCCGAATAATATTATGAATTCTTTGATCTTTTGTAACTCAATTTAATCCTTTAACATAGCAATTTTTTTCTTTGGTGCTTTGCACCTTGAGCCTAGCCGTGACTTTAAATGTTGTCTCAATCTTTACTTGACACAGAAACACCACATGCACTTAACTGGGGAACTCTCTTTAAGTTCTAAATATTTATTATTATTATTATTTTTATTTTTATATACTTTTTTTTATCCCCAGACAGTGGTGTTCAAAGCCTTTGGCGTACTCTGTAATTGATCTCAACTCTAAATGTTTTGTCTCAAGGATTACTTGACACAAGAACACCACAAGCATGTGACTAGGAAAACAACTCTTTGAGCTTTTAATCATGTCTGACCTCCCTAGTCATTGATGCTCAGAGCCTTGGACCTTGCTTTTATTTTTTGTTGCTGTTTCTTTTGCTTCAAGAATTAAACTTTCATTAATTTCAGAGAAATCATAATAATTCTCTAAATTCATGTTCCTTGTACATCAACATTCTTGGATTCAAATTTAAACATGCACTGTTCATGTCATGCATTCAAAATTACAATTAATACCACCACATTTAACTAAATAAGACTACTCTTAAAATTAACTCAATTTCTCATGTAATACATCACTTAAATTTTTTTCTTTTTAGATTCAAGCTCAGTGAGTGGTACATGAGATAATTTATTATAATTAAATCTAAATCTAAGAACTAAATGTACTAAAAATCATGCATGTAATCAAAGCAACAGAAACAGAGGACAATAAAATAGGAATGGAAGAGAAATAGAATGAAAGGAACTTAACTACCTTAGTTATGTTGGTGGCCATCTCATTCCTTCATGAAGAACGTTCATCTCCCTTTGGTGCTACATAGAAAAGCTTTAAGCGAAGCGTCAACACCAAACTTAAATGTTTGCTTGTCCTCAAGCAAAGAAAATCTGAAAATAAAAACAAATAATAAGATGAAAGAAGAATAAAAGGATAAAGGAATAAGAGAGAATTAGAATTGGGAGAGAGAGAAAGAATAATTAAAACTAGGCGGCAAACTAGTGTAATTGTGCGGCGCAAGCGACGCGTACGCGTGGGGCGCGAAATTTTCTTAATGACACGTAAGCGTCAGGCACGCGTCAGCGTGCCCTGGGTTTTGCACGATTCGCGCGAAGCCAGCCGCGCGCACACACAACTCTCTGCCGAAACATATATTTATGCCGTTTTGCCAGGTCACGTGTACGCGTCGACGACGCGCCCGCGTGGATGGTGAAAATCACAAACAACGCGCACGCGTGGAGTACGCGTACGCGTGGGTTTGTTTGTGCTAGAGGCATTATTCTTGCGCCACTCCCGCGTAACTCTCTATTGAAATTTATTTTTCACGGACACCCATCTGACGCGTACGCGTCAGCGACGCTTGCGCGTCGGGTGCTCTTCTTTTTTTTTCCAGTTCCTGTTCTAAAATAGTTACATGATCAGAAAATTAGTAAAAACTCAATAAAAATCAAATAAGTAAGAAAACTACTACTACGAAAAATAACTAAGGATATGAAATTATCGGATTGCCTCCCGACAAGCGCTTCTTTATCGTCACTAGCTTGACGGTCAGCTCCTCTAAGGAGGAGGATCATAGGGGCTTAGCTCTTCACCCCTTACTTTGAACTTCTTTCCTGTGTCTCCATAACGTAGCTCAATATGCTCCAGAGAGATGATTATAGTTACTGTATAAATCCACTTTGGATTGCTAGTCAACACCACCTTCATTCCTGGGGAGAAACCTTCAGTGGGAATCTTTTTGTTTCTCCATCCTCTGGGTACTTTCTCCTTTTTGGGATCCTCTTCCTTGGTAGATAATGCATTCCCAACACCAAATTTAGGTTTGATGTCAGGAGGAATTTTATTGATTGTTACCAAGGGAGGTTTGATCTGTAGATTCTGCTTTGTATCATCAAGGGGTTTTTGAATGGTTGGATCAATAAGCTCAATCTGCATGCACCTCTTTTCTTCACCTGTTGAATGTATATCTTTGAAGACATGAAAGACCAGTTGCTCATTATGCACTCTAAGCACTAATTCACCCACTTCTACATCAATCAGAGCTCTTCCAATGGCTAGGAATGGTCTTCCCAAAATTATAGAGGCATTCACATCCTCCCCCGTGTCAAGAATCACAAAGTCTGTTGGGAGGAAGAACTTACCCACTTTGACCAAGATATTCTCCACTAATCCGTATGCAAGCTTCATAGATTTGTCCGCCATCTGTAATGCTATTTTTGTGGGTTGTGCCTCTTGGATTTGTAGCTTCTTCATCACAGACAAGGGCATTAAATTGATGCTTACTCCCAGATCACATAACGCTTTCTCAAAGGTTGTGCTTCCAATGGTGCATGGAATTCGAAAGCTCCCTGAATCTGGCATCTTCTTTGGTAAGTTATTCTGAATGATGGCACTGCATTCTTTAGTCAGGACCACTGTCTCATCTCCCTTTAAAGGCTTCTTCTTTGACAAAAGTTCCTTCATGAACTTGGCATAGAGAGGCATTTGTTCCAAAACCTCAACAAAAGGAATCTTGATTTGCAACTTTCTAAAGACTTCCAAGAACTTTGAAAACTGTTTGTCCTTGGTCTCTTTTTGAATTCTCTGAGGATATGGCATTTTAGACTTGTACTCAGGAGCCTTTGGCAAAGTAGGATAAGTGTCAAGAGAGTCTGGGAATGGGTTATCCGCACGCTTTGGAGGGGCGTGCTCTAATTCTCCCTTCTTCTCCTCTGGAGCTTCTTTTTCAACAAACTCTTCATTGACCTTGGTTTCACAGCCAGCTACTTTACCACTTCTCAATTGAATAACCTTGCAATCTTCTCCTGGGTTCACCACTGTATCACCTTGAAATGTACTTGCAGACCTCTCAAGTATTTGCTTGCTCAGTTGGCCCACTAGCACCTCTAAATTTCTAATGGGGGCTCTGGTTTTCTGCATAACTTGTGCTTCCGTACTTGCCACTTGTCCACTTATCAAGGTGATAGCATTGCATTCCTCTCTTGGATTTGGAATTGTGTTACTAGGAAGGCTATTAGTGGTCCTTTGATCAATTTCATTAACTTTTGTGGCTAATTGACCCATTTGAATCCCCAAGTTCTTGATGGATGCTCTGATTTCCTGTCTAAAACCTGTCAATATTACTTTCAAATCATTGTTCTGTTGGAGACCGCCCTGGGAACTGTTATTGAAGTTCTGAGGTCTCTGAGGTTGATCCCTCCATCCAAAATTTGGGTGATTCCTCTATCCCTGATTGTATGTCTTAGAATATGGATCATTATTGGGATTCCTAGGACCACTCCCCATGTAATTCACCTGTTCAGACGAGGGTTGAGCATAATCATAATTATCATTTTGCATAAAGTTACCTGCCATGTCATAGGAGACTTCCTATGGTGGATTTTGGGTGTTGATAGCTGAGACTTGCATGCCACCCGTCTGTTGAGTAAGTAGATTTATTTGTTGAGACATCAGCTTGTTCTGAGCAAGAAGAGCATTAACAGCTTCTACTTCCAACACGCCTCTCTTCTGAGAGGTTTCAGAGTTCACAGGATTCCTGTTAGATGAGTATAAATATTGGTTGCTAGCAACCAATTCAATAAGCTCAATGGTCTCCTCTGGTGTATTCTTCTTGTGCAATGAGCCTCCTGCAGAATTATCTAAGCACATCTTGGACATTTCACCCAAGCCTTCATAAAAGATATCTAATTGAGTCCATTTGGAGAACATGTCCGGCGGACATTGCCTAGTCAGTAGCTTGTATCTCTCCCAAGCTTCATATAGAGTCTCACCATCCTTCTGCCTGAAGGTCTGAACCTCCACTCTCAGTTTAGTCAGCTTCTTTGGTGGGAAAAATTTAGTGAAAAACTTAGTAACCACCTTGTTCCAAGTGTCCACACTCTCCTTGGGTTGGGAATCTAGCCATAGCTTTACTCAATCCCTCAGAGCAAACAGGAAGAGCATGAGTTTGTACACCTCTGGATTTACTCCATTCGTCTTCACAGTATCACAGATTTGTAGAAAACTGGAAATAAATTGATTTGGGTCTTTGTGGGAGAAGACCGTGATACTGGCAGTTTTGTTGCACTAGGGTGACTAGTTGTGGCTTCAACTCAAAGTTGTTCGCAGCTATAGGGGGCACCACAATGCTCTTTTCATACAGATTTGTTGTAGGAGCGGAGAAAGAGCCAAGTACTCTCCTTTGTTGTTCATTCCCTTCGGGTTTGCCACATTGGCATTATCAGTATTATTCGGATCCATAGTGGATTCTGCAGCCTTGTAAAATCTTGCTTGTTGTAAACGTCGCCTGAAAGTTCTTTTAAGTTCAGGATCAAAGTCTAAGAGATGTTTTTTGTCTCTGTTCCTGCGCATAAACAAACAGAAAGCAAGAAAAGATGGAAATCTCTATGTCAGAGTGTAGAAAATTCCCAGTGAGATAACCTGTGTAAAGAATTAAAATAAAAAATACTAACTATTCTAAAAAAATCAAAAATTAAAGAAATTAAATAAAAAAATTAAAACAAAATTAATCAGGTAATATCAAACTTAATTTCAAAAATTAAGAGAAATATTAGTGCTATTTTTTGTTTTTTTTTTGTTTTTGAAAATTAAAGACAAAAAAATAAAACTAATAAAAAATAAAAAAATAAAAAATAAAAAAATTTGAAGAAAACAAAAACGAAAATAAAAAGAATGAAAAATAATAAGAAAAATAAAAAAAAAGAACGCCGTAAGTTTTTTAGAAAAATCAAAAGAAAAAATATAAAAACAAAGAGGGGACAGGGAAATGGGAAACGAGACTTTCAAGCAAGGGAGGGGGGTACGTGAAAGAACGAAAGAAAGAAGAAAAGAAAAAGAATTACGGGAATAAAAATAAACAAATAAAGAAACAAAAATTAATAATACTAAAATAAAATTAATTAAAAAAATTGTCTAATTTAAGAAATCAAACAACGAGTAGTTGTCAATCACAATCAATTTCTGGCAACGGCGCTAAAAAGTTGATGCGGTATTTTACAACCTACAAACTAACCGGCAAGTACACCGGGTCGTATCAAGTAATACCTTACGTGAGTAAGGGTCGATCTCACGATGATTGATAGACTAAGCAATAATGGTTAAGTGATTGGCTTAGTTAGACAAACAGAAAATAGTGTTTTGGTATTCAAAGAGCATTAAACAGTAAATTAAGAATTCCAGAAAGCAAACAGTAAAGAAGTTGTGAAATATATATGGAGAAATAGTTAAGGTTTCAGAGATATTTATTTTCTGGATTGATTTTCCTTACTAACTATTTTAATTAGGCAAGATTTAATTCATGACAAACTATATATGACTAGACCCTAATTCCTTAGACTTTCCTAGTCTCCTCTAAAATTTATTAACTGCCAATTCCTTGGTCAATTAATTCCAATTAGAGGGTGATGATCAATTTCTAGTTTATATGCCACAAGAATCCTAATTATCCAAAAATAAGAGGATTATATGTCACGTATCCCGTTAAATACAAACAATTAGAAATTTAGTATAATATGTTTTCAAGCTGTTTGTTCAAGTAAAGAGTTTTTCCAAGTTTTACAAGAACTCAATTAGAACATGGGTCATACTTCCGTTCCACCCAAATTCATAAAATAAAGAACGAAAACAATTATTGAATTATAAATCAAAACATGGATTAAATTAGAAAGATCAAACGAATCAATCCATACAAATAGATAGAGCTCCTACCTTAACAATGAAGGATTAGTTGCTCATAGTTCAGAGAAGAAAACTAGGATTCTGGTAAAATGTACAGAGTTTCAATCTGATGGCATCTAAATTCCTATTTATAACTAATCCTAATAAATTTAAAATCTAATTATTTAAAATTAAAAATAATATCTTTTCCTATTTTAAAATCAAATTTGAATTTAAATCAGAATTAACGAACTACTCTGCGTCTTGTAACATGGGGACCACTTGGCTTCACTGGATCAGCGCCTAACTTGAGTGCTAAAATGGGGCCCAGAAATCACTCCCCAGCGTTTTTTGCGTTTTCTGCACGTGGCGCATGTCACGCGTACACGTCAGTCACGCGTACGCGTCGATGGTCTTTTCCGCAAGTCACGCGGACGCGTCGGTCACGTGCACGCGTCGCTGAGCAAATCTTCAATTCACGCGTTCGCGTCAGTCACACGTACGCGTCGCCATGGATACCTCCAAATCATGCGTACGCGTCGCTCCTCGCTACTATCTCCTTTAAATCTTGAGCTGCAGAAACTCCATCAAATCCAGTCGAATGCTACCTAAAATAAACAAAATTGCAAAAAGGCTCAAAGTAGCTTCCATATTGGCTAAAAGATAATTAATTCTTTATTAAACTCAATAAATTAGATATAAATTCACTAGGAAAAGATAGGAAAGATGTTCACGCATCACTGCTGCTGCAGGAGCACATTCGAGACATGGACGGTCGAGAAAATTTCTCTAACATATCGGGCCTGAGGAAGTATCACCGTCTTTTCATGATTATACCTTTTTCAAGGTCTTTCCACAGATCTGCAGGATCTTTTAATGTGAGATATTCATTTTTCAATCATATGTCAAGATAACAACGAAGGAAAATTATGGCTTTGGCTATATCCTTCTGAAATGTATTATTTTTAGCCTTAATGGTATCTCCAAGATCCATTGAATCAAGATGGATTTTAGCATCTAGTATCCATAGTAAATAATTGTTTCCAAATATATCAAAAGTATTAAATTCAAGATGTAAGAGTTTCGACATAATAAAAATTTGTTACCTGAGTCTTTCTAAAAATTTGATTAGAGTCTCGTGCTAATAACGTGTTATAAAATAAATCAAAATATACTAAATATAAAATAAAGATGTATAAATAGAGGATTCTAGTATTAATATAATTAGTTCAATAAAAATAATTCATATATGTATTTATTAATATTATATGTTGTAATATATATATATATATATATATATATATATATATATATATATATATATATATATATATATATATATATAAAGAGAGAGAGAAGTATAAAATTAGAACGTAAAGAGAGAGAGAAAATTAATTTGTTTATTGTGTATATTTCCTTATCTCAAATTATGTTTTTATAGGCATATAGAAGTTTATTTTTCAAATTATATATATTCTGCTTCATCCTAAAAACTTGATTATTTCAACATAGAAAATGGGTTATCCATTAAATAAACATCCATTCTTATTCTATCCTAATCACAAAAGCTTATTTTTTTAGAAAAGTTTTAATTAACAAAACGGAAGTCGTATATATGGGCCGAAATGATTACTTATCTTAGTAAAGTATTTTTTGTCTACTTTTTTTAAGGGATAAGTATGATTTTGGTTCCTAACGTAGAGGCTGAAAATTTATTTCGTCTCCGGCCTTTTTTTGCTTTAAAATGGTCCCCAAGATTTCAGTTTATTTTAAAATCGTCCTTCGGACGAAAATACCCTTCTCCCTTCACCCCAAAATCAACCACCACCAGAACAGAATCACCACCACCACCACCACATTATCATTATGGTCATCATCATCATCATCATCATCATCATCATCATCATCATAATAGAACCACCACCACCACCACCAGAACCCACCACCACCACCACCAATTTTAAAATCATCATGGTCATCATCATCATTATCATCAGAAATTCTCAACAATATTCCACAACAAATTTTAGCAACAACAATATTCCACAATAAATTTCACAAAAAATCCAAAAATTTCACAAACAAATTCAGTTCACAGAAGTTGCGGTGCAGTGGTGCGGCAGGGTGAGTTGCGGTGGTACGGCAGAAGAAGAAGAAGAAAAAGGCGGTGGTGGTGTGGTGCGGTGGTGCGGCGGGGTGCGGTGCGGCAGAGCGGCGGGGCGGCAGCAGCGAAGAGCGGCGGCGTCCGTGAAGACCGGTGGCGGCGGCGTCCCCTTCCCCCTCTTCTTTCCGAAACCCCCCTCCCCCCTCTTCTCCCTTCGCGCCCCCCTTTCTTTCTCTTCCCACCCCCTTCTCTGTATCTATCCCTTTCTTTCTTTTTTTTTATTTATTTTATATTTATTTTATTTTATAATTTTTTTAATGAGGGGTATTTTGGTAATAAAAATAAAATAAAATTGGTAAAAATGATGATTTTAAAACAAACTGAAACCTTGGGGACTATTTTAGAGCGAAAAAAAAGTCGGGGACGAAATAAATTTTTAGCCTATACGTTGGGGACCAAAATCATACTTATCCCTTTTTTTTTAACTAATCCTTTAATTAATTCTTGATAAGGATATATAATTACAATTATATATTATATAATAATAAAACTTTACAACCAAGTAAAATATTTAATCAAGTCTAACTAATTTATTATAAAATATTTTAAATTTACGCGCACATGTTCTTCTTCACCCCTTGTGCTACATCGTCTTTTTCTTCTCCTCCTTTTTCGTTATTTTTTTCTTTCGTTATCGTCTTCACCACTACCACCACCACCACCTCCTCCTCCTCCTCCTCCTCCTCCTCCTTTTGTCTTTTGAATTTCTTCTCCTCTTTCCTTTTTTTCCTCCTCCTCCATCCTCATTATCATCATCATCATCATCTTCTTCTTCTTATACATATCGTCATTTTCGTTATCGTCATTGTCATTATTATTATCATTATTGTAAAATTTTTGTCATACTAATGATGTTGTCTGATCCAAAATTGATTTAGATGTGCTTTTGTTCATGATTCAGTCTTTTGTGTGTGCTTATTTTTTAATTGTATTTATGTATCGCAATTATTAAATAATTTCGGTGCATTTTTGAGTTAATTTCAGTGCATTTTTGAGTTCATTGAAGTGCATTTAGTCTCGTTCACTTGGATTTAGTATAATTAGGTCATCGTATGTAATTGTAGTGATTCTGGTGTTATTTAAGTCATATTAATAATGTTGACCGATCCAAAATTGATTTGGATGTGTTTTTATTCATGATTTAGTCTTGTTTGTGTGCTTGTTTGTATAGCATAAGAACCAACAATATTAACCACAAAATCATATATTAAAGTAACCACAATAAAATATACAACACTGAAAATAATTTTTGTATGAGAAGCAATGTTCCTAGAGGTCCTTGAACTTTACAAAAGTAAGACATATAGGTCCTTTTGTCATACTTTTGATGACTTATTTGTCTAAATAAAAATAACAGATATGACTTAGGTAGGGATTTATTTGTCCTATTTTTATAAAGTTCAAGGACCTCAATATAATAAAAAATTTTGGGGACGAAAACATCCAACGCAAAATTTTTCAGAGACATATTTGGACATATAGTCATGTTCCTAAAAGAAAAAGTAAGAGCAACAGAAAAAAGAAGAAAAGAAAGAAAGAAAGAAAGAAGAATAAAAAGAAAAAAAATGCAGCATTAAAAATGACATTTTTGTGCTTGATAGGAAAATTTTGGTGTTAAAATTAAAAAATTTATTGTTATTGTTACAAAATTTCGGTGTTATTTTTTTGATAAATTCTTCACAATTCAAAACTCTTCCTTCTCATCTTTTACTATTTCTTCTTCTTCTTTTTCATCTTTTTCTTCTTCAACTTCTTCTTCTTATTTCATTTTCTTATAATTCTTCTTATTTCCCTCTCTTAAGAGGAATAAAACAAAAAAATTAAATAAAAAAAATAAATAACTACAATAACAAATGAGGAAGAAGAGAAAAAGAAGAAACAAAGATTTTCGTGTTCTTTTTTAATAAATTTTTCACAATTCAAAATTTTTCTTCTTCATCCTCTTCATTATCATCATCATCACCATCATCATAATAAGAATTTGGGTCACGGTTAAGATATTTTAGTATCAAAATTAAAAAATTCCCGTATCACGTTTAAAAATTTTCGATATTATTTTTTGATAAATTCTGTATAACTCAAAACTCTTTATCCTCTTCTTCTTCATCATGATCTTCTTCTTTTTTAGTTTATTTTTTTCTTCTTATTTTATATTTTCATAATTTTTTTTATTTTATCCTCTTAATAAGAATAAAAATAAAAAAATAAAATACATAATGCTACAAATTCATTAAGAAGAGGAGGAGAAAAAGAAAAGAAAACGTAGCAATAATAACAGCAATAAAAGAACGCGAAAAAGAAGGACCATGAAGAAGAAGAAAAATATCTTTATTAGATTTAGATCAACTTGATTAGATTTAATTGCCAAAAAAATTGAATGTATAACATGATAATTATATAAAATAATAAAATGAACTATTTCTCTATATGCTAAATTTTTCCTCACTTAATATAAAAGATAATGAAAACAAGAAAAGAAAGAAATGAAAAAAATTAATTTTTATTAAATTTAGACTAATTTAATTAAATTTAATTATTAACAAATTTAAATATATAACATACTGGTTATATAAAATGATAAACTGACCTATTTTTCTGTATACTACATTTTTTCTCAATTAATATAAAAGATAATGAAAACAATAAAGGAAAGAAATGAAAAAGAAAAGTTCACACTGATTGGGTCAATAGTCAATACATACGTACTTTGGAAAAGCAGTTAAGAAACATCCAATCTACAGGAACCTAAACTGGTCCAATACAATAAGATAATAAAAATTATAAGAATAAATTATCGAAATGGTATTCGAACGTTTATGTCGTTGAAAAAAATATTTTAAAAGGTACTAACGATAAATAAATTTTTAAAATATTTAAAAAACGATAAAAAAAATTAAATGATAAATATATATTTAAAAAAAAATTAAAAATAAGATTTTGAAACAAATTTTAATAATTATTATAAAAAAATAAGATATTTTTATTCTTAAAATTTAATAATTTTATATTAAGTAATTGTTTTTAAAAAAATTATTATGAATAATCACGTGTTTTTAAAAAATAAAAAAATCTAAAGATTAAATTTTGGGTCGAATTTTTTTGGACATCTTTTAGATATTTATTCAAATATTATAACAAAATTTTAGATAAAAAAGATAAATTGTTTGTTAAATATAAAAATTTATTTTATTACCTACAAAAATATGAAAATAATTTATTATTTTTATCGTATTTTTAAATCATTTAAAATTATTTTGTTGGTAATATTTTTTAAAATTTTTTCTATCAACGACTAAATTTTTTGGATATTAAATTGATAATTAACCTAAAATTATAATAATAAATTCTATTGATCTTTAAACTTTTTTGTTTCAATAGAATATAAACTAATAAACCACTTGAAAAGTTGGGATTAATAAGTTGCTGATGTGGTTGGCTGATTGGAGATGACAGTAAAGTTTATAGTAGGTGATTACTTATTTGAAAATTTTTTATTGGAAAATAATATATAACTGATAGATGATTTTAATATGACTGACTAAATTATTATAATTTAAATATAATATGTGTTCATATCTTAACTATTATGTTTATATAAAATATATTCATGTAACTATGTAAGTAGCAATCTTATTTATATGTCAATTTTAAAATTTAATTTTTAATTAGTAGTATTATTTAAATATTTAAAAATAAATGCTTAACAAATAGATCTAAAAAAATAAAGAAGACCAGATTATTAAAAACTAAGAAATATAAATATTTTTTTTATTTGTCGTATTCACATGTCAAAATATTTCAGACATGATACTTATTGACACTCGTATTTTTTGTGTCAAATCGTATTTTAATAAAAAATAAAATTTTTTTTTCAAACATATTTGAACATATCTAAATACCATCACATATTAGTGTGTCTAGTCTTATTCTTAACATATATTTTTTGAAATAAGTTTAGAATTAGTATATATTATTAATTATTAAAACAAAAAATATTTAAATACTTTATATAATTAAAAATTATTAAAATATAATTATAATTTATCTAAAATATACTTATATTTTATATATATGTCATGTATTTGTGCCTTATAAAAATTTTAAATTTATATATTTATGTATTTTATGTTGTATTATATTCTATGTTTGTATCAATATGCGTGTGTGTATCATAGTGTACAAAAGTTTAAAAGTGGTGAAATTTGTGTTAACAGGGAATTAGGATATTAAATGTTTAAAAAAAGAGATTTGATTTTCAATGTTCCTTTTTATAGGAAACAAGGTAATAATAATGCAGCTATAACTAACCATGTGAGACATGTCAAAAATGAGGACCTACCTAGCTACGATAATAATTCCGAAGTCAAACGCCAAATTAAAGGTTATAAGCAAAACAAGATCAGTGTGGCAAAAGAATATCATTACTGCTTAAGCAAGATTAGTAATTAGTACACATTAAGCTACTTATAAGCTAAATTGCCGATGATGCAAGTAAGCAGTAGTTGGAAACTTGAAGAAAACCATAAACAACATCCCACTCTTTAAGAATGTTAGGTTTATCTAGCTTCAACCCCACATCCTTTTCTCCCAATGTAAATGTAGAAAGTTTTTGTATTTAATTCACCCAATCTTGTTGTCTCGAAAATAAATAAAATCCAATTGCATTGATGGTAATTAAAGAAAAGTAGACGGAATCCCAATTAGTTGCCAAAGCTCAAGGTCCATTATCAATTGCCGTATGGGTTGCAACGCTACGACAGAATATTTATTGGTGTAATAGTAGTATAAGTAAAATGAAATTACTAAGTCAATTCTTAGAATAGGAGGAGTGCTAGGTAAACAATGATTATTTTAAACAATATGAATAATTATTAATTAAATAAAAATATACTACATTTTAATTTAATATTACTAATTTAAATTTACTCTTTTAACTCTATTAATTCATATTATTCATACATTATTCAAAAATATTATTAATTACCTATACTTTTTCCTTAAAATATTACAATATGATTAGGTATAACTTAAATTTATTCTTTAAATAAAATTTTATTATACTAATTTAAAAAAAAATAAAACAAATACGTGCAGAGAGATTTAATATTTTTAATTTAAAATATAAATTCAAAAATAATTTAAATAAAACTAAAATTTTATAATTTAATTTTAAATTTTTTAAATTTTAACACATTCCAAAACACCAAAACACCCTCTAAATATTCCAATATTTTAGTATCATTCTATTAAACTTTTCATCCTCATAAAATCTAGAGCCGTAGCACCTTACATTCCTCCTTGCACCGCACTCCTTCTTTGTCACGCTCCTCCCCCATACTGTGCTCCTCCTCCAACTCCTCCCTTACGCCGCGTTCTTTTCACGTCTCATACTCCTCTCATTTTTGTTGGGCTCCTTCGTCAGCTACATTAGAGCGATCTTCTTTTTTGTCGTGCTCCTTTATACCAGAAACTCGTCTAAGTAATGCAGTCTTTGTCTTCGCTGTCTTCTCTGATAAAATATTCTATCATTTTAATTTATGCATAATTTTAGACGTATCTCTAATATTTTATTTAGACGTGTTTGCATTGATTTTTTTTTGTGTTACTCTATTTGATCTAGGATTTGTTATCTCATTCACATTTTTTAGGTTATTAGATTTCATGGTTTTTCATTCCTTCTTATTTTTTGTTTAATAAAAGATTCTATCTTTTTAATCTATGTATAATATTAAATATGTATGTAGTAATTTTTTTTGATGCATTTGTATTGATATTTTTTTACACTATTTTGTATGATTTGAAATTTTTTTTATTAATGTAATTTGGATATGTCAATATCTTTTTTTATACGCTATTTGATATACGTATTGTAATATTAATTTAATTTGAATATGTCAATAAATTTATAATATAAATCTAAAGATTGATTAATGGATGATCACTAAAAATTTAGAATATAAATCTATTATAAAATATTATAATTAAGAAATTAAATTTAAAGATTGATTAATGAATGATCATTAAAGGATTAATAACATTTTCTAGAATATTATAAGGGTATGCGTTAACTTAGGCTAACGAATTTAGGCGGTGGATACTCTAATGAACATTCTATTATGAAAATGTTCTACAACTAAATAAATTAGCTAAGTTCAACCAAGTTGAAATAACTATTTTTTACATCACATGTCATTTATTGTCCTCTTTCTTCGGTGCTATTTTTCTGATAAAATCTGCACAATTAAAAATTCTTCTTCTTTCTTCTTCTTCTTAATAAGAACTTGTATCATGATTAAAACATTTTTTATGTCACGGTTAAAAAATTTTGATATTATTTTTTGATAAATTTTACATAACTCAAAACTCTTTTCCTCCTCTTCTTCTTCGTCATCGTCATATTATTTTTTTTGTTTATTTTTTCTTTTTGTTTCATATTCTAATAATTCTTCTTGTTTTACTTTCTTAATAAAAAAATCAAATAAAAAAAGAATAAATATATAATACTGTAAAATCACCAGAAAAAAAGGAGAAAAAGAAAAATAAGTAGGTAATAATAACAACAACTAAAGAAAGACGAGGAAGAAAAAATACGCAAACAAAAAAAAGAAATGCAGATACGAACGTTAATGTTAGTGGAGAATTGGAACGTGTAGACATGTTTTCACTAATAAAATTAATTTTTGTTCGATTTGAGACTAATTTAATTGAATTTAGTTACCAAAAAAATTTAGATATATAGCTGATTCTATAATTATTTTTATGTGAGAATTTTTTTTAGTTATTAAATAATAGATTATATGATTTAATTTTAATATATTATAAAAATATTATTTTTATATAAAATATGAATAAATAAATAAATTATATTTTAAGCAAATATTTGTATAAAAAACTATTTTTATTATTTTATTAGAGTAGGTATTTTAATATATTTATGAATTTTGGTCCAATCTTTATGATATTTACTAAATTCCGTTGGTTTCGGATATAGCACAACCTTTTACCTCCTTCTTTTTTAACTATTAATTTCCCTTGATTTGGTAAAGATTCTGGGATTAGTTAAAACTTAGTAGTTAGATATTTATAATGTCAAGTAAAATAATCAATATAATAATTAAGTAGTATAAAGAAGACTATTTCATCACAAAGGATTTAATGCAATAGGTCGGTTGTCGGTATGGTTATACACTCCTAGCTTCTTACTTTTAATAGTACATTCGGATTCGGTGTTTATATATAGTTTAAAAAAGGATAAGTATTGTTTTGGTCCCTCACGTTGAGAGTCGGAATCGAATCTGTTTTTGATTTAATTTTCGATTTAGAATCATCTTTAACGTTTTTTTCATATTAAAATCGTTATTTTTAATAAAATTTTTAATTTTATTCCTAAACTATCCTTATTTTAATAAAAATTATAAAATTCAAAAAGAAAACGCGTGGGGAGGGGGTGGGAGACAAGGCGGGGGCGGGGTGGGGAGGGGGAAGGGGAGACCAGGGGTGGGGTGGGGGTGGGGGAGACCGGGGGAGGCGGGAAGGGGAGACGGGGAGGGGGAGGGGGAAAGGGGAGACCGGGGGGAGGGGAGGGGGAAGGGGAGACCGACTGTGGGGGTGGGGGAGGGTATTTTTATCCAAAAAAATAAAAAGAACGATTTTAATACAAAAAAAACGTTAAGGACGATTCTAAATCGAAAATTAAATCAGGAACGGGTTCGATTCCGACTCTCAACGTGAGGGACCAAAATAATACTTATCCCTTTAAAAAAATTAGGAAAAACGATTTTTTACTTAAGGTCTTTCTTGTCTTTTGCATCTTTTAAAATTATTTTTGTGGATGCAAAAATTTTTGGAGTACATTTTCGTAATTTACTCTTTCAAAATATCCTTAATTCCAATAAAAAAGAGAGCTCTTTGACAATAAATATAAAAATTAGAGATATACTAATAGTGTATAAAATAATTTTGATTCTATTGACACAAGAATATCAAATATTTTCTTTTTGGATGAAAAAAATTTCAAATTTTGGCAATAAATTTTTTTAATAAAAATTATTCTTAAAAATTAAATTTTAAATTTATTTCAAATAAACATGAGAATAATATATTTTCAGGAGAAATTCTTAAAAGTAAGTTAGAATTATTCACCCTTAAAATTAAAATGAAAGCTTTTTTTAACTGGTTTATTACTTTTTTTATTTACAAAATTATAAAGCATGAAAACAATAAAAAGAGAGTAAAAAACAACTTTACAAACTAAATAAACTGTTTGTCAAACATAAATTAATTTGAGTGTATGTCAACATATATTTATTTTCATACGTGTACAAATCATAAATTTATGCGTCGGTAGAATAATAGTCAATAAGAGAGTTATCTTCATAAATTTGCAACCTGCTAGGTTTGTCTTTCAATCCCTTATTCATTGGCGCTAATTCGTGGATAATGGCACCAAAATCCTTCTTGTACTTATTTGCCAAATGCATCGCAGCCCTCAAGAAAAGTATGTATACATGCACATTATACACACAAATACAACAAAATCAGCATCACAATTCATAACCCTTTGAATTTATGTAGTAATTGATGATGATTTCGACATTAACCGAACTAGTTGAACGTGTTAAATGGTTTATTTTTCTCTTTTTCTTTCTTCTTTTCCCCTTTTTCCCGTTAACTTCGGATAAAAAACAAATAAAAATAAAAATCGAAGGAAGTAAACAACAAAAGAGTTTACGAAAAGTAGCAGGTTTTGACCTAAGTTTTTCCTTGACGGCTTTATTTGAGACTCGGATCCTCGCATTCTTCCAAAACAGTTTGCTCAATACTATGATCAAACAATGCAAGCAGCTAAATAAAATGTTAGCTCAATTAGCTGGCAAAATTAGGAACTTACATATCTTTGACTTATTAATTTGGAACTGAAATATGTAGGTAACCGTGGAAGATAGAACTACCACCAGTTGCCAATAAAATATCTAACTCCATTAATGAATGTCTCGGTTAGTTCGGCCTGGAAAATAAATTAATTAGTGATGCATTGATGCATGTACATGTACATGAAAACTTTTTGCTTTTTTTTTTTTTATGAGAAAATATTTTTAAAATATCATAAAAAAACTATTTTACTAAAGATTATTGAAAAGATAAATATTTTTTACATTTTTAAAATATTAAAAAATATAAAAAATTTTATTATTATATTCTTAAAATATATTCTTTGAAAATAAAACGCACAAAAAACTATTTTTTAAATAAAAAATAAAAAATACAGAATAACTTAAGAGAATCCATTGTACATAAACACCTAATTAAAAGTGAGTTTCACCCACTCTTACAATAGTGAGGTGTTACTCTCTCACACATTTTTTTCTTTCAAAATCAATCACATATTACTAATTTATATTAAATGATTTATTTATTTATTCTCTTAGTTATATAAGAGAAAATGATACTCTTTTTGTCCTTTTCTCTACGAGATGTTTATACATAATATTTTTTTTCTCCCCTATTTATAAAATATATATTTTTTCTCTACAAAATTAAAATAATATATAGTTTAGTTTATTTGACTAAAATATTTATCAATAATCATTCTATATAATATGATTTAGTGATAATTATTTAGTTAATTTAAATAAATATAAATATATTATTGTTGTAATAAATTTTATTTATTTAAATATTTTATTATTAATCATAAAATATTTAAAATAATTTTAAATTAAATATTTGTATAACAAAGAAAAATATTTTATATTATGCGATAAAATATAAAAAAATAAAATTTATTAGAATAATAATAAATATATTTTATATTTTATTATTTGAATAAACAAAATAATTATCATTAATTTATATATAATTATAATATCTTTTTATTAGTATTTTAGTAAAATAGACTAAAGTGTAATATAATAATTATCATTAAAAGCTCTACTCTTCTTTTTTGTTTTTGGTGGTGGAATGGCCAAAGGTCCAAATCTATTTTTTTTTTTGGATCCTATCTTTTTTTTAAGGTGAACAACTGTATTGTCTTCTATTACCGTATTTTGTTGTTTCCAACTTAGGCCTCGTTGCATCTGCTCCAGTTCTCATTCACATATTGGGCTCAAATACTACATAAGAACTGGGCTCACCCTTCGATCATCGTTAAATTTATCTCCTTTGCTTCCTTTTCAGCTTTTGTCGCCCCGTCCAAAAAAAAAAAAAACGCTTCTGTCAGGCTGATCATTTCAGTTCTATCTTGCTCCATTCGGTCACTTTTCTCTTTTTTATGCTAAGATAGAGCTTAGTACCCTGACAAATTATTCTTTGGCTTATCGAATTAGGAGATACTATAAAAAGCTAAAAAAAAAAAGTGCTTTAGACCTTACTTAAAGGATAATTCTATCGTACCTACTATTTGTTTGCTTAAATTGTTTAAATATAAGTGTTTAAAAATGAGATATATTTTTTTATTTGAAGTTAAAACATGTACAGTTTTTAGATATCATAGAAAAAAATGTACTTTATTTAAATTTTAAATCGAAAAAGTAATTAGTTAACATGTTACATCTATATTCTTTATAATAAATACTATTTTGATATCTGTATTTATTTAACAATTAAACATACGTTTTCTTTATTTTGATAATTAAAAAAATTAAATACACAATTAATTAACAATACTCGTAATCTTATACAATTGTTAAGAGTTTTCTTTATGTATAAATAGTGTTTTTTTCATAATTAGTGATAGGAAGAGAAACAAAATTGTTATTGTATGGTTATTCTCTTGCTAGAGATGTTTAAGATTTGATCCAATCGAAACTCAGTTCAGATTCAAAATATATTTCGTCAAATTCAGATTTATCATTTGGAAAAGTATAGGGAGCCAATGGTCTAAGCGTACAATGTATACAATAGAGGTTTAGAAAGTATTAGAGATATGACCATTAGTGTTACATTGTCCTGTTAGGTTACGCTTTTGGGATGAGTGGGTTCATAACATGGTATTAGAGTTCTAGATCCGAAAGGTTAAGTGTTTGATCCTTGGTGAACTCCAAAATTAATTTAAGTTTTTAGAATGAATGATTTTATGACATGAGATGTTTATTATCCCTAGTATTCGGATGGTTATTCTGGATAGTGTGGGTAATGTTCATTTTATTCATGAACCAAAGGTTTAGCCCATTGTACACATTGTACACTTAGGCTATTGGCTCCCTAGCATTACCCTTATCATTTTTATTTAGTGTTATTTTTAAATTGAGTTTAGGTTATATTTCAGATAGTATGACTTCGGACAAAAGTTATATTTTATAATTAAAATACATCTTTTTGAGTGAAATCAATAATAAAATATTATATTTTTATATGATATGATATTATTTTTATTTTAAAATAATTTATTTTAATATAAATATGATACAATATTTATTAAATTTATTTTTTTAAATAAATTTCTATTAATTTATTATACAAAATTTATAAATTTGTATATTTTTTTTATGGGATCACCCGGTCAAACTCGATCTAGTTTGAGTCATTTTAAGGTCGAGGCAAAATAAGTCCAATAAAATATTAGGATCTAATTAAGGTCTAATTAAACCTGATTCAGTGTGTGTTTGGATTACAGTTTGCAAACGGGAGTTTGCATAAAATTGATTTTACAAACTTGATTTTGATCAAAAGTAAGTTTGTATTAAAGTGATTTATGTTTGGTAATTTTTGTATCAAAATGAATTATAGTAAAATAAATGTTGTTTGATTTATACCATTCAAAAGCACTTTTAGATAAAAAAATTACTAAAATAGACATCAATTTAAATTTTTTTATATTATCCTATTATTTTAATTTAGATATTTAAATACATCTTGTTAGTTAATTTTAAAATAAAATTAATATTTACTTACTAAAATAAAAATAACATATAAAAATAGATAAAATATATTTTTAAATAAAAATAAAAAATATAAATTATAATTATATATATATAAAAAAATATTTAATCAAATATGTTACATTTTCTAAGTATTAAATGTTACTTTAGTATTTTTTACATCGTACTCTTATTCTAGTACTCTTAATAATCTTATTTTTAATATTAATTTGGAATCCAACGTTTATGATTTTATTATTATCTATGATTAATTTTTTATTTAATTTATCTTTTTTAATGGAATCATAATTTATATTATAAAAAATTACACTAAAACATAATATACGAGAATTACCATTATAAAAGAGAATACTGAAAATAATAAAAAAAATTAAATATTTACTTTATAGTGATTGAAACAAATCTAAAAGTTTTTTGTGATCTTTTTATATAATATATTTTTAGTATTTTTAGTACTCGTTTTTAGTATGTTATAATGTTTTACTATTATTATTATTTACAGTTAATTTTTTGTTTAATTTACTTTACCTAATAGAATTAATAAATTATATTATAAAAATATAATAACAAACATAATACACAAAAATCACAATTATAAAAGTGTATAATGTCAAACAAATAGTTGAAAAAAAATAATAAATAATAGAAAATAGAACTCATATAAATAGAAATAACAAGAATTTTATAAATAATACAATAACATATATAAAGGATAAAGTTAGTAAAAGGTAAATAAATTGTTAGTATCTATGGCTAAAAGCCAGTTAAGAAAACGCAGAAGATACAAATAGTTGCTTCTTGTAATCATGGTTTTGGCAACAAAATCACTTCTGCGTTCATGAAAAAAAAATTGCCAAACCAAAAGTTGAAGCTTTCAAGAAATTTAAACGTGCTTCTTCTCTTCCAATGAATTTCCAAACACACCCTCAGTCCGACTCAATCCATGTATATCCCTACTCTTTGCTGGATAACTTATACAACAATGATTACGTTTGCTCTTTTTTATAGATGGGAAATATTTTAGCAGTTGAAGAATACAGAATGTGGTGTTTGTAAAAGGTACTCTTATGCTTAGGTCTGTATAAAAAATATATTAGTACAATAAAATGATTTAGAATTTAGAACCTACATACATAGCAATTAGATTATAAATGATATTAATGTTTTGACTGTTTTATTATTAAATCGATAATGATGGATGTTAATCTTGTAGTTTACAAATTTAAAATTAAAGCAAATTATTACTCATTATGTACAATAAAAACCTAGTTATTCTCATATATATTGAGTAATGAATCAAACCGAATTATAGCTCATCTAATTAACTAACGGATCAAAAATCATGTTTGGATTCAGAAATGGGAACAAAATTCTTTGAAATGATTAAATTCTTATTTTGGTCTCCGACATTCACGTGATTACTTATTTTGGTCTCCGAAATTCAAAATTTCTATAGTGATGCCCCAGATTCAGGTTTGAGCACCAATTTGGTCCCTCGACTCTTTCAAAGGATGAGTCAGCAAATGAAGTGCTGAGATGGCACCCTCCTTACAATGCCGGATGCTACAACGACTTCCTGACGCGGCTTAATTTGTATTTGTACTCAGTGTGGTCCCTGGAATCGTAGTTCTAGCCTTCCCCATCCTCCTTCCTCCTTCTTTTTGCCTTCTTCTTTAGTTTTGTTTCACAATCATCAACGACAATAACAACCACCATCACACTCCAAAAAACCCTCGTTTTCTTCTCAAAATCAACCCCACCATCCAAAACATCCAAATTAGGATTTGACTTCAAACGGGCAAGTCCAAACTTCCTAATTATGGCATTGAATTCAACATCAAGAAAAATATTACTAGGATTAATATCACTTTGAATCAACGGGGCCACAACTTTAAAGAAAAAGAACAGAAAAGTCCAATGCAACAGAGAAGCGCTTGCTCCACTACATGAGTTCAAGACACATTATATGCAATAGAGCGTTTTGGAGGTTTCTGTTTAACATGAGGTCATAGACGAGGAGAAAACGATGCCGTTTTGGGTTGATTATAATCCCACCACAGCGATGATGTTGGGAGATTAGTGGAGCACAGAAGCAAAGAAGAGCTCATTGTGGAAATCCCGCTCACCTTGCTGCGGGGTTGTTGTTCCATGAGCTTCATTACAATAGGGGTTGTTACCGAAGGAGGAAGGGTGCTGGAGAAGATGGTGCCGAAGTCGTCATGGCCAAGTGGGGAAGAAAAGGAGTTGGTGGCACATTGAAGGAGGGAGTAAGAGAGGCGATGAGGGGCTTGGAGTCATCTCCGACTGCGGAAGGGGTAGTGCGCTTGCGACAGAGGAGTAAGAGAACACGGAGGATAAGGGAGGCGGCGGTTCTATTTGCTGACTCATCGTCTGAAAGGACCATGGGACCAAATTGGTGTCCGGATTTGAATCTAGATCATCACTATAGAAAATTTTGAATTTTGAGGACCAAATGGAGATAGTCTCTTTAGAACACATTTGATAGTTTTTTTTGTCTAATCTCTGAAATCTCAAAAAATGAAACACTCAAAAGGAACAAATTCCATTTCCAATTCATCCTTCAATTTGATCAATTTCATCCAAAGCATCCATGAACAATCAATTAAGAATCGCATTCCTTTTCAATATGAATTTGCTCAATATGCTTTATATTAATGATTTTTGCCACGGTAACAGTGGTAATGGAATGAAGATCAAAGTTTTTTTTTTTGCTGACAGCGGAGATCAAAGTTTTTTGGTAAAAATAGTATGCTGAGGAAGAAGATAACGATAAAAAAAAGAATATTTGTATTTTTGTCTTTATTGTAAAAATTATAATTTTTGCGAATGTATTATTCGGGATAATATATAATGCTTTTAAGTTAGGCTTTTCAGCCAATATAGGGTGTTACCAAGTTGGAGTAAATTCTCTTAATGCTCCCTGAGATTCACGTGATTACTCAATTTGGTATTTGAGGTTCTAATTTCACCATAGTGATCTTCCAAATTGAGCTTCAAACACCATAGTGGTCACTGGACATTTTTTCAGTGATGATTTAGCTATGTCAGTGCTGACATGGCTATCGTGTGTCATGCTGGAGCATGCAATAACTAGCTTAACTAGTTAGATTACAATTTGTACCCGATTTGGTCCTTTCCTCTCTTTTTATCTCTAATCCTCTTCCAATCTAAACGTTAACTTCTGATTATTTATAGATATAATAACAAAAGAAAAGGTGACACAAACAGATGAAAGGAGAGAAAGATTTTTCAGAAATGAAGTATCTGCATCATAATTAGTAAGTATGACTTCAAGACCATAGTGAGGCAGCTCATGAGAATAAGTTGCAACAAGAACAATAACATCGGTAATGCTAGCAGATGTTATTTGTGCAATGATATCCTTGTTTGACTAGTAACGATGCTAAGGATAATACTCATGAACTCAAGTAGCATTGACTAACAAACACTTGAGTATAATCAATTTTAACAAATTTCAAAACCCACAATAGCATAGCATAAAAAAATTCTTGTAAATATTCCTATAAACTAATTTCAATTAACTACAAGCTACTGAAAAAAATGTTAAGCCACAAACCTAAAGTAGCATACAAATCACACAACAAAGTTATATTTTATGGTGTTGTACTTGTTCTTATCTTGGTGAATTAACCGAATCTTGGCCCGGTAGTCAGTCTTTTTCTCTGCAAGATTTTTATTATATAAAGTCATCAATATTTCTAAATTTTTTAAAATAAAGTATATTAGAGATAAGAAACACAGTGTAAATTATAAAGATAACAATACAAAAATACAATACCTCTTCTTCTCTTAAACTTCATTTGATACCTTTTGAAGTAGGCCTTATTTTCTGAGCCTTCAGATAAGCCTAATTTTCAGGAATTACAGAGACAAAAAAATGTTTACATATGCTGTTTCAGAATCATAAGAATATTTACATACTAGAGTAATAGAGTTTAATTTTAAAATTAATTAAATATAAGCCACCAAAAGAGAAAAAAAAACGTACACACACAAAAAAGAGCACAAGAATCGGAATATCAAAAACTAAAAGAGGACAAAAGGAAATGAAAGAAAGAGAGGTAACCATTGACAAAGTTGGATCTGCTGCACGATGATAATAATAATAATGATGGTGGTGGCAGCTGTTGATGCTCAAAACGAGGAGTAAATCTCCATAATGTTCCCACCATCCATCATTAATATGAAGAAGAATGAGAAGAACGGAAGAAAGAAGAATCAAAAGTTAATGTTTAGATTTGGAGGGAACAAAGAGGGTAAAGGTTAAAAAGAGAGGGAGTGACCAAATCGAGTACAAATTGTAATTTGGCCAGCTAAGCTAGCAGTTGCATGTTCCAACATGGCACACAATAACTACGTCAGTATTGACACATCTGAGTTATTACTGGAAAGATGTTCAAGGATCACTACGATGTACGTAGCTCAATTTAAAGGATCACTATGATAAAATTAGAACTTTGAAGACTAAATTGAATAATTCTATAAATCTCACAGACCATTGTGTGAATTTACTCTATCAAATTAGTATCAGAATTTTTTAGCACTTTGTATGGATTACGACTAACGTGGAACCACGATTAAAAGAAGGTAGTATTAGAGCTTGATTCAAAATCACCCATATGCTATATTACTTTTGCACATAAAGAATTTGCTTGATTTTAATTAGGACTCCATGTTTTCTTTCATATTCCTATATTCCTAGGCCTAATGTAGCTAGGATTTTGGTAAATGATAATGTGAGGGGAGTGGCTAATTTTTTACAATATGAAAATATTGTTGGTGTTTTTGGTGAAAATGGTGTATTTAGTGTAATTCCAAATAAGTGGACGTGTCAGGTTAAGCATGGTCAACACGCAAAGGGCGTGCTGACTCAGCAAGTAGGGGGCGTGTTACCAACGCGTGAGGCATACTGCATATGGGTCGCAGTATGATTCATTGGGGATGTAACACATGACCTGTGTGTTGAGTGCTAGCCCTATGTAAGGCGAAGTTCGGTACTATTTCATTGCAAAGAGGAGAGTTGTTTGAGTGTGTTTATGATGTGATGGAGGATACCACAAATTTGGTGGTGTATTACAACGGTGAGATTATACGGAATACTCATGAGGGAGTGAACTTTGCGTGTGAGAATCCATTTTTGTTTGTGGTGCCATGCACCATGATATTTACGGAGCTTTAAAACAGTCTCTGCCAAAGCATGGAGAACAATATGTTGATGAGAGTGACCAATATTCTATACCGAAATCCTGTTATAGTATTTGATGACCTAATACAGTTTGATATTATGTTGATCATTGACGAAGCAAGTATGTAGAATATGTTCCATATTCATTAGCAGACTCAAGTGCAACAGCCAAAGATTGAGCTATATGTTGAGTTTGAAAATGTAGAGGAAGATGGAATTCAGCATGATTCAGATGTAGAAGATGATAGAGTTGAAGTGTATGAAAGAATGAATGGTGATAGCGAGGAGGAATTCGAAGCTACTTATGAAGACGGCGACGAAAATGAGGATGGCGATGTGGGAGGTGAGGCAGCAATGGAAAACGTAGTGGTTCCTCCCGCAATTAGTCAACCGATGTAAGTTCCACCTTTTATACATAACTTAGATCTTGATGCTATGCATGCACTGGAATTCACCGAATATGTAAATATAGGTACGTGAGTAGTGAATAATATGTTTACCTTAATTTATATTTTGGATGGATCAATGAGTGATGATTTCTTTTTTGTGTAGGTATTGCTGATCTTGAGGATGGGGAGTTCAGGATTGGATTGAAATATAGTTCCAGAAAGTCAATTGTCGTAGCAATTAGAAGTTACACTATCTCTAGAAGAGTCAACTATAATGTTTATGAGTCTGAGCCATAGACATTCTATGCCAAATGCAAGATGTATGGTCGTGGGTGCGACTAGCTTATCCGAGCTAGCTTGATCCGAAAAAAAGGTTGTTGGGAGATACGAAGATACAATGGTAGGCACACGTGCACCATTGGAACAATTTCACAGGATCATTCCAAGTTAAACTCAGACATAGTTGTTGAGGCTATAAGGCCATTGGTTGAGACCGACCCGTCCATGAAGGTGAAATATATAATTGCGGAAGTCCAGTCAAGGTTGAACTACACCATTGATTACTGAAAGGCTTGGTTACAAAGTAGAAGTCTAGAGCCAAAGTTTTCGGTGGTTGGGAAGAATCTCAACAAGCTTTTCCATGGTGGTTCTCGATCATGGTTCAAAAGAGGCTTGGCTCAATTGTCCAAATAGAAACATGACCCCTGTATAACGGGTGTAAGGAGGCGGACGGTGTCAAGATACTTCACTGCGTATTTTGGAGTTTTGATAAACCACTATTTTATGGTTTATCTTGTACTTAATTTAGTGGATTTTAGTCACTATTCTCACACTTATTCATATAACTCGCATGTTTTACATTTTCTTTCCTAATTTTGTGCTATGGTTGAAAACATGTTTCTTTGGCCTTAAATTTGCTAATTTTAATCCTCTCTTATTATCATTTGATGTCGTGATATGTGTGTTAAGTATTTTCAGGTTTTATAGGGCAGGAACGACTTAGAGGATGGAAAAGAAGCATGCAAAAGTGGAAGGAACACAAGAAAATGAAGATTTGAGAAGTTGATGCTGACGCGCATGCATAAACGACGCGTGCGCGTGATCGCGCCATACTCCAAGCGACACGTACGCGTGACCTATGTATCTTCAAAGCGACGTGTACACGTGGCTGATGCGTACGCGTGACAAAGCGTCACGTGTTGTAGATATCAGAAAACGCTGGGGACAATTTCTGGGCTATTTTTGGCTCAGTTCCAAACCCGAAAACACAGATTAGATGCTGCAGAGTGGGGGAATCCATCATTCATTCACTTTTCATAATTCACATTAGTTAGGTTTAGATGTAGGTTTCTAGAGAGAGAGAGAGGCTCTCTCCTCTCTCTAGGTTTTAGGGTTCCTCTTAATTTTAGTTTTTGTTCTTCTTAAATTCAGATTTCTATTTTGTTTTAATTTAGTTTCTCTTCTACATCCTATTATTCTAGCATCTTAGTTTATCTTTCCTTGTTGATTCCTTTATTTTCCTAATTTAATTTATGAACTCTTCATGTTAGATTCAATTTTCATTAATGCAATTTATGTTTCATGATTCCTATTGTTCCATTGCATTGTTATTGTTATTTCTTTGCTTTGGTTAATTTTAAATTTTACTATGTCTTATTAGTTTTCTATGTTTTTAAGTTATGCATTCCAAGTGTTTGATAAAATACTTGGTTGGATTTTAAATTAGATTTTTATGTTCTTAACTTGGATTGATCAATTAGAGACTCTTGAGTTATCAAAATTCTTTTGTTGATTGGTGATTGAAAATTGCTAGTTGGCTTAGACTTCACTAAATCTAGTCTTTGATTAGGACTTGTGAACTTAATTGATTTTGCTCACTTGACTTTCTTTCATTGTTAGAGGTTAACTAAGTGAAAGTAAAAGGCAATTACCATCACAATTGATTATGATAATGAGGATGGAAATTCCAATTCTCAATCCTTGTTAGGACTTTTCTTAGTTGTTATTTTATTTCCTTGTTATTTACATTACTTGTCTCTTTTCACAAAAACCCGAAAAATATTTTTCCATAACCAATAATAAATACACTTTCCTGTGATTCCTTGAGAGACGATCCGATGTTTGAATACTTCGGTTTACTTTTATTGGGTTTGTATTTGTGACAAACGAATTAAATTTGATTGAGGTTGATTTGTCGGCTTAGAACTATACTTGCAATGCGATTATTTTTGTGAAATTCTTTACCGACATTTTTCCTCCATCAAATTTTTGGCGCCGTTGCCGGAGAATTACAAATGTGTGCCTTATTATTGGTTATTGTTAATATTGTGAATATGTTTTCCTTTTTGTTTCTTTGTTAGTTGTTTCTAGTTTTAGGAGTTTATTTTCATTATATCTTATTAGTTTTGTTTTTATTTTCTTTTGTTACTATGAATTCTCACCCCTTTGGCTATGAGTGTAGTTACAATTATGTTGTAGGAAGTGGAGATTACAATGAAGGCTTGCATCAAGGATGGGACAATCAAAGATGGGAGGAACCACAAGGACTTGATCAACTCTCTTGGCAACAACCCCCTCCAATGTACAATGAGCAACAACCATTCCATGATGCATACCAAGATAATGGTTATGGTGGACCTATTTGTGACAATCAACAACCACCACCATATTCCTATGAACCCCTTCCTCAATATAACACTCAACCACCAAACTCACAAGTCCCTTACCACCAAGCACTTTCATATGACACTAACCCATATCAACCATACCAACCACCTTATGAGCCATATGAACCATACATGGAACCACCCAATTCCAACACAATTACTCCCAAGAGTCACCTCAATATACACCATCTCCATATCCTTATCAAGATGAACCACCCTCCTATCATGAACCCTTTCTCCCAAATAATGAACCCTCATATCCATTCCAATCTCCAATGGATGACACTCTTGGTGTTCTTCTTCATGGGCAAAGAGAGATGCAAAGGGAGGTACTAGAATTCACGGCTGCCTTGACTGAGGTAGTAAGTCGATTAGCTTCCCAACATTTGAACACTCAAAGTACTCCCATGGCTACATGTGGAGAATCTAATGAAGAGCATAGCATGAAGGAGAAATTAGAAACTCCGGTGGAAAATGAGGAATGTGGCTTTATATTGAAACAATTGGAGGAAGCCGTAATTGTTGAAGAGGCAGAAGTGGTTAAAGACTTAAGAGATGCTGAACCTCCACGGGAATCTAGAGTGGTAGAGTATTCCTCCGAGAAGCTCGAAATTGATGTTGAGGAGGATAGTACACAACCTCTAAGACATGTTCTCCATGAAGAATTAGACGAAATAGAACAAGAAAAAAGTCCCTTTGGTGATGTAATCGCACGTCACACCTTCCTAGTGATGAACTTGCATCTGCAATTGAACCCTTTGAGTTTGAAGAACCTTCTCTGAGTGAATCTAAAGGTGATGTTGAGATAGACTTTTCTCAACCTCCAACTTATGACTTGAGTGACGGGGAAGAATTAGAAGAACTTGATAAGGGAGCGGTTGAAGTTGAAGATGCTTGCAAAGAGGTGGAAGAATTCAAAGAAGAGCACAAGGGAGTGGATCTTGTAAGATCATTAAAAACACCTCTCCCAAAGCCATTACTATCCAATACAACATTCAAGTGGGTAAAATTCTTATCCTTAACCTTTACTTTCCCACTTGAATATGATTTACCTGAGACGGATGGTCAACTTAGAGCTCTTTGTGGCTTTAAGAGTAAGAGGGAGATGGTTAGTGGTTAGTGGTTAGAGTTGTCATGCAAGGTTCAATATGGTTGCATGCTCCAAGTTGAAGTGCAAGGATTGGTGTAGAGATCGATTGAATGGGTCTAGAAAGTTGTTTGGATATCTCAGTGAGAATTTCGATTGCTTGCCACCCGGTTGGAACAATGATGATCAACACAAAGACGGGTGTAGAAACAAGATTTGGGATCTCAGTATACAAGAGGATCAACTTTGGGAGCTCAAAGCTTGTGAAGAACTTCATCAAGACTTGATGAATTCACTTAGAAATGTTGGAGCTTGTTGGAAGTCCAAGCATTGGTAGAAGTTTCAAGATGAATTCAAGCACAAGCCGCCATGACAATAAGCTCACCAAATGTCCAACTTAAGGACTTTAACTAAAAGTGCTAGGTAGGAAACACCCCACCAAGGTAAATTCTTTCTATTTTTCCTTTTATTTCTATTGGTAATAAGTTGAATTTTTATTTTTAATTAGGTTTATTTAGTTTAAGTTGTGATCTAGCCTGTTTAATAATGTTTAGATTTATTTTGATTTGCTTGTTAGTTTCTTAAAAAAAAGGACTATCACGCGTGCGTGTGACCGACGCATACACGTCGATGCCAATTTTGCTCTCTGGTATAATGAATAGAGAGTTATGCTGGAACCGCACTGGTGGGGTGCTAGACACACAAACCAATCCACGCGTGCGCGTCAATGACGCGTACGCGTCATTTTCATTTTTGGCATTCCACACGTGGGCATGGACGACGCTTATGCGCTGATTCTTCATGCCATCTTTGGTGCAGCGAACAGAGAGTTGCGCTGCCACTGTGCAAGGAGCACAATTCACACCCACGCGTATGCGTGACTGACGCGTACGCGTCACCTCTTATTCAGCAACCCACGCGAATGCGTGGGCGACTCTTACGCGTCGTTTCCTGTTTTCCATTCTTCTTTCTTTTTCTCTCCTCTCTTATTCTTTCATCTTCCTTTGTTACCTTTTTCTTCTTCATTTCTTTAACTTCTCATCCTTATTCTCTTTCATTTTCTTTTATTTATTGCATTTGCATACTTTCATTCATTGCATTTAACCTTGTGCATGTTTTTATTTTCTTTTCTAAGTTTGCTATTTTTCCATTGTTGTTGAATTTTCTTACTTAACTGTTGCATATCTCTTGCATTGTTTTGGGTGCTTCTTAACTTGTTTGCTATTTAGTTGCCATGCCCTTTGTTTCTATTGTTTTCTCACCTGCATGTTGTAGCTACCAGGTAGTTGAGAACCTCATTATTGTTTGGCATTAGCACACCCATATTTTATTTGTTTTCATACTTTTGTTTGTGGGTTATTCTTCCTTTTTCTCTTCTTTCAGGATGGCCATCAAGAAGGGAAGTGAAAACTTCTAAATGGGGCAACAAACAAGTTCCTCCGTACAATCCTTTGAATGAGAAAGCGCATCAGTTGTAGCAATTCGTCCACTTGCACATCTTTGCATGCACCGAAGACGGTGCAATATTTAAGTGTGGGGAGGTCGATATCGACTTCTGTGGGTAACTACTTCCTTTTCCAACACTAATGTTTAATTAGTTAGTGGTTGTATTTGCATGTTTGATTGCATGTTTGTTAGATTTCGTGCATACTTTACCACTACTTGGTTGAAGTGATGAATTCTTTTCCAAGAAACTATTTTAAAGTATTTCACTAATTTGAATTAAAATTTTTGTTAAACCTGTTTGAAGAATTTATTTTGGGACATGGTTTTAGAGCTCGAACACACAAAACTAGTGAGCATTTTGAGCCTATTTGATGGGTTGCATTTTATCAACCAACATTCTGTTTTAGTGTGTGTTGTTCTCTCTAAAATTGTGATCTTTGTCTTGCTTGATTCTATATTTCCATTGTTTGATGTATGCATACACTTATGTGATTGAGGCATTTGTTTCACTCAGCTTACATACCCATATGGCCTTATCCTTTTATTATCTTTTGCAAACTAAAGTTGAGCTTATTTACCCCTTTTGTTCTTTACTTTAGCTCATCACTAACTCTAAGCAGAAAATAATAATGTTCTTAATTTGAATCCTTGGTTAGCTTAGACTAGTGAGAGTGCTCATGAATTAAGTGTGGAGAACTTGGGTTTGGAAACGTTTGGTTTCGGAATTGGGTATATTGTACATTTTTGTGAAAATGTCAAAAAGATAGTTGAGCACATAATCTTGCATCCAATATCTTAATCATATGCATTGAGAGAAGCAAAAGAAAAGAAAAATAAAAAGGAAAAAAAATAAAGAGAAAAAGAAAAGAAAAAGAACAAATAATAAAATGGGACAAAATAACCCAAAGTAAATGGTGATAGCAATGCATATGTACTGTACTCAATTTTGGATGCATGAGTGTGTGGTAAACATAGTTAATGGGTGGTTAGATTTTATATTCTGATTACATGGATTGTCTTAAGTTAGGTGGGAAGTTTGGGTTAATCAAGGATTCGAATTTTAGTCCACTTAACCAAATACAATTCTACCTTGACCCTAACCCTATTAAAATCCTTGAAAAGACCTCTTGATATGTGTATTTGTGCATCAAAATTTTGTTGATTGTTAGATGAAGAGCAAGCCTTAGAAAGCAAGATTAGTAGATAATCGAGAGAATCGAACCTTAAACACTAGAGTGATTAGAGTGTATACTCTTCCGGTGAGGGTTCGATGCTCGATTCTTTGTTCCCAGCTTTCACGAGATTTCTTCTTGCAAGTCTATTTGTACTTCATTTTATGATTTGAATTAGTGGAATCCAGTTCATATTTGTTCTTGAAGAATTTGATTTACTTTTAACCAAGTAGGTAGAATCATTTTTTGCATGTAGTTGCATTCATATAAATAGGTTGCATTTAATAAGTCTTACCATTCCTCTTCACTCTTAAGGTTCTCTTGAGCTTAGCATGAGGACATGCTAATGTTTAAGTGTGGGGAGATTGATAAACCAATATTTTATGGTTCATCTTGTGCTTAATTTAGTGGATTTTAGCCACTATTCTCACACTTATTCATATAATTTGCATGTTTTATATTTTCCTTCCTAATTTTGTGCTATAATTGAAAACATGTTTCTTTGGCCTTAAATTTGCTAATTTTAATCCTCTCTTATTACTATTCGATGTCGTGATATGTGTGTTAAGTATTTTCAGGTTTTATAGGGCAGGAACAACTTATAGGATGGAAAAGAAGCAAGCAAAAGTGGAAGAAACACAAGAAAATGAAGATTTGAGAAGCTGATGTCGACGCGCACGCATGAACAACGCATGCACGTGATCGCGCCATACTCCAAGCAACGTGTACGCATGGCTGATGCGTACGCGTGACAAAGCGTCACATGCTGCAGATATCAGAAAACGTTGGGGGCGATTTCTGGACTGTTTTTGGCTCAGTTCCAAGCCTGAACACACAGATTAGAAGCTGCAGAGTGGGAGAATCAATCATTCATTAACTTTTTATTATTCACATTAGTTAGGTTTAGATGTAGGTTTCTAGAGAGAGAGAGAGATGCTCTCTCCTCTCTCTAGGTTTTAGGGTTCCTCTTAGTTTTAGTTTTAGTTCTTCTCAAATTCATATTTCTATTTTGTTTTAATTTAGTTTCTCTTCTACATCCTATTATTCTAGCATCTAAGTTTATCTTCCCTTGTTGATGTCTTTATTTTCCCAATTTAATTTATGAAGTCTTCAGGTTAGATTCAATTTTCATTAATGCAATTTATGTTTCATGATTCCTATTGTTCAATTACATTGTTATTGTTATTTCTTTGCTTTAGTTAGTTTTAAATTTTGCTATGTCTTGTTAGTTTTCTATGTTTTTATGTTATTCCTTCCAAGTATTTGATAAAATGCTTGGTTGGATTTTAAATTAGATTTTTATATTCTTAACTTGGATTGATCAATTAGAGACTCTTGAGTTATCAAAATTCTTTTGTTGATTGGTGATTGAAAATTGTTAGTTAGCTTAGACTTCACTAAATCTAGTCTTTGATTAGGACTTGTGAACTTAAGTTGATTTTGCTCACATGACTTTCCTTCATTGTTAGAGGTTAACTAAGTGAAAGTAAAAGACAATTACCATCACAATTGATGATGATAATGAGGATGAGAATTTCAATTCTCAATCCTTGTTAGGATTTTTCTTAGTTTTTATTTTATTTTCTTGTTATTTACATTACTTGTCTCTTTTCACAAAAACCCAAAAAATACTCTTCTATAAACAATAATAAATACACTTTCCTGCGATTCCTTGAGAGATGACTCGAGGTTTGAATACTTCGGTTTACTTTTATTGGATTTGTATTTGTGACAAACGAATTAAATTTGATTCAGGTTGATTTGTCGGTTTAGAACTATACTTGTAACGCGATTATCTTTGTGAAATTCTTTACCGATATTTTTCCTCCATCAAGTTTCAATCCATGCAATAGAGCGTGCAAATACTGCAAGCCTCTGGTTCAGATTGACGGCACACACTTTTACGGAAAATACAAAGGTGTAGTTTTGGTTGCTCATGCACAAGATGGAACCAGAATATTGTGCCTATCGCTTTTGCCCTCATGGAGAGGGAGACTGCTAATGCGTGACACATTTTTCTCAGTAATTTATGAAAGCATGTTGTTAGAAGATACGACGTGGGTATAATCTCAGACCGACATGAGTCAATTCGGATAGCAGTAAATCGTTTCGGAGGTGATTGGCTAAGGTGCTGGTGTCTGAGGTGAATGCTGAGGAACTTGCACCGACAATCTCAACAGTGCTCCGAACGAACCCACGCACCAATCACAGTAATCAACCGATGGTCTAAAGTTCCAAGTCGAAAGGGGGTGCAGCTATCGCAACCGAGTGTTGTGGCGGTTGTCTCATTTCTCTATCCATCCCGCATGTGACCCTCCAGTCATGAAGTTACACTCTGCAAAGAGTGATGCAATGCTCTTCCGCTCTAATGACTTTTGCTAGCTCTGGAGCAGGTTGTGCATACCCTAACTGATGCATCATTCGGTTCGTAAGATGTGACTTGACACACTCAAACTACAATAATGGAACAATAGTGTCACACATCTCAAGGTGTCTATGTAGCTCGTCGGGTATGATCATTCCTTCGTACGACCGCCAGACAAACTGCAACATATTATTAAAAAATTAGAAACATAATATCATGTTAGATATTAACACACATAAAGCAAAAATATTAACTTCCTCCATGTAGTCTATTTTCTGCCTAAATGTCGACGTGGTTTTCGATAACTACGCTGTGAATCATGCGAAATGACTCCACCTGCAACACACAACGTCAAAAAAATTAAAATATATGCCATCATTTAAATATGCATTATCAATAAAACACAAAACTAAAATAGGAACTGTTACCTCCAAGCAACTGGTACGTCAGTCACTAGAAAGTGCTATCTTAGAACAGGGTACAATACACGACATTCACTCTCATGCCCAAAAAAATAAAAGATTAAGAGGGCCATCCATCTCCTTGTAATCATACCGTGATGTACGACACAGTGCTGTGTAAAGATGCGCGAGACATGCTGTTCCCCAACTGTAAGTGTGGATCCACTGAAAATCACCGAGCAGCGATAGATACTTCGTGTGGGCATAGGCCGTCGACTTATCCGTGAATAGGGTCGAACCCAGCAAACAGAAAATCTGGCATCTGACGTATCTTTGAATATAGTCCAAAGTGTCCAATGGCTCTGAGTCTCTGATACGGCGAACCCATGCTAGCTTTATATAAGATTTAGAGGAACTACTCACAATAGGTTCATTGTCGAAAATCATGATGCTCTGGCTCTGCAAAAAGTCATGACTGCTATCTGTTTAGCTGTTCACAACCTCTCCCTCAATTGGTAGGCCAAATATATGAGTCATAACTTCTAATGTAACGGTAACTTCACCCACCGGCAATACAAAGGTGTGAGTCTCCAGCCTTTATCTTTTCACGAGAGCAAATAGTAAGGGATGAAATCCTCTGATCACCCAATTCTTGAAACCTGGTAGAATTCTGTTGCTCATAAGACGTCTTCTATCATCGAATTTCACGTCTCCAGTGGATTAAGTTTATAGACCATAATAGATTCCTGTTAGGCTGGTACAACAAAAATATATTTATTCGTTAAATATATTTATTAGTTTAAATGAGTAAAGATTATAACAACAATTATTTATTATACTACTTTACATAAATAAAAAATAAAATAAAAATATTATATTATACTATTTATTTACTCGTTTACATACCTAACTAAAACATTTATTTATTAATAATTATATTATTTATTACTTTTAATAAACATAAAATAAAATATAATAATATTATTATCCTCAAATAATTATTATAACAAATAACCGAAAAAAATTATTTTCTCATATTTATATTATTTATTTATTTTAGTAAATAAAAAATATTTATTAATATTTTTATTAGCCATCAAGTTAACTAAATACAAATTAAAATAAAAACATATTATGACAACAAAAAATTAAAATACAAAAACAGAAATATGAAAAATAATCATATTTATTTAGTTATTAATATTTAAATTATTTATTAAAAATACAGAAAAATAATCGCATTATAAAAAAATTCAAAAAAATTATATATTTATATTATTTCGTTATTTATTAATTACAAAAAATAAAATAATATTATACTAAAAAAATAAAATATCATTCGAAAATAATTTAATATTTATATTATTTATTAAATTTGATAATTATAAATTTAAATAACATAATAAACTAAATACAAGTAAAAATAATAATACTAAAATAACAATGTTATATCAACATATGATATTGATATAAAAAAATATTAATTAAAATTAAAAAATTTAAATAAAAAAATAAAATTTATTAATTTACATAAATAAGATGAACTAAATACTTAATAATATATTCTTCAAGTATGGTATAATTATGTATCATTTTTTATTAATATAAATTTATATTTTTTAATGTATAATCACTCTTTTTTATTTCAACAAATTAAACTACTAATTCTCTTAATCTTTTTCATTGTAGAACTCTTTTTTCTTAAAATTTCTCTCATCTATCTTTATTTCTTCACCCGGATGCAACAGAGGGAGGGTTGAGCTCAATTTAAAAAATTTTAGCATTGTGTAATTTATTTTCGTAGAAAAGAACTATATATCTCCTCCATGCAGACACAGTTTTAACACGTCCTTCCTGTGTTAAAAATTTTTTTATAACTCCTCGAAAACATGTGACAAATCTCTGTAAAAGCTGGTTAGAATCTTTGATGCAGCACGCTTCCAGCAATTGTCCGAGTACTTCTATGTCTACGATGAATCTCTGGACAAACACGTTTTTTGCATGTTGCTCCAATAACGACACGGACAATGCTGTTCTAACACCTCTCTTGCGTATTGAACTACACCTATATATCTACAAAGTATTCTAATTGTCAATATTAAACAAAAGCACTTATCTACTCAAATAGAAATAATAAAAATATCTTTTTATAAAAATTTTTGTATTAAAAATATATTTTATTTGTTTAGCCACATTTTAAAAAAATAATACTTTTATAATATATTAAAATCAAACCTTATAATTTATTATTTAATAATAAAAAACTTTTTATATAAAAATAATTATAAAATCTTTATAATAATATCCTAGTAAATAAATACATCAGTTTTCTTTCCATATGAAAAATAAATTGCGGAGGAGAGTCTGTAACTTAAAAAAAAAAACATTAGTCCGGTCTTATTATAAAAACAATAAAAGTAAAAAATGCCTACCACACGGAGATGTGACCAGAAGACTCATCATTTGCTCTCATGAGTCATAATTAAGACACCCAAAGTTGGAATATCAAATGGGCATAAAATGATTTTATTTTCATGTATTAGCAATAATATAATATACATATATCTAAATAATGTTGTGGTATGACAAAAAAATAATGTTGTCATATTTATAAAAATGATCAATTTAAATAAATTATTTAAAAAGTTATTTAGATTTATGAATTCAATTCAATGTTTTTTATATTATCATCTAAATTAAATTCCAAAAATATATCTCATAAAATAATTAACTATTTGATTTTTCTTTAAATAACTCACGGTAAATGGGTTGTCATCTTGCGAAAAAAATTAAAGAGAAATAAACAAATTTTTAATTTTCATAAATTATTATCTTTTAGTTTTGACTTTTATAACACTGTTCTACTATTTTAATATAGTAAAAAACATTTTTATTTTAATTTAATATTATTTATTTCGTTAAGTGTTAATGTAAAATATCAAATATAGACGTGACAAATTACTAAAATAAAAACCTATTAGATTTTATTGAATTAAAACAAAAAAAACAAATTTTATGCAAATTATAATAAAAAAATTTAGCTAATTTGTAGTTTAAAGATATATTTAAAAATATAATAATAAATTTTTTTAATAATTTTGATATATTTAAATATTAAAAACATAAAAATAATTAGTTTTTATAAAATATTTTTTTATGATATGCGTATACTTAACTTATATTTTTAGGATACAAGTTAGTAAAATTTTAAGAATAAATATGTTATAATAAAAAAACTAAAATTTTACAAAAATTATTTTTAATACGAAGAAAAATTAAAGATAATATTTTAATTAAATATTAATATTTAAAATGTATTACACTATTATAAATGTGCAGAAAATGTTGATACAACATGCAAAAATGTGTTGCTGCATCTTAACACATGTCCAACACACATTTTTTGTATTAATTACTTAATTTTCCACCTGCAAAATTTATTGACATATAATTACATCAAATAATTTTATTTTCAAAAAAAAAAATACAAATATTTGTTTCGTATAAAAAAATTAGCCAAAACTCTAATATTTGTTTCGTATAAAAAAATATTAGCCAAAACTCTATGGCATTTATGATTTCATGATGAAAGCTTAGTTTTCTCTCTGTCACTCCCCTTCTTTATGTTGTGTGTACTCTGCTTTTTAAATGAATGCAGCAACACACACCACACCACGCTACCTACTCAGCTACTCTCATCTCTCCTTATTAATACTCCAACACTCTTTCTTTCACTCCCTTCTCTCACTCTCACTCATCCATCCAACATCCATTACTACCCATTTATCTTCTGCATTATTACTATTAAATACAACAAACAAAGGTGGTGGAATCTTCTTCTTCTTCAATTTTCCCACTTTCCCTGCTTCTAAGGTTACCATTCCTCTTTTTCCTCAACACATTTCTTTACTTGGTTAATTTGGTGGTTAATGTTGCATCTGCCTTCATTTAACACTAGCATCTTTTTCTTTCCTCTCTTTTAGCACCATTGCTAATTGCAGATTTGCATGTTGTGTATGTTTCTCTTCTTTCTCACAACTATTTTTTTTTTATTCTTATATTTACTTTCTTATATTTTTTAGTTGTGAAATGTTTCTACTTGCATTATGTGTTAGGCTTTCAGCTACGATACGGTAGTTACTCGAAGATAATATTATAAATAATTAAATAATTTAGTCAAATATATGCAGAGAAATATGTCAAATTATTTAATAATTTATAATATTAACTTCACAGTTCACACCGAGATGTCTCTTCATGGAGTAACCACCTTCAGCTACTTCAGTTATATTCTGAAATTTACTTTCCTTGTTCTTCCTCTGACATCTTGTGTGCTTATTTTCTTAATTTGATTGAGCATCTCTTTACCTAATTACCCGTGCTCTTTTAGTTATTTATTCAATTTTTGTTACATTACTAATTAATATTTTATTCGGTAATGATAATTACTTGATACCCCTACGCTACACTATGCTCTTTTTTTGTTCATTGTTGACAAGATCATAACTCTATTTCGTCCTTTTCTGCTTTTTTGTGCTTTTTCACTTTATCGCTTCTCGTATTTTTCTGTAGTGGGAAACCTCACTTTTTTGTACTCTTCTCTCTCTCTCTCTCTTTCTCTCTAAGTTTGAACTTCAAATTTGTGCTTTACTTTGTTGCAGTCTTTGCACAAGTAAACGGGTTCAATGGAATTAGCTTTCATGCTTGTAATCACGTGAATTCATTCGTTCTTCAAGAAGTGGATCTCATTCAGGTTAGTGAAAATTAGTAAAGTATTTTAAATTCGAATCCTATATTTTGTTCCTACTTCTTTTCTTCCAGTTAGATTAGATTAGATGCTCTTTCTCTTTTTATTTTATTCTTATCTTGGTGGACAAAAAGTTTGTATTTTTTTCAGGCACGTTCTCCTTTTTATCTCTGTTTAAATTTAAGGAGAGAGAGAGAGAGAGTGAAGGCTAGAGAGAGAAGCACTTCAGCTGTTTTGGATCTATGTTTCTGTGAGAAGGAAAGACAACAAAATTTGACTGTCTCAACTTGTGTGAAAAAATAAAAGAAAAAAATGTGTTACATGGTCTTAACTCGTGTTCTGCTTTTGTTTTTTCTTGTTTGCTGGTTCAATTTTTAAGGCGCAGTTTCTGGATTAAAATAGTTCTCAAAGCACTCCATTTTTAAATGTTCTCAATGACCAGTCAGATTTTTAGTATATTCTATTCCTTATTCACATGTTAGGCCTCTCTTTAATTCACATAGCTTGTTTTTGCTGACCCCTTTTTATATTTTAACTTTCAGTTTCAATTTTACATGTCTTCGGATACCCTATATTGACTATTAAACTCACATGTCTTACTTGTGTTTGAGACTCTCAGCTGGTTTTTAATCAATTATTCAAATAAGCGCCACCAGATTTTGCATTTGACCAAGGAATGAAGATCCCATTTTTCTATAAAGAAGTGTAAAGTGGGCTAATGTTTTGACCTGAGAGAAAAGAGAATTTTTTGATGAGATAAAGTTGTTTACTAAGTTGATCAAACTTGATACCTCAGCAATATGGTGTGAGATCTATATAGTTGAAACAGACAGAAGGAATTTCGATTTTTCGCGTTATTTTCGACACAGATGTCTGTATTCTGTAATTGAGGAAAATGGGGTGTTGTGTCTCAACTAGTAGTAAGAGTACTTGTAGCAGCCGGAGCAATGGAGAGATGGCGAATCCATCTTGCTTAGAAATCGGATGCTGTGTGCATAAGAAAGCAAGGAGAACCTTCTCTGATCATGTTATTTCACTACACCATTTGGCGTCGTTGCCGAGCAGGATTTTCACTAATGGAAAGAGTAGAGCTTCTTGCATATTTACGCAGCAGGGTCGCAAAGGGATCAATCAGGATGCAATGATTGTGTGGGAAGTAAGTATGTTTTTGTATTATCAGAGGAACAGTGTATGATTCTTGGTTACATTTTTTAGGCTTTGACATACCAAATTCAATCTATGTTTGGGCAGGATTTTATGTCTGAAGATATGACCTTTTGTGGTGTCTTCGATGGCCACGGTCCACATGGTCATCTCGTTGCGCGCAAAGTGAGGGACGCCTTGCCTTTGAAATTGCTCTCATTTCTGCATTCTTCTGAATCGAAGCGAAACGGATCAGGTAAAGCTTGCTTCAAGGGGAATGTAAAACCGGACAATGGAGACTCTCAGAGTCAGAAGGATTTATCAGCCGAGGATAAACTGAATTCAACATGGAGAGAGGCTTTCATGAAGGCATATAAGTCTATGGACAAAGAGCTCAGGTCTCATCCGAATTTGGACTGCTTTTGTAGTGGGAGCACGGCTGTCACTATAGTGAAGCAGGTAACACATTGGAGAAAGTAATAAAGAGAATCTAGCTATGGTTTCTGATTCCATTATGGTTTTCTCAGTTTCTTCTCTTACCAGGGCTCAAACTTGTTCATGGGATATATCGGGGATTCTCGAGCAGTTATGGGATCCAAGGACAGCAATGACTCCATGGTGGCAATTCAGTTGACCATTGATTTGAAGCCCGATTTGCCAAGTTTGTTATTTGCATCAGAATTCATCCTATCTCTTTGTTCCATGTGTGATTTTTGCTATATGTTAACCCATTTCAATTTGGTTTTAAATCCTCATAGGAGAAGCAGAAAGAATTAAACGGTGCAAGGGAAGGGTGTTTGCTTTGCAAGATGAGCCTGAGGTGCCAAGGGTATGGTTGCCTTTTGATGACGCACCGGGATTAGCGATGGCTAGAGCATTCGGAGATTTCTGCTTGAAGGAGTATGGTGTGATTTCCATACCTGAATTTTCTCACCGGCTGCTTACTGACAAAGATCAGTTTGTTGTTCTTGCCTCAGATGGTGTAAGAATTTTAAACCCACCTTTCTATTTAATTATTTTTTTTTCACTTTTGTCTATTTCTTTCAAATGTTGGACTATATTTTTCGTTATTCTTGTTTAATTTGGTTACTAACTTACTATTTAACATGGCCTATAAGAATCCAATAAAAAAATGAAGGAACAGAAAAAAGTGAGGATCCAACCATCTAGTAGAACTGAGCTTTTAATAATGTTGAAAAGAACTAATAATTCTTGTGAACTGGCAGCAAAGCTTGTGCATGATCTGAGTGGGAACTTTGGAGCTTTGTTCATAATCAGACTTTGCCGCATGAAAATTAACTTGATTGAGACTGCCATGTCAAACATCTTGATTTTTTATGAGTTGAAAATAAGAAACAAATCAGCTACTGTTTTGATTGCCAAATATTCGTATTTTGTTGGATAAGTATGCTTTCAATCATTTATCTATTCTCTGCAATAATTGATTTTTCAACTTTTTTATTTTCTTTTTCTCCTTATGCCTTGATGAGGTAACCACTCAATAGTTTGTTAGCACTTAGCAGTGGAATCTTTCCATGTCTCCTCTGAATGTAACTGATTCTGATTCTTTCCAGGTCTGGGATGTTTTAAGCAATGAAGAGGTGGTTGAGATAGTATCTTCGGCACCAACACGGTCATCAGCCGCAAGGATTCTGGTAGATGCTGCAGCCCGGGAGTGGAAACTTAAGTATCCGACTTCAAAGATGGACGACTGTGCCGTGGTCTGCCTATTTTTGGACGGTAAAATGGACACAGAATCCGACTATGACGAACAAGGCTTCTCTTCTGCAACCCTCCAGAGCAATCATTCTGGAAACCCGGTCGAGTCAGACGACGGCCTAAAATCCGAGCCATCTTTGCAGAGGAACTTCACAGTTAGATCCTCAGAAGAAAATGAGCCTAATAATGGAGTACAATCCATTGATGTTGAAGATGGAGCATCATCAGCTGATGATCAAAATTGGTCAGGTTTGGAGGGTGTTACTCGTGTGAACTCATTGGTCCAACTACCTAGATTTTCAGAGGAAAGGCCAAAATCATGAAATTTGTTGCTTTAACTAATGGAGATTGTTTACTTTATTCAGCAAAAGAAAAAAATTTTCTTGCAAGTGAAATATCATTTTATTTCAAGATCTTTTTTTTTGGTACTCACTTTTACTATGAAGAGTTGATTGTATAAGAAAAAGTGAGTACACCAAAAAAAGGTGAAAAGTAGGTTTTAAATTTTTAATCATTAAGCTCACAAAAGCATAATGGATTAGTGGGTTTCATCATGACAAATTCTTAGATACTCAACTGAAGAAAAATGAAAGTAATCAAGTAATCAACTTTATGTCATTCAAAGTAACACATCAATTGTATGTACAAGTTTTAACCAACACTGTTGCAATATAGATTGTGTGTTATGCAATGAATGATAAAAGCATTACAATACTAATTTGTTCTTGCTTAGCTTGGAACCATTAAAAGCGGTTCTTCCTTTTAGCACAATTTAAGGCCCCAATAACGTTCAACTTTAACAAGAACATTTTGTTGCTCTAAGTCTAAGATATTCCAGCAAATCTTGGTTGAAAATAGTATTGCTTTATAGACACATTAAAAAAGATGTTCCACCTAGGAAATTCCATATAGCCAGCTATGTATTCTCTTAACAGATTATTTTCAATTGATTATGATTGAGGCAACCTTAGAATTATCCTAATTATAATTATATATAAGCTCTATACACCGAACCATGACTAATGATAATAGTCCAAATAATAATATAATGAGCTCATGCAAGGGTGGTCGCAGCCTACTAGATTAAACGTGAAAGTAACGTTATTACACAATTATTGTAATGAAAATTAATGCACAATTATTGTAATGAAAATTAATGCACGCTTTGATAGAGGTAGTTATGATAGTGTCCTTGATTTAAGAATTTGTGGCTAAGAGAGCATCGAAATTCCGACAGTCACAGTAACATGAATGTGACATGTCTTATTTGAACTGCAGCTAAGCTAAGCTAAGCCAACCTCCATTCAGATTCTTGCAATTATGTGTGATGTGAACTATGTAATTCCAATGATGTGTTTTTCAGACTTTTCTATCTTTCTTTCTTCTGATAAAGCTGTTCATGAATTAGTAAACGAGTAATGATGTAATTTGGACACCTTTTTAGGGACAGGGTTAGTTATACCTACCATTTAACTCACATTCCACAGCTATGTGAACTGAAGGTAACAACTAACAGAATTTTACTCTTTGGAGGTTTGGCGATGCCTAATTAGAATGGAGAGAGTTCTTTCTTATGCTGTGAATCTAGTTGAATTTTTTAAGTTGAATTATCATCTTCCTCTTTAGAGTTTAAATGCTCATTATACTATATCTTGCCATTATAATATAGTAGCATATGTCAATTAGGAAACGAGTAGAGGGCATCATGAATAATATGTCAAAAACAACCAAGGTTTGAGTTTTCAAATAATTAAAAAAAATTACTATTTATCATATTTTAGTGAAAAATATTGTTTGTGCAATAATGCCTTAATATTTTTCGATTTATTATTTAATTGAATGTGAATTTAATTTTGTTTGTATCTCATTTTATTTGACAGTGGATAATAGATAATAATATATTAAAATAACGTTTCATTTTTGCTATATTTCAGTAACATAACTCTTTAATTATATCGTTTTATTTAATAATGTTTTTTGGCTGTGAATTTACTTAACAGGTGTGGTGTGTGTGGTTATCTAGAGCTTGGGAGACTATGGTCTTGTCCAGATAATTTGAAGGAACATTTCCAAAGCTAGATAGACATTAAGAATAGGAAAGAGGAGTGTAACAGATAGTTTAGAAGTTTCTTTACGGTTGTTTGGAACGTCTGTCTAGAAAGGAACAGGAGGTTGTTTTAGAACAGGAGGTTGTTTTATAATGTGTAATTTTCATTTGGTAATCTCCAAGTTACTTAGTCCATTTGTGTGTTGAATTTCTTTCGTTTCAAAAAAAAATAATGGTAAATTTGCAATAAGAGATGTCTTATAAAGAGTATTTGTAGGATTAGTCAAGAGAAGTTTAACTTAATTAAAGATGAGTCTCGTAGCTCCAGGATATAACAGACATGTTAAAACCAGTTTTTTCTTCTCTTTTTCTTGTTTCTTTAAAAGCATTATAAGTTAAGTTGTAACTCTTCGCTTTTTACATCAATTTTTCCTTTTAATTAAAATAGACTTGTAATGATGTAATCTTAAATCTTTTAAGCATACTAATACATCAGTGCTTCAATAAATTTAAATTATTGATTTTAATTATATTATATATATATATTTTATAATTAAAATTAACGATTAAAAATCAGCGAAATACTATATCTGTACATTTTAAAATTTTCCTAAATGCTGATAAGTGCAATGCAAGCATGTTTGTTTTCAGGTAAATTATTCCTCTAAGTAAACAACTAAAAGGCAATTTCACTTATGAGAAATAATGTTAAAAAACTTCAATATTCATTTTATTACCTGACCCCTTACATGATTTAGCTAGAATATGATTAGCAATTAATAATATATTGTTTAGATGATTATCAGGTTGATTAGTTAAGCTATTCTTGTAATGAACTTATTAGTCATAGCCAATATAAATAACTAGGCAACTAATAGAACGTGTAACTGATTCCCAATTTTCAATTCATTCGTCTTTTTTTCTTACTGTGTTCTCTGGAAACTTCTCTTTCTCCCTTCCGCTGATAACTTCCCACATTCTTAACATGGTATCATCGCCTTCAGATCCATGGCCCTCTTTACTATCTCCTTCTTCCTCTTCTCCTAAACTCACACCATAGAGACTGATGAGAGCTGCTTGGTTCTTTCCACGACAGTGTTCCGATCAGCGAGTTAAGGAGGAGAAGTTCTGAATCTCACATTTCAAGATTCATTGATTACTCTTCTTTTTCTTTCAGTTCTTGATTCTTTCTTTATGCCTTTTACTCTACTGCTTCCAATTTCTTTTCTTCGTGGTTTCTCTCATGGATTCTCAACAAGGTGATCTCGGCAATGCTACTCCGAATGTCAATCTCAATACTCTGTCTCAGTTGCTTCTTCAGATCACTCAACTTCACAATCGGTTGAATCAACCTTCAATACATCCTTCGGCTGATCCTAACAGTCCGTATTTTCTTCATCCAGGTGAGAGTCCAGGAAACCCTATCATTTCCTTTCGACTCAATTCTCAGAACTACACTACATGGTCTACATCTATATGGCTAGTCTTGAAATCGAAGAATAAGATTCCTTTTATTGACGGTTCTCTCCCTAGGCCTGAAATTTCTGATCCCTTATTCACTGCTTGGGATCGCTGTAATATATTTGTTCTCTCATGGTTAAATCTGCCCTCTCTCAAGATATACTTCAAAGTGTGATATGGAGGAATGATGCATCTGATTTATGGAATGATCTGCGAAGAAGATATTACCAGGGTGATCTCTATCATGTGTCTGAACTGTATGAAGAATTGTACAACGCTAAGAAAGGTGATCTTAACATCACATCCTATTTCACAAAAATGAAGGGTCTTTGGGAAGAAATTGACAATTTCAGACCAATCCCTTTGTGTACCACATGCACCAGTGACTGTAATTGTGGGTTAGGCGTGATGCGTTTTTACAGAAATGAAGACTACATAGCAAGATTTCTCCGAGGTCTCAATGAACAGTTTTCTACAGCAAAGACTCAGATCATGTTGCAAAAACCCCTCCCTGATATTGACACTGTCTTTTCCATGTTAACTCAGCAAGAACGCCAATTCAGCCCCTCACTTGATTTACAAGATTCCAAGATTTTGTACGCTGCAACACAAGGTCAAAACTCCAATAGAGGCAGGGGTAGGGGTAGAGAGGGCACTACAGGCAGAGGGAGAGGTCAAGGAAGAGGTTACAACACTAAACATTGCTCTTTTTGTGGAAAAACTGGACATATCATAGACACATGCTATAAGAAGCATGGTCTGCCTCCTCATTTACAAAGAAATGGTGCTGCTAACAACACATTCACTGATGAAGTTGATGAAACCAGTGATTCTCAAAATGCCAATGTTAAAGAGGGTGAGAGCTCAGCTTATAGCCTGACCAATGACCAAAGGAATGCACTAATGTCTCTCCTTCACCGGTCCACACCACCATCATCCACAATCAATCAAATTTCTATACAACAACCCAAGGATCTCAATATCACTCAAGGTACTATTCTTGCTGTCTCGTTATCTGTTAATAAAAAATTTTTCAAGTCTGGTGCCTGGGTTATAGACACAGGTGCCACAGATCATGTATGTTTTTCACTTGATTTCTTTCATTCATTCACTAACATTACTCCAATCTCAGTACACTTACCTGATGGGTCCACAGTTGTTACAAAAATTGCCGGAACAGTCTATTTTTCACAAGATTTATACATTACAAATGTCCTTTATATACCACCATTCACGTTTAATTTGATGTCAGTTTCCAAAGTCACTTCATCACTAAATTGTCTATTTCTCATCTCTCACAAATTCTGTTAGATTTGAGACCATCATCTATTGAAGATGATTGGCACAGCTGAGAGTAATGGCGGATTATATGCGCTTGGTCACACAAAAACACACACTGAGGTCTCTCATTCATCACCAAACACACAGCATCATATAAACACACATGCATCATCATCACAAGCCCAAGGCAGTCAAATTTGGCATAGAAGATTGGGGCATCCAAGCAATTCTGTTTTAGAAACTATGAAGAAAGTTTTCCCTTTTATTGATTGTGATAATGGCAATTCACCTTGTGAACCCTGCCACTTAGCTAAGCAAAAGAAAATTTCTTTTCCAATAAGCAATTATGTTGCACAGTCTATATTTGACCTTATACATGTAGACATTCGGGGACCAATTTCTATTACATTCGTTTCTGGTTATAAGTATTTCTTAACCATAGTAGATGATCATAGCCATTTTACTTGGATAAGATTCATGAAGACAAAATCTGAAGTCTCTATTTCACTGCAAAATTTCACAAAAATGATTGAAAATCAGTTTTCAAAGTCAATAAAATGTATAAGATCTGACAACGGTCCGGAATTTAACCTTCTTGATTTTTATGCTTCAAAAGGAATTTTACACCAAAATTCATGTGTGGAAACTCCTCAACAAAATGGAGTTGTTGAGAGAAAACACCAGCACATTCTTGCAGTAACTAGATCACTCTTATTTCAGTCTCATGTTCCTAAATATTTTTGGCATCTTGCTATCTCCCGTGCTGTGCATTTGATCAATCAAATTCCAACTCCAATTATTCAAAATGTGTCTCCATTTGAAAAATTATATGGACAATTACCTAATTTAGCTAATCTCAAAACTTTTGGATGCCTAGCTTTTGCTTCCACTTTAACTCATAATCGAAAGAAATTAGATGCAAGAGCAACTAAATGCTGTTTTTTGGGTTATAAAGAAGGTGTAAAAGGTTTTTTCCTATATGATTTAAAAACAAGACAATTTTTTCTTTTGAGAAATGTTTTCTTCTATGAGTTTGTATTTCCTTTCATTTCAAAAGACAATTCAGAAGCACCTTCGCCTACTATGCATGCTATGCCAAATTCCTCTGTTCATTGGGATGATCTCTTCACACATGACCTATACACACACTTACAATTTACACAATCTGATAACACAAATCACACAAGTGCACATCCCGTCATTCCTATTAACAATGTTTCCCCTCTTTCTCCGTCAATATCACTGCATTCCACAGAAAATAATGCACCCCCATTGCCACTGCATTCCTTAGAGCATAATCCTGTAGAACATATAGATAGATCATCTCATCTTAGAAGATCTACTAGAGTCAAGAGGCCTCCAGTGTATCTAAAAGATTTTCAATGTGCAAATAGCATCACTACTCAACAATCTATACAATCATCTAATTGCAAATATCCCATTTCTAATTCTGTGTCTTACTCTTCATTATCATCTACTCAACTCTCTTTTTCTCTTGCTGTTACTACTGTTGATGAACCAAAAATATATGAGGATGCTATCAAAGAAGATTATTGGAGGAAGGCTATTAGTGCAGAACTCTTGGCCCTTGAACAGACTAAAACCTGGTCTCTTACCCCTTTACCACATGGCAGAAGGCAATCCGATGCCGTTGGGTTTTCAAAGTGAAATTCAATCCTGATGGTTTCGTGGAGTGACATAAGGCCAGATTAGTGGCGAAAGGCTACACTCAACGCTTTGGTTTGGATTATTTGGATACATTTAGTCCTGTGGTTAAAATCACCACTGTGAGACTAGTTTTGGCCCTCACTGCCATCTATGGTTGGCACTGCCACCAACTTGATGTAAACACTGCCTTCTTACATGGCGACTTGAAGGAAACAGTGTACATGCGACCTCCACCAGGGTTACCCATCTCATCTCCTGACCTAGTGTGCAAACTTGACAAATCCCTCTACGGACTCAAGCAAGCAAGTCGACAATGGAATCTCAAGTTATGTTCCGTTCTACTCACTCATGGTTACAAACAATCAAAGACTGACTATTCCCTTTTCACCAAGTTGACTGCTAATTCTTCATTTACTGTCATACTTGCTTATGTCGATGATTTAGTATTGGCCGGCAATGATCTAACCGAAATTCAATCAATCAAAACCATCTTTGATGTTCAATTCAAGATCAAGGACCTTGGTAATCTCAAATATTTCCTTGGCTTCGAGGTTGCAAGAACTAAAGCTGGCATTAGTCTTTATCAAAGGAAGTATGCCTTAGATCTTTTGGAAGAATGTGGTTTATTGGGTGCCAAACCAACCTCCACCCCTATGGAATATACCCTGAAGCTTTCAAAAGAATCTGGTTCCCCTCTCACAGATGTTAAGCAGTATAGAAGACTTATTGGGCGTTTGGTGTACCTAACAAATACTACCTAACAAATACACGGCCAGACATCAGTTTTGCCGTAGGCAAGCTCAGTGAATTCCTCGACAAACCAACAGATTCTCATTTGCAAGCTGCATTTCGTGTCCTCAAGTACATCAAGTCTGCACCAGCCTCTGGCTTATTCTTCGCAGCATCCTGGGAACTCAGACTCTCTGGATTTGCAGATTCTGATTGGGCTCAATGTCCAGATACACGTTGCTCTATCACAGGATTTTGCTTCTTTCTTGGCTCATCCCTCATCTCTTGAAAAAACAAGAAACAATCAATAGTGTCTAGATCATCCTCTGAAGCAGAATACAGATCACTTGCCACAGCCACTTGTGAAGCTCGCTGGCTTTCCTATCTCCTCAAGGATCTTCAGATTCCTCATCCTCAACCCATCTCTTTGTGTTGTGATAGTCAGTCTGCCCGGCACGTCGCAGCTAATCCAGTCTTTCATGAGCGTACCAAGCACATTGAGATCGATTGCCACGTGTGCGTGATAAAATTCTTAGTGGCATGCTTCATCTCTTACCCATTCACACCACTGATCAAGTGGCTGATGTGTTTACAAAACCTTTGTCACCAGCTCCCTTCTCTTCTTGTGTTTCCAAGCTTGGCATGCTTGATTTTCATCAACCAAGCACTGCCAGCTTGAGGGAGCATATTACCTGACCCCTTACATGATTTAGCTAGAATATGATTAGTAATTAATAATGTATTGTTTAGATAATTATCAGGTTGATTAGTTAAGCTATTCTTGTAATGAACTTGTTAGTCATAGCCAATATAAATAACTAGGCAACTAACAGAATGTGTAACTGATTCCCAATTTTCAATTCATTCGTCTTTCTTTCTTACTGTGTTCTCTGGAAACTTCTCTTTCTCCCTTCCACTGATAACTTCCACATTCTTAACACATTTCATCTTTGTTTAGGTTGAATCGAAATATCAATAAATGAGCGGGGGGAGGGGAGGCGATCTTAGGACGAGTCTAGAGTTAGAAAAAAAAATTCAGGTTGGCAAGTGCGGCCGGAGGCTTCTGACAATAGGATTGGGTCTGTTAAACTCGAAACAACGAGACACATGCAATGGTAGGGTCGTTACACAAAACAACATAAAAAAGATGACTAAAAAAGGAGAGAGAATTTAGGACCGAAGAGAAAATGAAAAACTAAAGAGTGTTGTGAATAAATTATCGGTGAAAAAAATATTAAATACTTGATATCATGTTAGAAATTAAGGGAGAAAAGTAAAGAGAATTTTATGAGTATTGGTTATGTAAAATATAATACAAGATATAGTTTATTTATAGATAATAAATAAATAAATAAATAAATAAATAAATAAATATTAAATATTAAATATTTTAATAAAAATATAAACTAATATTAATTGATTGATATATAAATATCATGATGTATCCTAATAAGTAATTTTACTTGTGAAAAATTAGAAATGGTGTTGACACACTTTAACATTCCTTTCATCTTTGTTTTAAGATTGAGCTGAACATCAATAAACACTTAATACCTCAAGAGTTATTTTCCATTTCACCTATATCTATACAAGTTATTTATATTCACGCGGTTTCACATTTTTTTTCATGCTTCCCTTTTTCTTTCTCCGTGCCTCTTCTTTTTCTTTCTGTGCCTCTTCTTCTTCTTCATAATGTTTCTTTCTCGTTTTCGTCGTCATCAACACCACCTCTTCCTCCTCATCCTCTTCTTCCTTCTTTTTTTTTATTTAAATTTCTTCTCCTCTCTTCTTTTTCTCTTTCTCCTTCATCATCAATTATCTCATTGTTGAAGATAATAAATAATTCAGGTTCAAATTGTCAATTGAACTAGAACGAAATTTATTATTTTTTTGAATCCAATCAAGTGGCTAAGGTGTGGTTCAATTTAGAAGAAAAAATATAGCATTAGAGAAAATATTTTTCTACAGCAAAAATGGGTGTAGCACGAAAATATTTGGGTGTATTTTAAGAATTTTTTGGTGTATTTTTATTCTGATAAGTTTTGCCTAATTCAAAACTCTTTCTCTTCCTCCTTCTCATCTTCTATTGTTTCTTCTTTTTTTTATCATCATCACCATCTTCTTTTTCTTTTTTTCTTATTTATCTTTTTCTTTTTACTTCACCTTCTCAAGTTTTTTCTTGTTTTACTCTTTTAATAAGAATAAAAATAAAAAATCAAATAAAGAAGAAGAAGAAATGCTGCAGAATTACTTGGAAGATGATGAGCTTACATTCATTTAACTAAAAGAAAGAAAGAAATAAGGAAAAAAGAAGAAGAAAAAAATGCAGCATTAAAAAAAATATTTTTCTGTATTTGCAGCAAATTTGGGTGTAACACGAAGATATTTGGGTGTATTTTAAAAAATTTTGGGTGTATTTTTATTCTGATAAGTTCTGCATAATTCAAAACTCTTCCTCTTCCTCCTCTTCATCTTCTACTGCTTTTTCTTCCTCATCTTCTTATTTTGTTTTCTTATAATTCTTCTTGGGAGAAAAAATCAAACAAAGAAAAAATACATAATGTTGCAAAATCAATAAAAAAAAAGAGGAAGAAAAAAATGCAACAACAACAACAGTAATAAAAAAAACAACGATGAAGATAAAACACGCGAAGAAAAAGAAAGATAAACGCAAAAAAGAAGGAGAAAAAGAAGGAAGAGGAGGATGAGAAGGATGAACGTGAAGAAGAAGAAGTATCTTCCATAATGGTGAGTGAGAGTGCACTTTGAAAATGGTTGAATGACGCGCGTGTTATCACGTTCCAGTAGGTGAATATAGTTTTTGTTAGACTTGACCCAACTTGTAAGACTTGTAAGTCAAAAAGACTTATATGTGTAGTATAACTCTTACCTCAAATATGTCTAAGATTTGATAGTTTGACAGATTTGTCCTCCCAACAAAATTAACTAGGTTTCTGGTCTTTAAGATTGCTAGATATATACTACATAGATTTCCAAATCAGGTTGAGCTGATTAACACGGTAGTCTTTCTCTTATGTGGAAGTTGTAGGTATGATGTGTCAAGTAAAACAACACGCGTCGCGCTTAGGACATATTAGTCTCTGGATATATAACTAAAACGATGTCGTTTTGGAACAACACCAAATCACGTCGTTTTTAATGGATAAATTCGTCTCCTACTTTTATCTCTCATATTCTAATTACTTCTTTTGAGATGACCAAATTGATATATATTTTATAAATTTAGAAATTTTTTTTACTTATAACAAAAATTTTAAAAAATTTATTTGATTTATATATTATATATATTATACTCTTTTTTCGGCAACTTGATAACATTTTTGTTATGCAAAGCTAAGGAAAGTATAGAAGATTGAATTGAATTGGCTTTTTTGAATGCTTCTTTGGATGGTACAGGTTTCATAGTGGTTTAGATGAGAGAGTTAAAGTGTTGGAAGAACTCATGTTAGAAGAAAAACAAAAATGAGAGTGTTGTTAAGAAAGGTAAAATTTTTGCGTTTGTGAATGGTTTAATATTAGAGGCATTTGTAGTTACTTTTTTGGAAGAACTCATAGACGTGTATCTCCAAAAAAATATTAGCTAGTATAGTATCTTAAATCAGAATATGTTAAACAACTAACTTTAACTTTAAGTCAGAATATCTTAAATAACAAATTCGAACCAAACCCTAATAAAGTATCTTAGTCATAAATGTATAGTTATTAGAACTAAAGTGATAATTGACCCGTTTAAAATATTAAATTATTAAATTAGTAGTTTAACTGTTGAATCACTAGTTGAATTGGTTAATTTAATATAATTAAATAATTATATAAAATTTAATTATTTTTTTATTATAAATAATTTTATTTTATTTTTATAAAAATAATTATTATTTTTAAAATTTAATACTTTATTAATTAATTTCTATTTATTGTATTATTATATATAAAACAACTTCGTTAAGAAAATGCAATGTTTTTTAAATTATGATATAAGTCAAATAGATTTTTTATAATTTTTGTTATAAGTCAAAAAGGTCTCTTAACTTATAAAATATATCTCAATTTGGTCTCTTCAAAAAAATAACTAAAAAGTGGAGGGACAAAGATGAGTTCATTAAAAATGACGTCGTTTTATATTGTTCCAAAACGATGTCGTTTTAACTACGTATCCAAAAATTAATGTGTCATAAGCGTAACATGGGTTGCTTTACTTGACACGTCACACCTATGACCTCCACGTAAGAGAGAGAATGTCGTGTTAACCAACTCAACCTCATTTAGAGATTTATACGATATATATCTAATAATTTTAGAGATTGAGTACCTAATTAATTTTTTTGAAGGACAAGTTTATCGAACCATCAAATCTTTAGAGATTTATTTAAAATATTAGTCTAATTTTAAGTGTACAAATTAAATAACTAAAACAATAACGTATTTCAATTAACTTTTTTCCCGCTTGTTTTCTCAATAGGAATGAATAAAAAGAAAATGCACGTACGGTCTATCTGAACATAGGTCTAGGCCCCCCACCCAGACTTGGAAGAATTGACAACATACACAAGTTATGATAAATAAGGACATTTTGAACCACAAGTCATTGTCATATGCAAGAATTAGTGGAATATGATTAGCAAGCACAAAGAAAATTACATGATTAGCAGCCGATTCTGTTTCCCTTGAAAGATGATGCATAGAGAGCATCCTGCTTTACACCGAATCCAAAGAAGACCCTCATCTAAAACGCATCGTTTAGTAACTAATCCAAAATGAGTAATATCCTAAATTAGTCCTCAAAAAATTTTTAATTGATTAATTTAATTATCAGCAAATTTTAATATAACCATTAAATCAATTTATAATTTTTTATTTTGTAATTCATATTAATTTTTATATTAAATTTTGGCAAAAAATTAGATAAAATAATCTTTTTCGTTATTTAATAAAAGACAACAGTTTTTATAAATTTTTAAAACTTTAGATCAATCCTTTTTCATAGATAAATAATATGATGTGTGGAATGATTTGTATAACAAAATTGGTTGAACACTAAAACATCCGACTAATAATTTCTCTACGACTGATTTTAATCATCGAAAATCGAATGATTTAGAGAAAATGATGAAGATTTCTTTTTTAAGAAGAGTTAAAAGTTTTCTCCGAAATATAGCTTGAAGCAATTGGAAGCATTTTATTATTAGACCGCGGTGCATAAATCAGCCATGTGAATGGCTGAAGGCACCATTTAGTGGCCGCCATAACATTGGTGACAATCTTCCACAAATAGCATGTAATAATAATAAGAGATTCCCACCAACATTTTAACCATTTTTTAACTCATGAACTTGTCCTGAAAAAGAATCAGTGATGATCAACTACCAAAGTAGTAGTATCCCAACCCCATGCATTTGTGAATTGGGATCATATCCCCGCCAACCACATTTACTCATCAAGTAGAGAAACAATTTACTCGCCGCCAAAGTTCACTCTCAACTCTGCATCAGAACCGAAGAACAGAAACTATATATAATGCATGCACTACAACTCATTCTTCAACACAGAAAAGATACAAAGCATAACTATTAAAACATACTAGCTAGCTAGCTTGTCTTAAAAATGGCTCACAAAGCTTCCTCTTATTTCATTGCACTTATTCTCATATCCAACATCCTTCTTTTCTCTGTTTCTGCACGCACCATTGCTGTGAATCCCAACAATGATGACAAGAAATTCTTGTTCAAGTCTCATGGAGGAGTGCACATTCCTGGCTTTGGACCAGTGAGATTTCCACCTCTTGGGACCATACCAAATAATCCATTCACCCGGGGCATTGGAGGTGGCGGAGCCGGCGCAGGAGCAGGACCAACTGGCCGCAGTTATGTTCCCGGTGGCGATGACACCTTTGTACCAAACCCCGGATTCGAGGTTCCGGTTCCTGGTGGCAGTGGTGGCAGAATTCCAGGCTCAGTTCATCCATGAGTTTCAGTCATGCATTAGTGCAATAGCTAAAGTAGTTTATTTGTAATGGTGTGACTGTTCTTATGGTTTGATTAAGATTTTCCCGTTTTGTTTCTTTCTTTTTGTGTGCGCTTTCTGCAAATAAATATGTGTGCTTGTAACACACTGGCTTCTACTTGGTTTGGACACTAAGGACCGCTCTGCTACATCTTTTGTGGTTTTTTCTTGTAATCTATATATTTTTTGTTGTTTAATTATTAGTCAATACTCTATATGTGGCAAGAATTTGAGTAATTAACACGCATGCTATATCTAAAAAAAATTTGGAATAAACTATCATCTTTGGTTATAAAAGACTCAGATTCTGATAGTTCTAATCATAAAAGATGTAAACTAACTCTATATTCAGAAAAGATTGGGTTAATTCAACAAATTATTCAAAATAGATAGTTCATTAGGTAATTTTATCGAACGTTGATCCAATCTTTGATAGGTATCAAGTTAGTTTATATTTTTCATAGTCAACATGATCTGTGCTTTAATTTTTCGTTATTAGAAATGGTAACTTGCTCAAGAATTAGTAAAGAGTGATGCACTCTTTATTATAAACAAATCTTAATCCTCAATTTTATTATATTTTATATTAATGATTTAAACTAGAGTTTAAAATTCAAAAAATACTGCACTCCTTACTTTCTCTAGAACGCTTTAGCATTCACATAAGAATATATATTTACTTAGTATAACATTATCATAAATTAATGCAAACTAATTGACCAAAAATTAATGCAGACTTCATATTTAAGCAACACATCACACTGAACTAATGTTGGCAATCGCAAAAAACTGATACCAAGCAGGACATAATAATCAATCCCCTTGAAACTGAACATTGAAACACATCACAGACCTTTCAAACTTCCAATTTCACTGTTAAAAATAAATCTAACTGTCCATAAATGATACGTTATGAATAAATGCATGAAGGAATAACAACTATCGGATTATGGCAACAAATTCATTTATTTTTCCTCAGCATCTCACATCATCCTGAAAGACAGAAAATGATGCACTTAAATCCATAGTAGGTGTACCATCAACATGCAACAGGCTGAAGTAACACAAGGGTCTATCACATGCAAAGAATTAGTTTGGGGGGCCCCCACATATCAATGAGAAAATTGAAAAAATAGACATAATTACACAATATATTGCGAAGTTTTGGCCCTCTCCCCTTTGAAAGATATTGAGACACTAGTTAGCACCATTAAGCAAGTTTGTCCTTTGATCCAGAGACCAGAATATCAGCATTTTTCAAAAGAAGTCCCTCATTCCAATGTTTATGAGGCAAAAAAGAATGATTATTTTGCTGTCACAATCAATTTTGCATCTCTAAAACCAACCTTTTAGCCGTCACACTCTCATCATTCTGTAAGAGTATAAGATGATACTAATAAATAGAAAATGTTATAGCTATATTGACTTACTGAAGCTAGATGTGATAAGGGATCAAATGTAACTCAAAACTACATTCATCTGATTTAGTTGTCATCCTTCTGTATCATGGCCAAGGCAGAAGATGATACCAAATAGCAAATGTTATAGCTACATTGTCTTACTATACTACAGTTAATGTGACAAGAAATCAACTATGAAAATATGGTACTCCAGATTAAAATTTTCTTAACACAGAAAAGATGACACATTCAAGTATGAAATGAAAGGAAATGTAACTAGTTCATTTTTCATAGTTGTACACCGTGTTGACATCTAGTTCATCAACTCCACAAGTAAGATTGCATTAGGTGTTCATAGGACAAATAAATCGGATCAAACTTCTCTAAAGTGAGAAAATTGACAGTGATTAAGTGCAGGGTAAATCATTCTTAAATTAAGAAAGTAGGGTTTCGGAATTACAAATTCAATAGTGATTAATCACTCACTTTATAACTTTACTAACCTCCTCACTTCAGAGGATCTAAATTCAAATCGAATTATAGTTGTCCAAGTAACACAACTCTTAGATGAAAAGAGAGATTAGTCTGCTGTAAGAATCAAAATCAATTTGGATTTCTATAACCAACCCCTTTATATTTTGAAACTGATTTTAGCTGTCACACATTGTCATCCTTGATTATCATAGCCAAGGGAGATGATGATACAAAAACACTAAATAGAAAAATGTTATAGGTATTTTAGCTACATTGTTTTAGTAGAATTGAATGTGAGGAGGGATCAATTGTAACTCACAAAATATAATCAACTATGCAAAATTTGGGATTCTAGAGCAAAACTTTCTAAGTAAAGAATAGGATGATACATTCAAGAAAAACATGGTAGAGTCTGATAAACCAAAACCGACACCTGCCATGGCATTGCAGCTTGGAACCAGATCTGCCATAGGGCATGTCAAATAGAAAATATCCTGCACCAAAGAAAAGAAAAGAAAATCAGCAAAATAATAATAATTAATACAACTACCAAAAATTACATCCAATGATTTCCATGATACAACATTATGTACATAAAAATAACAAGAAAAAGCAATGTAGGTCACGATTGAATAAAATTATTAATTAAATCAAAGATGAGAATACAAGTAAATCAAGAGATCAAGGAAATGCTGCAAATGCTTGTTAAGACATGAACATAGAACATATGAAGCATCTAATTAACGAGTAAAGTTGATACCTGATGCATTGTGTTATTTATTTATTTTATTTCGAATGAGGATTCAAATGCCGATAAACTTGTAGATGATGAAGCATAAGAAACAGATGAAAATGAAGATGAAAAGGTAATCAACGAAGACGAAGAAGCCCGTAGAGCCATGGTTCCTGTTGTTCTTCTTGATTCTGGGATCGTCATTTTCTTTGAGCTTCGCCATTGCTTTCGAATTGTAGCAGCTTTGAATCTTCTTGACAAATGAGGATCTCTCTTATTTAGTTTTTGGATTGGTCTTTCTTTTCTTGGGTCGAACTTCAGTTTTTGGGTTTTGTTTTTAGACTGAACGTTTTGGGTTTGGATGAGCCTTTGTATATTTGGATAGACAAGCCATCAACCCATTTCTCAGTCGTTAGTCGTAAAATCCAAAAAAGTCATTAGTTAATAAATTTGGATCCGATAGATTAATGATTGGTAAAATTAAAATAAAAATGAATACTCCGATTTACGATGGATTAATTCTTGACTTGTGGGTTAAGAAATAATGTGAAAAACAAAAAAAATAAATACTCACATACAATTATTTTTATATAAAATTAATTGATAAAAATTATTAAATAATTTAATAGATTTAATTAAATAATTATTTAATAATTTTCAAATATTAATTTTATATAAAGATGATTACATTTAAATTTTTATCTAAAATAATTTAAAGTTTTAGAATTTAAGTGAAGAAGACGATATAATTTATGAACTAAAACAGAATATTTGAGGTTGGACCCTTGAGTGACCCAAGAGCGCAACATACACAACATAGACATACCTTCTTAAAAGTCCTAAAATACACCAACTTATCCTAGTCTCCCTTCATACAACTAAACAACAACAGAACCCCCAAAAGAGAAAGATGCGTTGAATATTTGGGGAAGTTTTAAATTTTTTTTTCCAAAGTCAAGTGATATTCATTTCATAATCCAAGGAATACAAGAAGTTCATGTAAGACAAAAAAAAGAGAGAATTAGAAATTTTCAATCAATTTCCGTGCAGAGTTATAAAACAAACACAATAAAAGAAAGAATTAGAAATGATATATTAAAAGGACAGAAGATTTAAAAAGGGCTTTAATCCCTAACGTTTCACTGGAAGAGAATTAGGGAAATAGTCACCGCTTCCATCAACATTCTTCGAGAAATTCGGTCTGTCATTTTCGGTGGAATTTTTTTATGTTCAAAAACCAAGCAGTTCTGAGCTCTCCAAATATTCCAGCACACAATTCCAACCAAGAGTAAGTTTTGATGATCACCTCCAGTTCCTGATAGGTAAGCTTTTTTTCTCCTCCAACACTGATAGAGTTCCTCTTCCTCTTCTCCTATTGTCACACCTGCAAATGAACTTTTGAGCCATACTTCTTTTGCCTTATTGCAGGTGAATAAGCAGTGCATAGTCGATTCCTCTCCTATCTGACACCGGGGGCAAATCGCACAAATTGATGGGATTCGCCGCTGGAGGTTCAACAGGATAGAAAGTCTTCCATGGAGGGCACGCTAGAGAAAGAATTTGATCTTCGGGGGTAATCTCATTTTTCACAAATCTTTCCAAATATCACTACATTGAGCTATAGGTGAACAGAACTCAATTGGTGGGTGGTGAAAATGGTAAGTCACTCGATATGCTGATGCTACTTCATAATTACCAGACTTGTGAAAAACTCAGGATATTCGGTCCTCTCGGTCTTCAATATTAACTGAAAGAATACTTTAAGCAATTTCTGAAAAAAACAAACACTTTATTAATTGATTATTCCATTCCTTGTTCTCAGTTAGGAGTTCTTTTACCCAGGTCACACTTTGTCTTGTTGTTGTAGACTGCATAAGAGCACAATGGAATGAAGAAATGGCAGCCATGAATTTACATAAACACAGATACTTTCACCTGACCCTACCTTTCAGAGCAAGCCTTTCTCAAGAACTTTAAAATTTTACTAATAGAATAAGTTTACAAGTAAATATTATTTGCATAAAGTTTTTTTATCTTTGTTTCAAATTCAATCGCAATACAATTTAAAAATTTTATATTACACTGACCATCTTATATAAAATTAGGGGTGATTTTTCATCAAATTAAGAAGCTTAGATATTATTTTCTTAAATTTTTTTCAAGTGAATAAGTGACTATTTCACTAATCAAGTACTTTAAATATTTGTTTGGCGTTTTTAAATAAGAATCAAATTAGTTTTTCATTAATATAAAAATATTAAATATTATTACCTCAAATTCTTTTAGACTAAGAAGTGAGTTTTTAGATATTCCACTAACCAATAAATTTAAATATTTAACTGACTTTTTTAAGTAAGACTCAGTTAAATTGCAATTTAACTTAAAAATATAAGATATTTTTTTAAAATTTTTTAAGATTAAATCTTGATTTAGATTGAATACTTCACCAATTTAAGAACCTTATATATTTATGAACAAAATCAGCAATAAAGGCTCAATTTTAGCACGTGTATACCCACGAAAAGTTCAAGCACAATTCAAAGAAAAGATGAACTGCATCACAAGATCAAAACATTTAACTCTAAGTTTCACAACATACGAAGTGATAGAGCAGGTTTCTAACTCCACATTCAACAGGTTTTTCGTCACCTACGACACAGTATCACGAGAGGTAAAGTGTCAATGCCTACTGTTCGAGTCAAGGGGCATACTATGTCACTATTCTCTGAGCGTCCTAAGTTTCGAGCGAGTAGATAACGTGGCACCGAAATACATACTGGAGCGTTGGAGCAAGAAAATAAAGAGGAGGCACACACACATCAAGAGCAAGCAATACGAGCATCTACTAGAGTCGAGAAGCAAGAGATTCGACAGTTTGGTGTTTCGATCCCACAATATCTACGAATTTGCCTCAGAGTCCAAGGAGCTTATCGGAATTTTGCACCGTGCCTTTGACAGTGTCATGGCCAAGATGCAAGAATATCAAGCGAGAAGCAAAGGAAAAAGTTTGTTATCCCACGAAGAAGCGACGTTGAGCGACGTGAACGACCTTCAAAGCCCTCCACGTGTTAGAAGAAGAGGCCAGCCGAAGAGCAGACTTGGATCAAATCTGGGAAAAAAGATCTTAAACGCCACGAAGAAAAAGAAAAAGACAGCTCAAAGCGAGGTAAAATTGATTTGCTTTCGATTAGGGAAAAATTCATTTGTGCATTTTGCTAATATACAATTTATTATGTCTTTTACAGTTGAACCTTTTAGATAACGGATCAACGATTCAGTCAAGCTCCATCCTTTACAATGCACCGGATACAAATTATCCCAGAGAGGATTATAGGAGTTTCAGTTTTTATTAACATAAATTTTCATTCATGTATGAGCAAATTTTGGTTCACTGAAGTTTTAGGAGGATTAATATCTGACTGGTGTTGGTCTTTATTGAATAGTCATTTTTTTGTGTTTGATATTAGCTTTCTGAAATTTTTTATTGAATAGTCACTTTTTTGTTTATTGAATAGTCACTTTATTCTATTATATCAAAGAGTTCAAGTATTTTCTGGAACTGAATACTGATATAAATATTTTTTTAAATTTAGTTCTCTACTATATTGATATATGCACTTTTTCGGTTCATAGAGTGTATTAGTTTTGGTTCATTGTGTTTTTGGAATTCTTAAAGTTTTGATAAATACCCTGATTCTATTCACTGTGAACTTGGAACAAAATAGCAGCCAGACAGTTCCAACAAGTATATACATTAACATATCAGACCGACAGGACAAGGACTAATCCATCTTGAATCAGATATATACATTAATATTAGATATATACATTAATATTAACATTAGATATATACCTTAACATTTACATTAATATTCACATATATACATTCAAAGAAGCAGTGTTTCCTTTTTTAAACAAGTTAAACAAAATATTGTTAATTATAACCAGTCAAACAAAGTATATTCTATTTACTATCTAAATCCCCATATGTGAATTTACAACCCTGTACATTGACCATTCAACATGATATACTCTACTTCTTCTCCATTTTCATCCTCCATTAAGGGTTCCACCCCAGCGTAAACCCTCATCTGGAAGACTACAGGGATACAAAACGTGAATGAAAATTAGCAACTACAATGAGCCGAACTCTGTTCATGTTTTGAATAAAAATGAGGTGAATCAAAATCATCAACTCCACTAAACTAACCAGCAATCATGAATTAAATAAAACAAGATAAACATTCAATCATCAAGGGAAATAACTTACAACAAAATATGTATGATTTAAATAACTTAACAAATTTATTCAGTTTAATTCTCAAGTCAGGTATTTCTTTTTTCTTCTTGTTCACATGGTCTAGAAGATAGAATGCCTTTTTCTGGACATCGACAATCCACAACCACTAGTGTCCACCATTGTAAATCAGCACAAAAAGAGAATTTTGGAAAAATCATAGAATATTTTAGTCGAAACGATAGCAAACGCGAGAATTATCAAAGAATTTTTAGAAATCACAACTTACAAATGGGTGCAATGCGAGTTTTCTTTTGTCAAGAAACTGGCGGTGGTGGGCATATTGATCGATATCGAACCGGTAGGCCTTGTTGGTCTTTGGATCAGTGTATCTCTCGCCATGGTTTTCCAACATAAACATCTGCAAAACGAACCTCGGTTAAATCACAAATGAACCAAATTATTTATCACAAATGAACCAAGCAAGTGAATCTAAATGGCCAACACCACTAAACCGAACACAATTTATGTGCTGAATAAATTGTAATAAACATTCAATCATCAAGAAAAAATTTTCTGCATGCAAAAGAACTCAACAGAATACATAATACTTAGGTGAATCAAAATGATCATTTCCACTGAACCGAACACCAATCATGTGTGTAACACCCTACCACAAAAAGCTTTATGCTTAAGTCGTAAAACAAAGGTGGTGTGGTATTACAACCTCTAAAATAAAATGAGTACATATAATAGCAGAAGAATTATAATATGCTAGGAACCTTGAAGAATAGAGGAAATAAAAATCGCGAAATAAAAGCGCAACGCTTGAGAAACGAGTTAACTTGTGTGCTAAGAAAGCTACATTTGTCAAGTGTAAAGTAACCCAAAACAGGAACAGAGAGTCAAATATACAAAATAACGAGCTTCTGACTCAGCTTGCGAAGTCAAGACTGGCCGGAGAATATACACACACATATATACATATATATACATATCCAAAACCCAAATGTACATAAACAAAATCCTGCTTCTCCATAAACCTCTAAGAGGATAAAAAAGAACAAGTTATGCGGAGAGAAAGCCAATTACATATATATATATATATATATATATATATATATATATATATATATATATATACATATATATATATATATATACATCATAGCATAACAAAATAACCCAGTAACCACTCCGCTTCAAGAGTCCAAACGCCTAACGAGATGCCTCTCGACCTGCATCTGAAAACAACAACATAGTATGGAATGAGAATCGGAGGTTCTCAGTATGGTAAAGGTGCCACACACATAATATATAAGGTCTTAGGAATGCCAGAGGCAATTCTAGAATGCCGACACTCAGATTATAGAGCTTAAAGTATTAAATAGGAGCCTTAAAAGGTGGTTTTCTAAGAATATTTAAACCTAACTTAACTTAACCTTAAATCTAAGTCCCATACTGCCATTCCTCCATATCTCCAACTCATCATGCATTTTCACAGACAAATAGACAGATAAAGGCAAGCACAAGAAGGTTACAATTACGGCTGGTAACAAATATACATTTAACATGGCAAGTACATGTAGGCACACCCAATTAAAGCACAAGCAATTAGTTCAAGTAATATGCATATGATGCATGCCTGTCCTATGGCTGATGAGGCTCATTTGTCGGTTATCCAGCCAACCCGACAAGTCTGAAAATACTTAGACTGTCCCCCAACGTGCATCCCCAAGAGTATATACATAGCTTTTTCTCAAATAATAAATATTGCTCAATGGGGGTTACATTTTCGAAAATTTATAGTGCCCGGTCACACTTACGTCGTAGGGTCAACAGAGTATCGAGCTTTCAACCTGGTACACGTGGTGGCAAGCCACTGTACTTTAGCTAGGAAATCTCGTATCTCAGATCATTCAAATTCATAAGCCATATAAATAATTCAATTATAATTCATCAACATCCACATCATTCTCAATCGCATCTCATTCATCATCATACATCAATCATATTCAATCCTTATCCTTCATTCTCACACCTTCCATTCCGTCCATCAATAGTTCCAATTCAAAACATAATTCATTCTTTTCTAAATAAATCAAACTTAAAACATACTCATTTTATTAATAACTCAAAATCAAACCCTATAACCTTTGAATCTAAATCTTTTCAAATAATCATCTAAACAAAATCTCTAATTTTTATAAAATTTCGGCAGCATCTCCTCTAAAACTCGGACTTTGCCACCCTTTTTGGGTCCAAACCTACATTCTTTTCAATTCAACATACCCTTCCTCATCATCATAACAATCACCATAATAAATCTACCTCAGATCAACAATTATACTCATACAATATTCAAATCCAACAACCAAAGTTCAACTAAGGTCTAAGAATCATAGTTCACAAATCCTAGACTTTTAACACAAAATACCTCATTATCACAACAACCTCCACAATAGTTATACCTCAAATCAATAATTCACCAAAGCACTAGTTACTCAACAAGCACCAAACCAACCATGTTCATCAACAGGATACTAAATATTAAATATACACATGCAATCCAACTTATCCTGTGGTCATCTAGCCTGAGTCTTCACAGAACATTATATATTAAATGCAAGAAACCTAAACCATACCTTAGCCGATTCCCAAGTATTATTCCATTTCCTAAAAGAACACAGCCCTCAAAACCTCAACTAATCCACTTCCTCCAAGTTCCAATATTCACAATTTCAAGCTCCAATTATTTATTCACAACCTAATACACATTTATAACACATATATACCCAATTTAATACTCAAAGCTCAAATTCAATGAAATTAAAATAGAATTATTGTATCATCACCTTACCCAAGCTTCACATAAGCAAGGGTGAACGTTTTTCTCAATTTAATTGGATCCTAAAATATCAGAAATCAAAGAAATTCAACATTCCTACTCAAAATTCGAAAATTGGGGGAAAGGAGTGGATGGGAGTATTTAGTGGCTTACCTATGAAATTATTCCGATAGAAACGTAGAGCTCGACGCGATGAACGCGTGGCCGCAAATGATGCGGCAATCGAAACTCGGACGGAGAAGTTACAGCGTACGGAAGATTGCCGTAAGGGCTCGACACTACTTCTCTTCCCTAGGTGCTTCACGTTGCATTCAGGTGAAATATGGGAGAGAAGAGCTTTTGGGCTCATTTAATGTGATGGCCCGGTTCAACCGGTTCGGCTCGTTCGGTCCAATCTTGGACTATTTTCTTTAAAATTAGTGTCAAAATTCTCGTTTCGATGAGCTCTATCCTAATTTGATATAATATCCGCATTTCTAATTTTCCTTATTAAAAACTAATTTATTGACTAATTATCTACTAATTTAACCGGGGTTTACAATGTGCTAAATAAAACATGATAAATATTCAATCATAAAGAAAAACATTTTCTGCATGCAAAGGGACTCAACTGAACACTTGACAGTCAAATGAATCAACATGAACAACTCCACTGAACAGAACTCCATTCATGTTTTGAATAAAATGCGATAAACATCAATCAGTAGGGAATAAAAAATTTGGCTTACCACAATATCCAACGGCACACAGTATATTTATTCTTGAAACCGATGACCTTTTATTTGGTTGAGAATCATGTTATGTGCAGTGACCACCTACAGGAAGAAAATTTATGAGATATACGGTATAAGAGTCTTTAGAAAAATCATTAATATTAATGCAATAGGTAAAGAATTTACCGTGCTTTCCACATGTTGTTCGGGCATTAGAGACATGAAATAATGTCTAAGCCCCTTGAAATTTACTTCATGCTTCAAGACGAATGTGGTATCATATTTGTTGGAACTATCTTTGGTTTCTTTGAAATGTATCATCCAATGATAACGCTTCTCCATCAACTCCTCCGTGATTTCTTTCTCTTTCTCTGGAGTTCTGTACCTTTCAGCGGTCGTATGGCTCGGCTCGACACTTGTTGCGTTAGCAAATTTCAATGCTGCCGCCACCCCAACATCTACTACCGTGTCCGCTAATATTTCGAGTTGACTCACTGTCGATTGAGAGGGGGCACTTGGTTGAGATGCTGAAGGACTTGTCCCAAGGCTGAATAAATGTGCATCATCTTCCCATTGTTTAGGACAAGCAGCACTGCAAGACGATAGAGGAAAGTTTCAAGCAATTAGGAAAAAGCAGTATATCATATAACATAAAAGCTAATAAAAATGATATTAATTAAAACTTACACTTTCAACGGAGGTTTTGGCTCCGCCTTCCTCGGAGAAGATTCCTCGCCGGCCCGCTTTTTGGGTTTCGGAAGGCAACTATAACAAACAGAAAATTGATTTCTGGATTCTGATGAACCACAAATAGAGCATGTAATGAACCGAAATTTACACATATCTAAACAAGCAGTAAAACTTACCCATCAATGTGTGCTTTTTCTTCTAATTGATTTGCTGTCGGAGCTTCTTGGCACAGTTACTGTTGCGGTTTCGGAAGGTTGCTGCATTAAACAGAAAAGAGTTCAATAATGACCCAAAATTATTATCCTATACCATTAAATCTAATAAAAAGAATTTTATGTGCAACTTACGCATTAATAGAAGCTTCTTGTGTTTGAAATTCGGAAGGGTCATAGGTAAAGTAATCTTTTATTAGCTCTTCCTTAAGAGAACTTGGAAGAGACACCACAATAGGAGCTCTAAGTAATGTAAACAAGGAAGAAGTTAATGTTAAAAAATTAGAATAGGTTATGAGAAACTGAAATCCGCACATTGAAAAATTCACATTTCCAAATGTTGAGAACGGGTTTTTTCTCAAACCGCAATGATTTGGAGGTCAGGTTCAGGTGTAGCGCTACTAACAATTAAACAAAAATTTGGTCAATACTTCACTTAATACACCGACAAGCACAAGCATGCATATTTTAATCAAGTGAATCAAAATGACTAACTCCACTGAACCGAACTCTATTGATGTTTTGAATAAAACGTGCTAATCATTCAAACAGCTAGAAAAACATTTTAGCATGTAAAAGAACTCTTCTAAACACTTAACAATAAAGTGAATCAAAATGATCAACTCTACTGAACCAAACTACATTCATGTTTTGAATAAACAAAAATTAACCAAAAATTATTACCTAAATCTAGAAGACCAACATAAATATTTAACTTACACAGCTGGAGTTTGGAATCTCTGTTTTTGATGGACTTTCTTTCTTCTAAAAACTTTTACTAGGGTTTATGGGATAGTTTTCCTAATAAGAACATACCTAATTAAAATCATCAACCAAGATTATAAGCAGAGGATTAAAAATACATCAAATTCATTTTTGGAATCCAATGAACCACACTTAAACCCAGAATAAACCAAATTTACCTAGCATTTGCCAGTGCATTTACAGACGGTGTGGAGCTCATCTGAGTTTCTAAAGGCTCGCTGTCCAAATTTACAGTCGGCAGTCTAAGCAAGAAAATCAATATTATTTAGTAAATTGAGTTACAAGAGGTTTTAGCAAAGTTAGCAAACAAAGAAAAAGAAATCGATATAAGGAACCGAATCTTAGGTCTCAGAGAAATCATTTTGGGCCTCTGTGGAGTCAAATTTATTCGGAGCAACATTCGTATTTCTGGCTCCATCTTTTTTTCTCTTTGATCTCTTTTCTTTTAACAGCTCCAACGCATGTCTTCTTCTTTCGGCAGTGCTGTCCTTTACTTGTGCACTTCTAAAAAATCATAAAATAAGTACCAAAGAACCTAAAATGAAAGCATCAATAACCAAAGATATGATTCCAGAAACTTACTCCTTTTGAGATTCAGTTTTGCTCTTTGAATCTGTCAAAACAATCTTACTTGATTTGGTTTGTTTTTTGGCCACCCTCTCCGATTGTTTTCTTTTCACCGTGTGTGTTTTTTCGATTTCTTTTTCTGTACAACACACACAAACACATCGAATTTATATCGAAGACAAATATCACAGCCATAATTTACTTTAACAAGCACACATAAACAATTTTCAACAAACAGAAGCAAAACCAAACCAGATAAACATTATACAGTTACTGCACTGAACCAAAAACAATCAATTTTCAAACTTACTGATTTTCAGATTCACTTGTGCTCTCCGAAATTGTCGGCACAAGCTTTTTTTTCTTGCTTTGTTTTTCAACCACCTTCTGTGGTTGTTCTCTTTTTTTGTCTCTCTTTTTTCAGTTTCTTCTTCTTCTATGCGGTACATAAGAACCAGAGCATAAGAAAAATTTTAAACAAATAGCAATGAACATCAGACAGAGATAGAAATTAACCGAAAATAGGCATTTCCAAAACTTACTGATTTTCGGATTCAGTTGGGCTTTCCAAATCCGTCGAACTGCTCTAGTTTTAAGATTCACTTGTTATTTTCGAATCCGTTAGGATTCTTTGTCTAGTAGGCCACCCACGGTGGCCCGGGAGCATCAGGTGCATCAAAGCGAGGGAACTTGGTTTCATGGAAATAAATCAGCATCAAAACAAAAATACAGCCATCAACGGACTGTTTCTTTCCCTTTCTCTTGTTTTTGATTCCCTTCCTCAAGAAGCTGAGCACATGATTTGCCCAATCTCACTGTCGGATGTTGTCCACACAAAAGGCAGGCAGCTTTTGGATCGGGGAGGCCATGCTTACTGTCGTCGGCAGCAAGAAGCACTTTTGTACAACGATGACAAAAGTCCTCCAGAATTTATGTCTGTTCCCCTCCCCTTCAACACTCATATCGAGGACAGACTTTTTCAAAGACGTCAACGTAACGCATTTGAAGCTATCGATTATCTCCTTGTCTGCCGCATTCAGTCTGCCATAATCAACCTTTTCAGGAAAATGATTTTCTATAATATTTTAATAGCAACAAATCAGTCAAAAAGGCTTAGTTTAATTTTCTGTACACAAATGAACCGAAATTAAAGGAAGCAATGAACCGAAAATAAGTAGAAAGTGAAAAGTGAATTACCTCCGTGGTTTATGCCCAGCGCAGCTGCTACCTTGTGAGGTGTTATGTATATTTTTCCATGCAGAGTTTTCAGGCATCCATAATAGTCATAATAAGATGCAACTAATTCTCTCAAGAGGCTGTGAGAGGCGTTTATTTTCGAGACATGTGCCAGCGCACCTAATCCCATTTCTTTAATAATATTTTTCTTTTCTTGACTCATTTCCTTGAACACCTTTGCTATTGTCTTTGTCTGGCATCTGTAATCATGAGTTTTCTGCAAGATTTCAAAATAGAATGTCACAAAATTGCTATGAAATTAGGGATACTAGAGTTAGAGTTTAAATTTTGTTAATGTGAACTGGATTTAGATTTAGAGTTTTGATTCTGTTAATGTGAAATTGGGTTTATATTTAGGGTTTAGATTTTGTTAATTGATAAATTTAGATTAGAGTTAGATTCTATTGCTGTAAAATTGAAATTAGGGTTTGGATTCTTAGTTTCTTATTGTAAAATTGGATTATGATACTGAAATTTTTAGAAAATTGTTGTTGTTTACTGGATTTTTATCTTTTTAAAATTTTTTTATTTGTTTCCTCAATTCCTTCAAATTCTGCGGATATCCTAATATCTGGCGGAAATGGGGTGGAGACGGAAGAGGATTTCTGGAGGCAGAGGACGGAAGGCATGTTCCTGCCCTCAAAGAACCCATTACCATCTCTATGTACAGGTTAAATTAATTTTAAAGATAAAAATATAAGTTTAAAAAATTGTGTTTTATATTTGTATTTAAATTCAGATTTTTCTTACTATATTTAAATATTAATAAACTCCAAATATATACATAACAAATGAATAGTATTTCGTACGATAAAAGAAAAGACAGACATACATAACATTAAATAGTTGCACATAGCTATAAAGTTATGGGTTTAATTGCTAGTAATAACCTCTTGTTAATTTTATAAATAATTGTCCCTTGTAAAATATACATTATATTATCACCAGGTAAGCAATTTGAAATTAAAATTTTTAAAATGAAAATTACTCCTAAAAATAATGTTATGATATTTATATAGATCTAATATATTTAAAGTTTTAGTATCATGCATGCATTAATAAAAAGAATTTAGACCATTTTTAAAGTTAGGATAATCTCATTAATTATATATATATAAAGTCTTGACTCGTGACATTATATTTTTGAAAAATTATACAATCATTCTTATATGTCAAAATAACTATTTTTTAATCTGTTAGATTCATTTAAAAAAATAATATATTTCAAATAATTATTTTATTTAAATATACTAACTTTTTAATAAAATTAAAAAATAAAATAGATACTTATTTTAAAAAAATATTAAATATCAAATAATTTTTAGACATAAAAATAAAAAATAAAAAATGTAAATATAGATAAAATAAAAAATTTTAGATATGAAAAAAAAATTTGTTAAAAAAAGAAGTTGACTAAATTAATGAAAATTTTTATTTAAAATAAGAAATATAAAAATTTAATAAATTACAAATCATGTTAAATTTTTTTATAAGTAAAGAGAATAAATAAAATGGTTAAATATATACATGATTGATATAAGAAAAACATGACATTTTAATAGATCCATATCCATTTGTTAATTAGTAAATAAGTTTGTGTAGTATTAGACAAAATTAGCCCATTCACCGCAAGCCATAGCTATATATAGCGTGGTGTTATAGTAAATTTTATAAGATTATATTTAATAGTGTTTTTATAGTTTTTTGAAATGTTTGAGAATGTTTTAGATGATTTTGAAATGTTTTAAAATGTTTTAGAAGGTTTTGAAAATCCTAAAAAGTTCTAGAAAATTTTAGAAGGTCATAGAGTAATTTAGAAGAGGCTGGATGTATATAGAAATATGAAGAATAGTATGAAATAATTTAGAAGTATTTAAAAAGTTATGGTAGAATAGATATTTGTAATGAAGATTTTAGATGATTAATCTGGACTGTTGATTAGATTTAATCCTAACAATGTATTGAGGAGGTAAATGACTATAAATAAGAAGTGTGAGTTGGAATTTGAGCATATAAATCATTTGTAACAAATACTTAAGTAATAAAATATTCTTTTTATCAAAACTTTTTTTCTTTTGTGTTTTTAGATTTCTTGCAAAAAAATTTAGTAAATTGAGTATTGGCACATTAAGGTTAAAGTGTGTCCAAAATCATGACAGTGGGTTATCCTAAAATACTTTTAACATAAAATAACAAAACTGATGGTCAATGTTGTGTCCAAGACGTGACAGTGGGTATTACATTACCTGCTGCATAACAAATGTTTTACCAGCTATTATTTTGTACATGACATAGCAGTATTTCAATAAAGTGGATGGAATACGTGAAAATTTTTGGATACTATATATGAAATTAAACAACGCAAGCGTTAATTAATTATATTATTAATTGTTCATAAATGATATTATTGAGTTCAAGTGTTGTAAGCAGTGCTACGAAACTTCTTGAGAGCGCAAGCCCTAAGGATATTAAGCATGCCATGGTTACTAGTGCACCTAGGAGTCTTGAACTGGCTCAAAGCAGCACCATTAGCAATGAAGTTGTCCAGAATCTTCTTGAATGTTCCCCTCTCCACAATGCAAAGCTCAAGGGGCCCTATTGACTTGGTCTTTCTAGAAACCACGTAACCGTGATCGGCAAACGACGCGTCCATCTCGGTGCAACACGCCTCTAACAAATTGTCCTCGGCGTAACCGTCGATCTCCCAGAAGATGACGTAGTGGCCGGGTTCGTTGGAGACATGAGCGTAGCTGGTGAAGTCAACAAGCTCAGCTTTCTTTGCTCTCTTCAGAAGTTGTGACCCTTTCTCTACTACTAATTGGAGGTCCTTCTTGTTGGGAATAAGACACAATTCCCCCTTGAGAAAACACCTTTGACAGAGAAATAAAATAGACACAATCACAACACAAGAATTTAACGTGGAAACTCCAATTACCGGAGAAAAAACCACGGCCGTTGTCAAATGACAACCAGAGAATATCACTATGTGAAAATTGTTACAACACATAGACTTCTTTCTCTCACCGGCACCCCAGTACACCCACACTCTTTCAAAGCAAATATCTAACTACACCTCACAACACTCTCTAATCAAAGAGTACAGAGGAAAAGAAAAATCAGATACAAGCTTAAAGTGTTTCTGACTGGTGCAAAAACAAATGAAGAACTTAGCCTCATATTTATAGCCTAGGCCACCCACTCCATTTGCTATCCTAAGCAATGTAGGACTAATTCAACCAAATCCTAACAATCTCCACCTTGATTGAAATAGTCACACATCTTCAGCTTCCATTGTCAACACCGACAATTCTTTGCTGCCATTGTCTATACCGACAATCATAGTTCAGAGAACTATCATACTCCACCATGAAAGTATACTCACTTGGAATTAGACCACTCCAAGAATTTCGCCTTGGTACAGATCGAAACCTTGCTGAAAATTCATGGTGCAACTTCCAAATTGGCTTTTCCTGGAAGTTCTTCAGCCATCGACCTAACTCCGCCACACACCTTGCATCTCAACGCCAACCAATGCCCGTGTGCAATTGTGGACCCGATTGCCACAACTTATCCTTATCCATGGCAGTGCGGTAATACCATGAGGATACTTCTTGTCTTCTAGAGAACATCATCTTCTCTCATAGAGAGAGCAACCAGAGATCTTCTCCTTCAACGCCTTGTGCAAACCTGATTGTATCAACACATCCTTGACTTGTACTTGCCACAAGCCAAAATTGATTCTTCCATCAAATTTCTCTATTTCAAGCTTCACAGCACTTGAATATCCTGACATTGTTGCAACCGTATACTGGAATATTATAACTCAACTGTAGACCGTGCACTAGGAAGGGTCCCCAGGAAAGAGAGGTGGGTCACAATGGACACACTTAAATACCAAGTCTTTCCTTAGCCAGAACCTTTTCCAAACTGCACTCTCACAGAGTCACACTGCCTTCCAGCAACAACAACAGCAACCAAAGAGATTAGACTAGGCTGCAACCACAGAGCATACTAAGAATAAATCCCACCGAACCGAAGCTCTGATACCACTTGTTGGGAATAAGACACAATTCCCCCTTGAGAAAACACCTTTGACAGAGAAATAAAATAGACACAATCACAACAACAGAATTTAACGTGGAAACTCCAATTACCGGAGAAAAAACCACGGCCGTTGTCAAATGACAACCAGAGAATATCACTATGTGAAAATTGTTACAACACATAGACTTCTTTCTCTCACCGGCACCCCAGTACACCCACACTCTTTCAAAGCAAATATCTAACTACACCTCACAACACTCTCTAATCAAAGAGTACAGAGGAAAAGAAAAATCAGATACAAGCTTAAAGTGTTTCTGACTGGTGCAAAAACAAATGAAGAACTTAGCCTCATATTTATAGCCTAGGCCACCCACTCCATTTGCTATCCTAAGCAATGTAGGACTAATTCAACCAAATCCTAACACTTCTCTGTGTTCTTGTCTATGTTTACAGTTAGAATTAATTTCCTTCTACATACGAAGTTCAGTTTTGGGGTCCCGTTGTGGAATCCTGCCACCTCTACCACATCTCCTAATCTGCACCTGTATAGTCCTAAAAGAGGGAGAAAAAGTTATTATTCACAAATAAAATATTTTTATGGCTAATACTTTTTTTCATATATTTAAATTAATATTAGTTAATTCTCTTTTCTTTTACACTAAAGATATTATCCCATAGTATTTTCCTAAAATTTATATCTATATAAAATTTTGTGTGTTTTTACGATAACAATTTCGCTACGTTATCAATAACATTTCTACTAATTTTTACTAATTCTTGTTTATGATTGTGTTTAATGGAAGTGTCTTTATGAATGTGTTTAATAAAAATGTTTTTTTTATAACGGTGTCTAATAAAAATATCTTTATATATGTATTTCGTGGATATGTCTCCTTATACATGTGTTTAAAATATAATAATTAATTATAAAAAATAAATCTTAACTAGTCAACATTAATTTTTTTGTGACTAGTAGTCAACATTAATTAACATTCTAAAAAATTTAAAGTTTAGGATTAAAATTTAAAATTGAATAAAACTTAAAAATATTAATTAATGTAATTTAAGAAAAAGTTAATTCTCTAAAATCCACTCATATAATAAATGTTCTATTCAAATATCAAAAGTTAGTAGGCTACTAGTTTCAGTCCTACATGTAACATTCTATGATGGTTGTTATTATTATTATTATTATTATTATTATTATTATTATTATTATTATTATTATTATTATTATTATTATTATTATTATTATTATTATTATTATTATTGAAAAACATATTTAGTTTCTACAATATCCGATCCATATAATTGTAATATTTTTTTTCTATTTAAAATTTCTCATGTCTTAAATTTTTAAGAAGAAATACGATACTACCTCTAAGGAATGAGAGGGCGGCAAAATAAATAAGAAACTAGAGTGGTCAACCCTAGAAACTAGTAGAGTCTACAGATGAAAACATCATGACAGTGTGGGGTTATTATTATTCTGAGTCATACTACAGTTAACAAATTTTGAAGGGCAATTATGGAGCTTGCCATGTATATCCTTGTCAGAAAGGACAGATGAAATGATAGCTACATTACATCAAAGTCATTAATAATCAAAGTAACGAACAGAAACCAAGCACAAGACTCAATGGTCACTACAGTAGTACAGGTGAAACGTGGGTTGTCTACTATAGCTAGTCTACACTCTACACACAACAAATAAGATAGAAATAGAAATTAAATAACTAATGGAAATTTGTTATTTGTTAAATAAGTAAACTACAATAATATATAATAGTGGTAGAAACATAACACACATCGGCCAGGTACGTAGCAAAATTATGACCACTTATTATTATTGGTGTGATGCCCACTAGCTATTTTTTGTGTGCATTTCAATAATTAATGTTTCCACGAATTGCGATATATTGGGACCAACTTTGCTAAAGATTTTTGGCAAAATATGCAGCTAGATTGCATTGTCGACTGGGGTCTCCCCATTCAAGAAAAAACTGACGGTTATATTAGCTTAGATTAGAACTGACCCATCAATGTTGCAAAATTATTGAAACATTATTGTTAGGAGATAACGTTTCTAACATACACTAGGCGTTATTTTGTTGAGGACAGTGGGCTCAAAGGGGGCTTACCTAATAATTATGAATAGTTTACAGATTGGGTAGCTAAAAAGCATTCACTTGGTATTTATTGGCCAAAACAGATAAAAGTCAAAACTCAAAAAGTACAATATATATATATATATATATATATATATATATATAAGAAATTGTGTTGTACTCATATTTCATCAACTATTACTCATAGTGGTTACTGGTGAAAAAAAGGGCCAGGCGACTTTTAGGAATTTGTGGATTAGCCTATATTTGATTTGGTTAAATAAAAAAAACTTTAAATTTAAATTATTTTAAAAATTTAAATTTTTATAAAATAATATGTTAAGTCTGTTAGACTGGTCTAAATATGGTAAAATATATAAATACATAATTTTATTATAATTTATTATATTAAAAATATAATACTAAGAGATTAAATTTATATCATTTATTTTATTTAAAGATTTTTATTCATTAGACTATTTATATCTTTAATTACATATATAATTTTTAAAATATATTTAATATCTTTCATTTTACTTGATTATTTATTTATTATTTTATTATTTATTTAAATTATCAATTTTTTAACAAGTTTTAAATCAAGTTAAGTTTTTGAACAGACCATACTTAATATTTAGTAAATAGTCTATATATAGTAAATTATAGACCAAACTCAGGCCAATAAATTTTATTATAGGTCTAGTTTGTTAAGGATAAAGTTTGACATATTAAAATTTAACTTATTTAGTTATATGATAGATAAAGTGACATATTAGGCATTTAATATATTTAAATAATTTATTATGTAAATATATTAAAAGTTTAATATAATATTTTATCTAAATCAATACTTTTTAAAAGAGTATTAACTTGAGTTCACATATCCATTAATAATATTTATTTATTTTTCGATGCTATTAATAATAATATTGAAAGTTAAAAGACACTTTGCATAGTGCAACATTGTATTGTTGCCTAACAAAAGTCTCTTTTTTTTTTTCGAAATAAAGTGGGTTGCTCATTAACTTTTGAGTCTTACTATTTGTTCAATAACCTTTATTGTTTTGTATTATATTAAAGAAAATTGATATTGATACTTCTATTTTGATGTCATTTTCTTTTTATAAATTTATGTAAATATATAATATAAAAAATTATGTATATATAAAGTGATATTATAAAAAATAGGAGTAACGCTATTACCTAGAGTAATTTTAGTTAGTATGCCGATCAATTAGTTAGACAGATATTAAATATATTCATTTATTCTTTAAATAATAAACAATCAACCGAAACTTGATGAAATTAGGGGCTAATTCTTTTTTTTAATATTGGTCAATGTGTTACACTAGGTTATTTGACTTCAAGTGAGTTTTATTTTGCTATGAAAAGTCTTTTTACTTTTCAAAAGACACATTTTGTCTAAATTTTTTTTAATTAATTAAAAAAAAGTCATTGATATTTTTATTAAAAAATATTTTTTTTGAATTTTAATAATTATTAAAGTACTAAACGGCACTGCCGTTTTGTTTCTATATTTTTATAAAATTATTAAAATAGAAAACAGCATCGCCGTTTTGTTATTTTAACAAATTTAAAAATTAGTTATGACGCCCTCACAGTTCGGTACAATACATATGATAGGTTATTTTGGGGGATGACATCCATCTGAATATAATATTACCAAAAAAAAGTTTGAAATTAGATAGTCTAAGAAAGATATACTACGCTCTATTTATTTTAAAACAAAAATTATTTTGAAAAGAATTAATATATTAAAAGGTCATTGTATTTAGACAAAACAACAATTCTTTAAGGAAATATTCTCGTTGTTATAAAAAAAGAGTTATGTAGATAAAAAATAAATTTATTATATGAACAATAAAAGACATGATTAGTAGATAGAAAATATTTTTTTTTGTTAACAAAATTCATCATATGAATAATGAAAAATATGGTAAATAAAATATAAAATTTTTTAATTAATGGTCAAATAAAAAAAAGTGAATACAAAAACCAAAATTTTAGTTTCGCTTGAATGTGGATTAGACTACAAAATCACGTTTAAGTTTTGAAGGAGAAAAAATAGCTAAACAAAAAAAACTTTCAAAAGAACTAAATTTGAGTTTTATGTTCTAAACACTAAACTAAACATACTCTATATATACTTTCTTTTAGAATGACATTTTTATATAACATTTATTTATAAATTAATATATCTAAACATAATTTGTATTTAATTGTGTTCGTTTATAAAAATGTATTAGAGACGTACTATGGATATAGCTAAGAATGATAGAAGGGAAAGAAGGATGTGTTACCGGTGAAAGTTGTAAGGACAATTTCATACTCTTGTCCTGCTTTAACCTGAGAAAGTGGAATTGGCTTGTCTTCAATAAAATCATCAGCAATAATTGATCTGTAATCTTCTTGCTTATTATGTCTATAAAGTGGAATGAACTCAAAGTAAGAGAAAGTAGGAACAACGGTGAATGTTACTTTCTCTGGTGGCAAACTTGGATCCACATTAACCCCAATCCAACTCTCAGTTGACCCATAATCAGCACTAACCTATAATTAATACAAATTATTAGTATCAAATATGGTACGACATGTAAATAAAACAACAAAGTAGTATTTCACGAATAATTTTAATTGTTCATCTTAATTATAAAATATATATTAATTAAAATTAACGGCTAAAAAGGCTGAAAGAGTAGTATTTTTGAAATATTTAAAGATTTTTTCTAAAGTATTTATTTGTGCATTAAATATAGACACTAACCAAAGGTAATCCATTTGCATAATGCCTAAGCTTTGTCACATAAGGTAGCATAGACCCTGTCATTATTGAATAAACATACTTAGCATTTGGCCAAAGCTTTGGAATCAAACCAAACCAATCCACCAATTCTAGCTCCTTGCAAATATTTTCCAATTTTGATGCCAAAATTGGGTTTGGACTAATGATTTCCAAAACTGCCTTTCTCATCTTTGGCAACTTAATTCGCGAGCTAAGCGAGCCGGATCTAACATCGTTGCATATCTCACACCAAAGCTCCTGGAAGCTGCGAAATGCTTGGATTATGCTGTAGACAAAAGCAGAGGTTATAAATTCGACTTGGTCGGAGAAGAAGAGGCCGAGGAGGAGGTGGCAGTATGTCGATTGCTTGTAGTCCCCGCCGGAAATGACTTCGGCCGGGCTACAAGTGAAAGATTTTGTTTGTTCTTGTTTGATCTTGAACTCTTCACTTGCATAGTAGTGTGTTGTGGCTGTTCCTACCGTTAGGCCTCCTTTTGTTTTGAACGTGTTGCTGCTGTATATGAATTCAAGAATCTTTCCTCCTTCTCTTATGGGATAAACCCTGTTAATATTACACATTACACCGTGAAAACAATGATATATATTGGATGGAAAGAAGCTAGGTGTCTATGCTAAAATAGATTTGCTTTTTAATTTAACATTGCCTTTAATCATTGAGAGAAGACACAGGGCAAATGATAATATCAGTTCTATTTTGATAATGTCGTTTATTTTTTCTGCAAATTTATATATAATACAATATAAAAAAAAAATTATGTGAGAAGTAACATAAATAAGGATAGGAGTGAGATTATCATATATCTCAAGATAAAAATATAAAATATTAAAGTATGTTTTGAATTAGGTATAAACTATGATACTTATATCAGAATACAATTTTTTTATACATTTATTTTTTTCAATAGTGAAAATAATAATTTTTTAATCTCTAGTCTGTGTGCTATTTTTACTATCTAAACATTTTAATATAATATTGATATAGCTTTATAAGTGTTATTTTATATTGCGATTTGGATGAACATATTAGATGATGAATACAAGAAAATAGAGAAATAAATACAATAACCTAAAATTTTATCAAATGAAAAATATATTTAAAAAAATAGATCCAAGGAAATCTATCTTAAATACTAAACACTATTTCTATCATAAAAAATTATATATAATTCACTAAAACAAATTCTTAGAGGTAAACAAAAGATATACAAATACAATCATAATATCAATATTGACATGGGACGTACAAAAAATTTGAAATCTATACTGTATATAACAGAAATATAAAAAGATTAGTACACAACTTTTTTTGCTAAAATATTTTTTATTACATATATAATTTAACAAAAATATTTCTTTTTGCTATTTCAAATATTTAAACACAAGACCTCTTAATTAAATTCTAAAATATTTATCATTTTAACTAATTTTAATTTGTTGCTATTATTTTTATATATATTTAATAAATAAAAGTGTGATCAATAAATATACTATTACCTAGGGCTAAAAGTGAGTCAAGCCAGCTTATGAGCCAATTCGAGCTCGACTCGTTAATAGCTCGATAAACTGAACTCGTGAGTTGGTAAGCCAAGTTTGAGCTTAGAATTGAACTTATAAAATAAATGAGTCGAGCTGAGCTTATCGTCGATATTGAGCTTGGATAAGCTCAACTCATTAGCTCGTGAGTTGGTTCAATTATATATATATATATATATTTTAATATTATATATATACATATGAAATAGTAATATATATAATTTTGATGTAGGATATAAATAAAAAATTTATAATTTATTGAAAGATAGAGAATATATAAAATTGATCTTTTTAAATATTTTTTAAAATATATAAGTTATAATTTATTAAGATACAATTATAGATTATGTTTCTATTATTTGAGCTAACTCGTGAGTTCGAGCCAACTCGTGAGCTTTCGTTAAGCCGAATTTGAACTTAAAAAATAGGCTCGATTGTTAATGAGTCGAGTCAAGTTCAATTTTCGTGAGTCGGGCTTGAGCTCACTTCCAGCCATACTAGTATCCATAAAAATACGTTTCAGGTATACTATAGTTTTAAGTGTTTTAGTATTTTAATTCTATATATTTTATTTTATGATTGAGATCAATAATTAAATCACTGAAACACATAGAACCACACTTTAAATGCTTGCTATAGGTTATTCAATGCATGAAATGGGAATAGGAACACAGGGAACATTTAGAGGCATACCTTGATCTGTATGCTGCTGCTAAGGTAAAAATTTGAAGGGTAGTTTGTGCACTATGGCGGGTAAAAGGTACGAACTTCTGCCTTCCCTCTGTAGTACCAGAACTGCAAAATTAAATAATAATACTTATTATTATTATTATTATTATTATTATTATTATTATTATTGAAGAAAATCCAGAAGTGCAGGAGATTCTTCCGTATATTAATTATATCACAAGAGAAAAGAAAAATTAAATAAATATTTGACCAAATTAAAAAGAAAAACAAAAGAAGAAGAAAAAGTAGGCCATCGTCAAAATATACATAATAATCATCATGCATGACAAGACTGCTAAGATTAATTAATTAGTACTTTTAACATGGACTTTTTAAATTAAGTTGTGGTAGTTGTCATTAAATACAAGAACTAACCTAAGGTGGAAATAAAATTTATGGCCTCTATTAAATATTGTGGAATATTCCTGTGAAACCAAAATAAACGGAAAGAGATTAATTAAGAAAGTAATTAAAAATTATTATTACCTTAGGGAAAGAGTGGTAATAGGTTGTTGGGTGAGTAAAGGATTAGTGTCCCCATCTGCAATCCTTTGGATAAAAGGCTCAAAATCTGCATGAGAAGAAATTGGAACCACAGAAGTGAAAAGTGATTCCAATGCAGATGAATCCATTTCTTGGATGTTGTGATACCCCGACCATTTCTTCACATACTCAGCACCATGGTTCTGTTTCAGAATCTGGGATAGTATCTCTTTCTGAACAGAACCACCCTTCTGTGACACTTGTTCAAACCACTCAATTACTTCATCACTAGTACAATTATTGGTTCTGCTTCTTCCATTCACAATAGCACAGCCATGTCCATGGCCATTGCCATTGTTCATTGTTGGTTCCATCAAAGTTTCTTGTCGCTGTGGCATTAGGGAGCCGAGGATGTTATGTGTAGGAATTGAAGGCTATTGTACGGTTCTGTGTAACACTATAAGGCTAACTATGGATCTATATATATACACATACACATTGAAATAAAGGTAATGGATATAGCTATGAAAAGTTATTAGTGAGAGAAGAACCACAAAGATTGGAAGAGTACCCACTTGTTCATGAAATATCCCTTTACTACTTCTATAGGCCCTAAACAGGGCATTTATTATTATTATTATTATTATTATTATTATTATTATTATTATTATTATTATTATTATTATTATTATTATTATTATTATTATTATTATTAGTAGTAGTAGTAGTAGTAGAGATATAACAATTTGTGTCCTTTTTCAGCTTTTTTTTATTATTTTAAAATTTTAAAAAAATAATATCATAATATAGTATTAAAATTTTTATGATAAAAAATTTAAAATTTTAATTTTTATTATTGTTTTTTTTAAAAAAAATTTGACATAAAGCAAAGGAATCATGACATTATTATTATTAACCTGATTCTGCACAAGCTGCATCAATGAATGGTTATTACAATAGATATAGACCACAAGAATTGGCGTTACGTTATCATTATTTAGGTATTGATAATCTGCTTATAAAAATGTTAACGTGTCTGTAAATTGTGAATCGAATTTATAGATAGATATTACGAGGGTGTTAGGTACAGCAGATTTTATTATTTATAGTCATTAATTAGTCATCATAAATATTTTTGATGGTGTGAAATTATATCTATGACGTGAAATTATTCATTTTTCTTTTAATGATTAAATATTTGTCAGATTTTAATAAAAATGTCCGTCTTAGACTTTTTCATTATAAATTAAGTATTTAAATATGTCTGTATAAAAAAAGGTATTTGAGTATGTACCAACCACGTCAAAATTAAAAGATATAATAAAATTAACTATAGATTATATGAATATAAAATCAATTATATTATAGAAACATATATTTAGTAGTGTTTATGCAAAAAATTGATTGTATTGTTATAAAAAAATATTTATTATGTTATGACAAATTTAATTATTTTTAATGATATATTTAATTATTTTAATATTTATTATTTTATTAAAAATATATAAAATAATATATGCAAATATATAATAACTAATTTTGTAAGTTAATAAAATACACTAATAAGGATCATGTGGGGAATTCAGTAATAATGGCTATATGGACCAAAATACAGGTGATCCCTCTTTCCCTCCAATTTATTGTGAGCCACCATTTGAAATGAGCCCATATATATTCTTAGATATTTTTTTCAATGACTATCAGAGATCTCTACATGTTTAAGGCTATATTCATGTGTATACAAGGTGGAACCTTTAATTTCTAATTAATAAAATTCTGTTTATCGATAAAAAGAAAAAGGATTATCAATAATTTAAAATTATGTTTAGCAGATGAGATATAGACAGAAATATTATGTCTAAAGACACTCAATTAGAGTATTTTATATCCATTTTGACGAATGACACTAACAAGACGCATAATTTATTTTTAATTTTTTCTTTTATTATTCTTATTAATTTTCATAATTATATTTTTTTCAAATTTTTTCAATAAAAGTATAATAAATTAAACTTTTATAATTTATTATTAAATAAAATAAAAAAATACTAATTTTTATATTTTTATTTTTTGTATATTATTTTTAATATTTTATCTTGTCCTATTCTTAAAACTAAATTCGGTCTAAATTCACAATTGACTGAAAAGTTATATCTAAGATTAATTCAAGCATGAGCTAGAAAAGAGCTACCACAAAAAATTGGGTGGCAAATATAATGGCTCAAGTCGTCTATCATAAACTATAATTTTCCTGAAAAATAAAAAATAAAAAACATAAGCTAATAATGGAATATGTCAAAAGCTCTCCATTATCAGAAAGTACAATAAGAGGGAAAGAAAAAAATATACAATGACAAAAGAGTTTCCTTCAATTTTACGATATTATGAAAGATTTTTTAATTATCTTGTATTATCTTTTTTTTTTTGGTATAGATTATCTTGTATTATCTGTTACATATGTATCATGTAATATTCGTTTTTGTAATGCTCATTTGTTTGGATGAAAAATACAACAAAAAACAAATAAGACGGATAGCACAATTTGGACGCGTTATAAGAACGGCCAAATCTGAGTATATCCAAATTCCATGACCAAATTTTGCTATCAAACAACCCCAATGCTTTAAAAAAAAAAGAAGAAAAAAAGTGGAGGTGGAAAAGCAGGAGTGATGGTGGTGAAAAGTGAAAACTGAAAAGAGAAGAATAAATAAAGTCGATTAGGAATAAGCAAAGTGTCTGTCAAAAAAAAAAAAGAATAGAAGATGGTGAGGGAAGGATAATTGAGCAAAAGAAGGAAAAAAAAGAGTTGGATTTAGACGATAGATTGTAAATGGAATTGTTTACCATAAACCTCCGATCAAAATAGTTTGAGCAGGTTAACTTAGGCACTAGTCAAAGTTAGTTATCACATCGGTTCATGTTTTTGGAATTAATTCAGTTACATTTGTTAGCAATCACTTCAATTAGCGTTTATTTTTGGAGACAGGACTAGAGATATGGACAATATATTTTTAAGAAGTGTTTGACAATAAAGATATGAACACTGAATATATTGTTTTTGAGACAGTTTTGTATGATTTTGTGTCCACTCTTTTACGAAAGACAATGATAAACACAAAATTTAGAAGAGGGAGACGGACTTTTTTTATGTTTTTTTGTTCATAGATATTTTTTTATTATTCCATTGTTACCGCTTCTTAATTTTCCTAATTTGCGTTGTTCTTAGATTTTTTCAGGTACTCATTTCTTTTTATAAAATTTTTTATTGGGTTGGATAATTCATTCCTTCTTATCGTTCTTACTTCAATATCATTTTAACATGGCAATGTACTTAAATAAATAAAATAAGAGAATCCTTTACCTGATTGCAACATTTAGAAACTCTTTACGTGAGTGTCTTGTTTTGTTTACTATGTAAACCGTGGGAACTAACCACTATTTCAATATGTTCATAAACCGTGGGAACCTTGGACGGATTTCAGCTGGAAAATTTTGAACATAAACCGTGGCTGCTCACCACGGTTTATGAAAGAAAATAGGTAGCCATAAATCATGTAGAAAAAAAAAAGGTATACTTTAGAAAGGACAAAGAAGAAAAAAAATCTTAACTTATATGGTTTAGTATTCATTACGTATTTTGTGATATACTGTACTGTACTCTGACTTGCAATTTGGTCTCAACTTTTAACAAACATAATTAAAGAATTCATTATATACATACATGCATTTTTTTAAAAATGATATTATAAAATAATAAATAATTTTTTATTTATAATATTATTTAATTGATATATATCTAACTTTTTCTTCTTCATTTTTTTTACTATTTCAACTCTTAGAATTTACAATTATTTTTTACTCTTTTTATTCTTCGGTAATTATTTATTGATGTTTATACTTATTTTCACATAATATTTTATGTACATGTGGATTCACATAAGATTTTTGAATTTTGTTTAGTTATTTTTAAAATATTATTCATTTTTAAGTGTAACTAAAATTAATAATTTAATATAGCTGTTACATGCGAGCTTCGTCCTCCATGGCTCCACCACCCAAATATCATCAAAACCTTCATACCTTCAAACCTCTCCTTCAAACTCTCTCAACCACCAAGGTGCAACAATTTTGGTTTGACACAAATACTATCCGTGATGACTCTTTACGGATTATGTATTTATACTTCTCTATGCATAAACTGTGGTAGGCAGGGAGTTTATGTTCAGAGCTTTTTTCTTTATAGACCATGGTGACCAAGCACGATTTATGACTACCTATTTTTTTTCATAATCCGTGATGAGGCCACGGTTTATGCTCAAAGTTTTTCAACTGAAATCCATCCAAGATTCCCACGGTTTATGAACATATTGAAACCATGGTAAAGGAGTTTTCAAATGTTGCAATCAGAAAAGGATTTTCTCATTTTATTTATTTAAGTACATTATCCTTATATTATATTATTTGATTTGTAATAAAAATAATTTATAAAAATATTATCAAAGGTAAAATTGATCTTTTAAAATATTAAAAAATAACTTATAAGTTGTAATTTGATTTTATATAATTTAAAAAAATTTAAAAATAAAAATTAATTTTTAGATAAAAAATTTAGTTTTCTAAATAAAAATATATTTTTATATGCACTCTTTTTCATGTAAAAATGGATTTTTTTTAAATATGATTTTTTATATAAAATTAATTTAACTTATTAACCTAAACAAAATTTTTTATTAATAGAACTTAGATTTATTTTTTTGTTAATATTAACCATATGTATTCTTACATATTAATAATAAATTTAAAAATAAAATAATTATATTTATAAATTTTATTTTAATATAAATATTATTATATAATTTTTTATTAAAAATTTTTTCCCCTTTAAATATTTTTTTTCAAGTTCTACTCTCATTTTCTATTAAATTAGTTTGTTCTTCATGCAGAAAATTTGAAATTACATGCCTATTTTAGTCATATAATATAATATTTTAATCTTATCCATGTGTATTCAAACATAATACTGAATATTACATTAGTGTTTTGTATATCGTATCCAAATACAATATACAAACAATAATTTTTCATGTCTCTGTTCTATTGTCTCTATCTCAGTATTCTATTCTGTCTTTAAAAATAAATGCTACTTTAGTAATTTGTGTAGGTTCACTCTTGTGTTTCTTATGATGAGAAATGGGAACATATAATCAAGAATTAAATGCTTTTTTAATATTTTAGTTACTCTTTTACTAATATATTGTGTTTATAAAAAAATATATGTATATTATATATATCGCCAGATTTACATATAATATTGATAGATAATATGTTATATATTATATTCTCTTAGTATGTTTTATATCATATGCTAATTGCCTAATATATTTTTATGTTATACGTTATATGCGTTGACAACGTGTTATATATTGTAAAGCTATGTGAACATCATTCTCTCTGGTTTAGTACAAAGTTGAAGACATGTTGCAGAAATGTGAGAGAATGAATGATTTCAATCTGAATATTCATCATATGCATTATGAATTGTGTTAACGAAGAATGTTAGAGGGCAGTAAAAATTTATTGTTTTTGCCAATAATTAGTCATTAGTATTTAAAAATATAAGTTAAAAATATGTTGATAAATTATTAAACTAAAAAGATTTAGATTGATGACTAAAATTGATAGACAAAAATAATAAATTCTGTTGATTTTTAAATATATATCTTGTATTAACCATTTACAAAGAATAAGACTCTAAATAACATGATAATTAAGTTATCCAATTATGCTAATGACTGACATTAGCTAATACATGGACTCTTTTAACCCTTTTCTAGTAAGTCATACCAACTCCCTTTACATATATCCTTAAAAGTGTGTCTATATCACACTAAAATTAAAATTGATTTGATTATAAAATCAAAATTTTCTTTTAGAATAGACAAAAAATAAGATTTAAACTTATTTGTAAATCATATGGTGTGTTAGATATATAAAAAGTCATTTTTACACATTTGAAGTATTTAGTATCAATATAAAAGAGAAGGAGTTAGAAACAGGAAAAAAATCCGGTCACGGTTTGGTCAACGACGATGGCGGTGGTTCGATCACCAACAATGGTGACACCGTGACAGTTCGATCACCGACAGCAATAATTATTGGTGGTGGTAAAAAATTATATGATAAATAAAAAATAAAAATATAAAATCAAATTATTATATCAATTTATAAATCGAATCAATTCTTATTTTACATAATTAATTTTTATTTTAAATCAAATTAAATTAATTCTAAAATATTTTACTCCAAATACATCTTATTAGATGCCCATTTTCTGCAGAAGCATTACTAGTCATTGGAATATGTGTAGTTATTACTTCTACCCTAAGTAATGGAGTATTCTTGCTCACTTTTACCCCCCCCCCCCCCCAACCCAACCTCTTAAAACTCATGGTTATTCTCAGAATAGATTTTAATTCAATATTGAATTTGTCAAAGTCAACGAGGGAAAGATGGTTCTTAAAGATGTTTGCTGCGTATCTGATCCACTACAAGCCCCTGTTTCAACCCTTACCTAAGTTGCTGTTGTGGTTGATGTAGGTTTTATTTTATATGAAGGGGGATGTTGTTGTAGTTGGCAAATTTTGTTTGCTGTTATTTGTTGTTTATTTTTCCATACTTTTTTGTTGATTATGATGATAATGGTGATATGTTAATGGTGGCGATAGTTAAAAGAACTTTGTTAGGGAGATAATGATGAATCTAAATAATGTGAATAATAGATTACATATTTAGTCTAAATACATATAAAAAATAAAAAATATTCTATAAATTACCTAAATTAAAAAACTCATTCAGTTATTTTAAAAAAAATAATCATTCGTATACCTAATAAATTGAACATCCAACAATTTTTAATTATATATAAGTAAATCCAATCCAATTAAAATAATCATCCACATAAAAATTAAAATAACCATCTGCATACTTACTAAAATGACCATGATAGACTGCAATTAAAGTAGAAGAAAAAGGAGATAAATGAACACAAGAAGCAACCATGATCAAGCTCCCGTAGCCGCGTACGTCCCTATATGTTGATCAGATTTATCGCAGATGGTGACGCTGGGACGGTGAACGCAGTGATCTGCGGGGAAGGCTGCACAGCCGGCAGCGGGTGGACAGCACAAAGTAGACTGTCCAAGGCTGGTGCGGCGTGATCGGACGTACCACAATCCATCGGCCGACGTGTTCTCCCACCGGTGCAGCGCCATCCTCGCCGGCTCAAGGTCGTATTCACTGAGCCTCATTCCTTTCCCAACACCGTTGATAACCGCTCTCTCTCCAGGGTGTCCGCAAAAATGTTCTATCCTCGCCTTGAAATTCAACCCTTCACCATTAAGAACGTTGTTCATCACCAAACTTCCCTTCTTTGTCTTATTCTTGTTTTCAAGAAGAATCTAAAAAACTCTCAAAGTTTCACCTTTCTTAATGCTTTTACGAACACAAACCAAGAAGAATTTGATTCAAGTGAAGTTACAGCGGTAAGAGAAAATACCAAAAATTAAGAAAAAATGATGATAATAGAAATAACCATCTGAAATGAAAATGAGTTTAATTGTAAATCCTAATTTTTAAATTTAAAAATTTAAAAATTAGATAATTAATTAAAAATATAAATTTTAATTATAATTTTTTTTTTAATTTTAAGCCATTGTTCACATTATTCATATATGTTATTGTTTTTTCATACTTTCTCTAGTTAAAATGAGGAGATATTAAAGGTGGTAATGATGATTGTGGAGCTGGGAAATAGATGGCAGTGCCAATAGAGCCAATGATGGCAACAACGACTTTATTATTGGTGGTGGTGTTTTAACTGTGAGGGAAAAGAAAGATGAAGAGAAGGATAAATTTGACAAGAAAAGATTGATCTATTGGATTTTTAATGGATTTGAATGATAATGGTAGATTGAATCTATATTCAAAATGTTTGGGATAAAATTTATATAAATTAAGTATTAAAAATATTTTTAAAATTTATTAAAAATACTAAAGAGAAAATATATATTTTATTCTTTTAAAATTATCCTTAAACACTACTTAATTATGATGGTATTTATGAAGTAAAATGAACTACTTATCAATTATCATTTAAGAATCAAGAATAGCGTTATTTTATGAATTTAATTTTGATGCACTGTCATTAAAGATAATAATAGATATGGTAGAGTAAGGTATGGATCTAATCATAATTCTATTTATAAGTTAAGTTTTTTACATAAACTCAATTCTATTCTATTTGCAGGTTGAAAACATTTCAACTCTAACTCTACCTATTTTCAACCCGCAAGTATATAATCCTATCTGTAGGTTACTAAAAATATGCAATATTATTATATAAATTAATAAACATGTGAATTAAAAATTTTAACACAAACAATACAATCATCCCACAAAAAATACAATCGTCTCATAAACAACATAAAACACCAGATACTTTTTTTTTGGGTTTACACCAGGGTATCCATCAGGCCGGAAGCCCAATGACTAATCCCTCGGGTACTGCAGAGGCACACAAAGTGGGCGACCCTCCCAAGCAAGCAAGCTCCATTCCCAATGACTAATCCCTCGGGTACTGCAGAGGCACACAAAGTGGGCGACCCTCCCAAGCAAGCAAGCTCCATTCCCATCCTCCAGTGAGTATCGAACCCGGGAGAGATGGTTAAGGGACACAGACCCTCATCCATCTGTGCCAACTTGCGTTGGTAACACCAGATACTTAATTCTATATAAAAGTCTTTACTAAAATTAATAACACAAACACGAATAAAATCAATGTAGATTTATGAGCATTTCATTTAATATAATTTTGTATTTATATATCACTAAAATAGAACGGTATTTTATATAAAAAAAAAGATGTATTAAATAAAAATTGATGATTTTGACTTAGTGGTTAAAATTTTCTTGAACCAAATCAGAGGTCTTATCTTTAGTTGAATATCCACCTAAAATATATTTTTATATAAATATATAACATACATATATAGAATCCTAGATCCTATCTTACTATTGGGGTACATCAAAATTAAACTTCTATTTCATTTATACAACTACTTTCACTACTTTATTTGGCTAACTATATATATAATTCTATATAATTTGATGTATTTAAACAAGATGGTCCATCTTGTTATGCTTGGATTTTGATTTCGAATCTGATAAGAACATGACTTAAGCTTGTATTATTATTTTATTTTGAAAAGTAAATACAACTCCTCTTAAATAACAAATCTAAGAACTTTGCACAAAATGCTTATAGAATGAAATAACCAAGCTTTTATCAACAATAGAAAAATTTACAAGTTGTTAAAAAATAAAAATAACAATGATTTAGATGAAATATGTAAAGGAATGAGATCCAACAGTAGATTACAGTAAAATTTGGGAATTGAAAATAGCTTAAACTAGGAGCAAGAAATGAAATGGAATTGAAAAATGGAGCTATTCGTATGAATTTTAACTTATAAAAAAATTTGACTATAATTCATAAAAGTTAGAATAAGGTCGATGGCTTAGATATTCAGCTATAGGAAAACTCATTTTCGACTACGAGAGGAATGTCGAAGTCGAGAGATTGGCAATTTGAGATAAGTTAAGAATTGGAGTAGAAACTAGATACACCACATGGTTAAATGTGAACACGATGCAAGAATATAGGATTTGGAGACCAAGGCAAGATAGAATGTGCGTGGAAGCCACTATGAAGATTCTTCAAAGTCAAAGCACAGTCGTGGCCTAAGAAAAAGGAGGAATTGGGTCGTGGCCTGAGAAAAAAGAGGAATTGGATCATGGTCAAGATTTTTCAGGAGCAAGTCTATCCTTAAGATTTATAAATAGAAGAAGTTTAGAAGAAAAAAGAGGGATTTCAATAAAAAATAGTAGATCATCACATAAAATTCTGCAAGAATTCCTAGTCTTAGTGACGCTACGGAAGACTATAGAGTGCATGTGCATGTGAGTGTTAGAAGCCCAGTTTATTTTAATTATCTTTCAGTTTTCTTTCTTTTAATTTTTTTTGTTTTAAATATTTCATTGTTATTCACTGTTAATTTTTATTTCACTTTTATATTTTCATTTGTTCGAAATTTCCTTTTATTTCTTTCACACATTTTCATTTATTTGTTATAATTTGTCACTAATAGTTTGACATAGTTCTTTTTGACACAAATGCTAAATAATTTTCGGGTCGAACTCACTTTTTTTAAAAGACTCGTATTTGCTCCTCGAATTGAGATATTGATATAAGCTCAATTCGACACCTTGTCGAAATTATTAAAATTCGAGTGTAACAGGAACAAAAAGTAAAAAAAAATGTAAACAAAAAAGAAAGAAAGAAAAATAATAATCACTTCGAATATTCACATGTCCTTACACTATATTGGTTTCACCTTGTTAGTGTAACCTCAGAACTCTTTAGAATGTGCGTGTTTGTGAGTTGCCAAATGGAAGTCCTTTTCCTGAGTTTGTCCTGTATTTCTAAATGAGCACCCAAGTTTGAAATTGTTTACTTGATGGCAAGCACTTCTACCCAAGTTCTTGGTAAAAATGGTTTTTCTTGGATGTAAAGCTCTTCAACACATGTTTTGGTTTTCTTTCACTAGTCCACATTGCTTTGTGCTCAAGTTTTGGAATTTAAGCACGTTTTTCTTTTAGTCTTTATCCTTTTTTTGATTCGATTCACTAGCTGTAAATTTTGTGAAAAATTTAGCTAAGTTTTTTGGTTTTGAGCTTCAATGCTGCTCCTCCTCAACTGATATCTTCTTCTCTACAAGAGTAGTATTATTTTGACTCTCATATGCTTTATTTGTCCCTCGTGCAGAAAGCTTTTTCATGTTACTTTCCCAATTTTTTAATTTCCATTCTTTCATAAAGAGGTTATGAAGTCTTATTACTTTTTCTTTTTGACACTCAATGTTTTTCTTAAATAAGTTATTTTTTTGAATAAATTTTATGATGTCTGTTATTTGGTATTTAAATTTTGTCAAATTTATTTTTTATAATAAATTTTAAATATTTAATTTTTTTTATTATTATACCTTTTAAATTAAATAATTCCATCTTTTAAGTATAATAGCATTTTTCTTTCGACTTCTTAACTTTGAATTCATTCACTTACAAGATGGAAAGAACCCTTCTTACTTCCTTGATCTTACTCCAATTTCCTCAACTCTTTGCTAGGTTGTAAATATTTCGCACCAACACACCTAAATCAATTTTAGGATGTCTATATCGAGTTAAATTTACACATTAAAGTGATAATCCTAAATTGAATTAAGATAAAATATTTAATCATAAGCTTAAATAAATCAAACGTGTCCATTTGATAGTCGTTATGCATAATAATATTATGGGTTAATCTGTCATTAGATGGATTTTAATATTCTCCTATTGTCAATAAATTTTTTTATTCTATTAAAACGAAACCATCATAACTCGACATGTTTAAGCTATGAGCTTAAACCAGGCTAATAAAGGTTGCACGTTTATTTATCCATGAGCTTGTGAAGACCGAAGAGAGGATAAAAAAATATAGAAGAACAACGTTTTTCCTAAACAACGTAAATAATACGTAAAAAAAAGAGTTAATTTTAATTTTATAATTTAAATTTAAATTAATTAGGTTTATTCATGTTTAGTGGATCTAAGATGTAGTTCATTGTTCACATGCATTATTCACAATCTTCATTGTCTACCTAGTAGAATTGATATATTTATTCAACATCTAATTAGATATGTTAGGTGTCATATGCATTCACAATCTTCATTGTCTACCTAGTAGAATTGATATATTTATTCAACATCTAATTAGATATGTTAGGTGTCATGTATGATGTGAGTTATCATTTCCACTATAAGAAAACCATGCTTTTGCCATGCTTTTAAAGCGTGGCAAAAAGTTAAAAAAGCGTAGCGATAGTTTTTCGCCACACTTTTTGAGCTACCAACACGCTTTTGAAATGGTCACTTCTGCAAGCGTGTCGATTGCTCTATCGCCACGCTTTTCTCAATCTATTGACACACTTTTTTTGTTGTCACGCTTTTATATATTGTCACGCTTAAAAGCATAGCCATATGCATAACCCTATAAACGTACCTAGATGTGAATTATGGCCACACTTTTTAAATCGTAAACCTATTGCCATGCTTTTAAAGCGTGGCTACATCCTTATCAAATTAAAAAAAAAATCTGTTTTTTAGATATAAAAAAAAGATTTTTTTAACAAAAACCGATTTTCATACAAAATACATATAGTATATTGTTACTTATATCAAATTAAAGAGATTACAGTGGTAATAGAGCAAGAAGTTTCCATAGCAAAAAATTAAGAGTAAAATTAAGATTAGGAACAAGAATCTTATAACTAAATTAGTAAAGTCTGGGTATGTTAGAGAAGTTCAGAGTAATATAGTATATTAGTATCATATGGTTTCTTTGATCACAGGGGACAATCTAAAAAGCAAGAGAAACTACTTTTAAGATAGTAGAGCATTCAGAAGAGTTCCCTGTTTAACATACAAATGACCTCAATATATTTTATTAACTTCATGTCACATAAAGCTGTATATCATACAGTGCACAACATTGATGAAGGAAGGAAGTTTCAAAAATAGAACAACTGACCTAGATTGAAAACCGTCTTCACTGCTCCAACATATATTTCACATGTCATACCAACTTTGAGGACAACTGTATGCAATTCATACGTTAAAAATATCCAGAGTTACAATAGGCAAAAAAAGATTAATCATCTTCAAATCTTACACAAGACAACCAGACATTACTTCGAACTAAAAAAATACAGAAATCAATTCTAAAAGAATGTGGAAAGCAAAACCAAGGAATCAGACCGTCATAAATAACAAACAACAATTACCGACCATCAAGATTCAGGACAGCAAAGAACAACCATATTTTGTTTATCATTAGTGCTAAACGTGAATTATAGTGAGAGTCTCATGTATCTAACATGAATAATATGTCAAGATTTTAGAGTTTGACATGAACAAAAGGAACTAACCATGCAGATTCATATCTATATTGCAAACTTATAAAATATTTTAATATAAGCAAATTGCAATTGCAAAACAATTTTGAGATAAGATAAATACTCTATGGCCTTTATACCTTGTAAAACCTCACCAAAACTGCACTAAGAAATTTGAACAATGCAAATAAATTACCTTCACTGCTGGATTCAGAATTTTCCTCAAGCCCAAGAGCACCATCGAAATTCTTCTTGATATTCTTCACACTCCTGAAAGCTTATTCATCGCTCCTGCCAAATTCGGGAAGCTACGCCATGTGTTGTTCGTACTAAACCACGTCATTTCTGTCGCTGCAAACCAAAACAAAGCCTACACATTATGCGCATCGCCAATTACAAACACTAGCCGCACTGTTTGTGTGACCATTAAGTAGCACTGTTTGTGTTGCAATATAATTTTCAACAAAATTTTTAGCAACTAAAAAAGCCAAATACATATCATATAAGTAGCATTACTGTTAGGTGTTTACCTGGAAATTTTGGAACACCAAGCCTTTCACAGAATTCATCGGAGAGTGGTTGCAGCTTTGGCCAATAGATCATACAAATACCCAGGCCACTCTCTACTAAGTTCTCTTAATATTTGATTTACCTTGAAAATGGAACATCTTGTTTTTCCTCGAACAATAAATTCTCGATATATGTACATTGGATTTTTTCCAGAAGGGCAACTAAAAACTCCAGTACCTTGTTCACAGAATCCAAATGACCATTCATCTTCACCATAAACATGTGTCAGCAGAACACAAAATCCTAATAAGTCAGCATGTGACAAAATAAAATACAGGTTTCCATTACAATTTTCCAATAAAATATGTATGTGCAGCATTGAATTTTTTGACATTTTACAAAAATGTAACCATTTTGTGACACTGTAACTCTTACCTATCCAAGATGTATAGTACACAGCTACGACACCTTGAAGCCATAACTTAGCTTTATAGTATGAATGCATCAGTTATGGTAATCAATGTCCATAATCCATATCTTAATTTATTCTCTATGCTTTTACATCCATGCACTCTACAAAGCTAAAGTCAACCTATAAACATTTCACTCCCAAAATAATTTAATGTGAAACATCTAGAATTAACACCTAGTATTTCTCTAACAACCACATTAATTCATAGAATTAAGAGCTATATAGTTATACTACAAACAAGCCAATCACAACTGTTTCTCAATCATATAAGAATTACTAAGTAAAGATGAAATCTAATCACAAAATAGTAGTGTGAATCATATATTGAGACAATTACAATTTGGTATTAACAGTCTACAATTTAATTACTACACATGAATCAAGAAAAAACAGAGAAAGACACAAGAAAAAAAAAGAAGAGAAAAAACCAGATCCAACCAATAGTGAGAAAAAGCCATCGACAAAGAGAAGAAACAATTAAGACCTGAACGGACGACAAAAAAGTGTGCCAACAAGCCTTTTTTCTTATAGTGTTCATATCATCAATCGTTTACGAAAACTATTAATTGAGTGACTGAATAACGAAAATAATTAAGTTATAATCTTTGAAGGACTAATTTGATTGATAAAATCTTCTAAGGACGAATTTGAAGACAAATAATCTTTTAGGCTGCGTTTGTTTACAAAGAGAGGACACTGAGATAGAGATTGTAACACCCTAATATTATATCCTTATGCTCGAGTCATAAGTCAATGATTTTACAGTGGTACGACTCTCAGGTGGATTCTAATACATAACTATAAGAAAAAGTGAAAGGAGTATTAATCGAGAAGCCTGAAAATAGTAAAAACAAAATCGCGAAGTCGTATCACTCACGCATCGACAACTAAAAGATAAAGCGTGAAAATCAAAAGTGATATACAGATAAAGGCATTAAGGAGAATAAGAGAAGGACATTATATAGATATATAACATAAGTAAATAGCCACTAGTCGCGACCCACGAAATTTAGGCTGGCTAGGATATAGTATAACAGTAGTTGACAACAGTATCTCCTAATCTCTCCCAAAAAAAAAATGTAAAAACCTCTGTAGTCAAGTTCAAAAGAGTTCAATACATAATATAGGCTTTTTAAAATAAAGGTAGAGAGATTCTAAGCAAAATATAAAGTAGAGAAAATAAATATCTTCGCCATCTCTCAGATGAACCATAGCTCACTTCTGAACACCTAGACCTGTATCTGAAAAACAAGAGATATATATAGAATGAGAACCCCCGACCCATGGGTTCCCAGTACGGTAAAAGTACAAAATAAATACAATGCATTGTAATAAAAACTCACTAAGCATCCTAAACTTCCTTGCACCAAATATTCATCCTATGTTCTCGCTAATCCATAAATAGGCAACTGTCACAAGGGATTGCTAAATCTGATTCATAACCCTCATGCTTCCCAACTTTCTAACTCTCCGACAATTCACAATCAGAATTACAAACAAAATCATTCCCAACTATTCTGTCTCAGCAATTCTATATCATTACCTCATATCCTCACCTGGAGCAAGTGAAATCACTTCACTGCATCTACCCAGGGAGCTCAAATTACCTTATTCGATAGTCATCATTTCAAATTAATCATATCATCATTCCATTTCAACAAGAACATCCCTCAACATCAACCGACACTAGCATGAGGGACCTCTTAGTTCTACAAACACAATCAATACGAACAAGTAATACAAAATAAAGGTACAAGTAGAACAAATAGCATATAGTCAGATAACATAGCATATATGATATAGCAATCCAAAATACATAGGCAAACCCAAACAAATCAAACATATGCAAATGATGTATGCCTTCCCTATGGCTGATGATATCATCTGTCGGTTATCAAGCCAACCTGACGTGTCTGGTAGCTAACCCCGGCACAGTCTCTCTGTTGCGCATTAATATCATTAGAGGGAATACATACTCTGTCACCATTAGAGGGTATATGTGCTCTGTCACTGTTAGAGGGTATACGTGCCTTGTCACCGTTAGAGGGTATATGTGCCATGTCACCATTAGAGGGTATCGGTGTCCTGTCACCCTTAAAATCAGAGAGAAAACACAAGCATACTCACATTCAACATTTTTCCATCATTATTCATTTACCACATTCATTCATTAATCATATATGCATCTCTGGCATACTCGCCACATGTTAAAGCTTCCTCAATAAATCATCATTGTTATCAAATCTCAAACATTAACCTGGAGCAAGTGGAACAAACCACAACCCTTGCTACTACCCAAGTATCATAAATACACATTCGTTCATAATCACTCTTCATTATTACCAATTCTCAAACAATGACCTGGTGCAAGCGGGACGAACCACGGCCCTTGCTACTACCCAGGTATCACAAACATACATTCATTCAAAACTCAATAATTAAACTCATTTATCATAATTCTCCTTCCCCATCTCATACCCGGAGCAAATGGACAACGCCACTGCCTACTACTCGGGGTCACACGTCACATTCACTTTCAAACAATCATTTATACACTTTCTCAATCACAATTCATTACTCCAAGTCTTTCTTCATCAACAAGTTATCACATTTCCTAGCTTATTCTCATTACTAGGCATACGATAAAAATTTAGGACTTAAAGGATGAAAATGGAGGTTTAAAAGTCTGAAGTTTGGATTTAAAAACTCAAAATCAACTTTTGCTGAAAACGGGGTCATGCGTGCAAGTCGCCCCCACGCACACGTGGTAAGCAGAGAAAAGCGGTGACGCGTAAGCGTCGCCTGATGAGCGGATAATTTGTACGCTTTTTGGCATTGTTTTTAGTATGTTTTTAGTATGATCTAGTTAGTTTTTAGTATATTTTTATTAGTTTTTAGTTAAAATTCACTTTTCTGGACTTCACTATGAGATTGTGTGTTTTTCTGTGATTTTAGGTATTTTCTGGCTGAAATTGAGGGACCTGAGCAAAAATCTGATTCAGAGACTAAAAAGGACTGCAGATGCTGTTGGATTCTGACCTCCCTGCACTCGAAGTGGATTTTCTGGAGCTACAGAAGCCCAATTGGCGCGCTCTCAACGGCGTTGGAAAGTAGACATCCTGGGCTTTCCAGCAATATATAATAGTCCATACTTTGCCCAAGATTTGATGGCCCAAACTGGCGTTCAAAGTCACCCTCAGAAATCTCAGCGTTAAACGCTGGAACTGGCACCAAAATGGGAGTTAAACGCCCAAACTGGCATAAAAGCTGGCGTTTAACTCCAAGAGAAGTCTCTGCACGAAAATGCTTCATTGCTCAGCCCAAGCACACACCAAGTGGGGCCGGAAGTGGATTTTTATGTCATTTACTCATTTCTGTAAACCTTAGGCTATTAGTTTTCTATAAGTAGGACCTTTTACTATTGTATTGAGATATCGGGGGGTAGCTATCTTCATTGTTATGCTATCTTAGATCACTGGGAGGCTGGCCTCATGGCCATGCCTAGACCTTGTTCTTATGTATTTTCAACGGTGGAGTTTCTACACACCATAGATTAAGGTGTGGAGCTCTGCTGTACCTCGAGTATTAATGCAATTACTATTGTTCTTCCATTCAATTCCGCTTGTTCTTGTTCTAAGATATCACTTGTTCTTCAACTTGATGAATGTGATGATCCGTGACACTCATCATCATTCTCACCTATGAACGTGTGACTGACAACCACCTCCGTTTTACCTTCGATTGGGTGAATATCTCTTGGATTCCTGATTGCACGATGCATGGTTGATCGCCTGACAACCGAGTGCTCGCCTGACAACCGAGCCAACCATTCCGTGAGATCAGAGTCTTCGTGGTATAGGCTAGAACTGATGGCGGCATTCAAGAGAATCCGGAAGGTCTAACCTTGTCTGTGGTATTCTGAGTAGGATTCAATGATTGAATGACTGTGACGTGCTTCAAACTCCTAGCAGGCGGGGCGTTAGTGACAGACGCAAAAGAATCACTGGATTCTATTCCGGCCTGACCGAGAACCGACAGATGATTAGCCATGCTGTGACAGAGCATAGGAACATTTTCACTGAGAGGATGGGAGGTAGCCACTGACAACGGTGAAACCCTTGCATAAGCTTGCCATGGAAAGGAGTAAGAAGGATTGGATGAAGACAGTAGGAAAGCAGAGAGACGGAAGGGAAGGCATCTTCATGCGCTTATCTGAAGTTCCTACCAATGAATTACATGAGTATCTCTATCTTTATCTTTATGTTTTTATGCGTTCATCACCATATCCATTTGAGTTTGCCTGACTAAGATTTACAAGATGACCATAGCTTGCTTCATACTAACAATCTCCGTGGGATCGACCCTTACTCGCGTAAGGTTTATTACTTGGACGACCCAGTGCACTTGCTGGTTAGTTGTGCGAAGTTGTGTTAATGCCATGGTATTGAACACCAAGTTTTTGGGGTTCATGACCGGGGATTATGAGAGTTGTGAAAAGTATTGTTCACAATTTCGCGCTACCAAGTTTTTGGCGCCGTTGCCGGGGATTGTTCAAGTTTTGAGCAAGCTTTTGGTCCGGTAACATCAGTGCCAAAATCCGGCAACAGCACCAAGTTTTTGGCGCCGTTGCCGGGGATTGTTCAGTTTGGACAACTGACGGTTCATCTTGTTGCTTAGATTAGGTATTTATTTTTTTCGAAATTCTTGAAGAAGAATTCTAGAGTTTCATGATCATTTGTTGAAGTCTGGCTGGCTGAGAAGCCATGTCTAATCTCATTGGACCGAGGTTCAACTTATCATCACAAGAGCTTGTTGATTTTTATCAATCTTGCTTTTTGGAGCAGTGATCTGCTAAGGCTTGGCTGGCCATTGGCCATGTCTAGTGTTTTGGACCGAAGCTTTCTTTGAAAGCTTGGCTGGCTGTGAAGCCATGTCTAATTCCTGGACCGGAGTCTTAGACTAGCATTGCACTGATTCCTGGAATTCTCATTAAGAATTTTGATATATTTTTCCACTTAATTTTCGAAAAAGCACAAAAAAATCAAAAAAATCATAAAAACCAAAAATATTTCTTGTTTGAGTCTAGTGTTTCATTTTAAGTTTGGTGTCAATTATATGCATCCATTCATGTGTCTTAAGGATCTTCAAGTTGTTCTTGATGATTTTCGTGCTCTGATCCTTAAATTCAATTGACTTGAGTGTTTTGTGTGTCTCATATGCATTCTCATTTTGTTAGTGTCAGTGGTATACAAACTGCTAAGTTTGGTGTCTTGCATGCATTGTTATTTGATTCTTGTTGCATTTTGATTTATCCTTATTATTAAAAATCCAAAAATATTTGTAATTTGTGTCTTTTCAAGTCAATAATACAGAAGAATTGAAGATTCAGAACATTCAGCAGAGGAATTGCACAGAAAAAGCTGGGCGTTCAAAACGCCCAGTGAAGAAGGACAGACTGGCGTTTAAACGCCAGCCAGGGTACCTGGTTGGGCGTTTAACGCCCAAAAGGGTATAGTTTTGGGCGTTAAACGCCAGAATGTGCACCATTCTGGGCGTTTAACGCCAGGATGGCTAAAGGGGGAAGATTTTGTTTTCAAATCAGATTTTTTTTCAAGTTTTCAAAGTTTTTCAAAATCAAATCTTTTTTCAATTCAATTTTTCAATCAAATCTTTTTCAAAATCAATTTCTTTCCATTTTCAAAGATACTTACTATCAATTAATGATTTGATTCAACATTTCAAGTATGTTGCCTTTTCTGTTGAGAAAGGTTTAATGTTTGAATCATATCTTTTCTTGTTAGTCAAGTTTTTAATTTTCAAAATCAAATCTTTTTAAAATGTTTTTCAAATCATATCTTCTCAATCACATTTTTTTTAAAAATCAATCATATCTTCTTAACCACATCTTTTTTCAAAATAGTTTTCAATTAAATCTTTTTGATTTCTAATTTCAAAATCTTTTTCAAAAATCACTTGATTTCTTTTCCACTTTCATTTTCGAAAATCACTTCCCTCCTTCTCATATCCTTCTATTTATGGACTAACACTATCCCTTAATGCAAAATTCGAACTCCATCTTCTTTGATAAGCTCGAATTTTCTACTTCTGTCTTCTACTTTTCTTTTCCTCTGACACCTAAAGGAATCTCTATACTGTGACATAGAGGATTCCACATTTTCTTGTTCCCTTCTCTTTCTTATGAGCAGGAGCAAAGACAAAAACATTCTTGTTGAGGCTGATCCTGAACCTGAAAGGACCTTGAAGAGAAAGCTAAGAGAAGCCAAAGCACAACTCTCTTTAGAGGACCTGACCGAATTCTTCAAAGAAGAAGAACCTATGGCAGCCGAAAACAACAACAATGCCAACAATGCAAGGAAGGTGCTGGGTGACTTCACTGCACCTACTCCCGACTTCTATGGGAGAAGCATATCTATCCCTGCCATTGGAGCAAACAACTTTGAGCTTAAGCCTCAATTAGTTTCTCTAATGCAACAGAATTGCAAGTTCCATGGACTTCCATTGGAAGATCCTCATCAGTTTTTAGCTGAATTCTTGCAAATCTGTGACACTGTCAAGACTAATGGGGTTGACCCTGAGGTCTACAGACTTATGCTATTCCCTTTTGCTGTAAGAGACAGAGCTAGAACATGGTTGGACTCACAACCTAAAGAAAGCCTGGACTCTTGGGAAAAGCTAGTCAATGCTTTCTTGGCAAAGTTCTTTCCACCTCAAAAATTGAGTAAGCTTAGAGTGGAAGTCCAAACCTTCAGACAGAAGGAAGGAGAATCCCTCTATGAAGCTTGGGAAAGATACAAACAATTAATCAGAAAGTGTCCTTCTGATATGCTTTCTGAATGGAGCATCATAGGTATTTTCTATGATGGTCTCTTTGAACTGTCCAAGATGTCTTTGGATAGCTCTGCTGGAGGATCTCTTCATCTGAAGAAGACGCCTACAGAAGCTCAAGAGCTGATTGAAATGGTTGCAAATAACCAATTCATGTACACTTCTGAAAGAAATCCTGTGAACAATGGGACTAGTCAGAAGAAAGGAGTTCTTGAGATTGACACTCTGAATGCCATATTGGCTCAGAACAAAATATTGACTCAACAAGTCAATATGATTTCTCAAAGTCTGTCTGGAATGCAAAATGCACCAAGCAGTACTAAAGAAGCTTCATCTGAGGAAGAAGCCTATAATCCTGAGAACCCTTCAATGGAAGAGGTGAATTACATGGGAGAACCCTATGGAAACACCTATAATCCTTCATGGAGAAATCATCCAAATTTTTCATGGAAGGATCAACAGAGACCCCAACAAGGTTTCAACAATAATAATGGTGGAAGAAACAGGTTTAGCAATAGCAAGCCTTTTCCATCATCTTCTCAGCAACAGACAGAGAGTTCTAAGCAGAATACCTCTGACTTAGCAACCATGGTCTCTGATCTGATCAAAACCACTCAAAGTTTCATGAATGAAACAAGGTCCTCCATTAGAAATTTGGAGGCACAAGTGGGTCAGCTGAGCAAGAAAATTACTGAACTCCCTCCTAGTACTCTTCCAAGCAATACAGAAGAAAATCCAAAAGGAGAGTGCAAAGCCATCAACATGGCCGAATTTGGAGAGGAGGAAGAGGCAGTGAACGCCATTGAGGAAGGCCTCACTGGGCGTCCACTGGCCTCCAATGAGTTCCCCAATGAGGAACCATGGGAATCTGAGGCTCAAACTGAGACCATAGAGATTCCATTGGACTTACTTCTGCCATTCATGAGCTCTGATGAGTATTCTTCCTCTGAAGAGGATGAGTATGTCACTGAAGAGCAAGTGGCTAAATACCTTGGAGCAATCATGAAGCTAAATGACAAGTTATTTGGAAATGAGACTTGGGAGGATGAACCCCCTTTGCTCACCAAAGAACTGGATGACTTGTCTAGGCAGAAATTACCTCAAAAGAGACAGGATCCTGGGAAGTTTTCAATACCTTGTACCATAGGCACCATGACCTTCAAGAAGGCCTTGTGTGACTTAGGGTCAAGTGTAAACCTCATGCCTCTCTCTGTAATGGAGAAGTTAGGAATCTCTGAGGTACAAGCTGCAAAAATCTCACTAGAGATGGCAGACAACTCAAGAAAACAAGCCCATGGACTTGTAGAGGATGTTCTGGTTAAAATTGAAGACCATTACATCCCTACTGATTTCATAGTCCTAGAGACTAGGAAGTGCATGGATGAATCCATCATCCTTGGCAGACCCTTCCTAGCCACAGCAAAGGCTGTGATTGATGTTGATAGAGGAGAGTTGATCATTCAAGTGAATGAAGAATCCTTGGTGTTTAAGGCCCAAGGATATCCCTCTGTCATCATGGAGAGGAAGCATGAAGAGCTTTTCTCAAAAACAGAGCCCCCACAGTCAAACTCTAAGTTTGGTGTTGGGAGGCCACAACTAAACTCTAAGTTTGGTGTTGAACCCCCACATTCAAACTCTAAGTTTGGTGTTGGGAGGTTCCAACATAGCTCTGAGCATTTCTGAGGCTCCATGAGAGTCCTCTGTCAAGCTAATGACATTAAAGAAGCGCTTGTTGGGAGGCAACCCAATGTTTTATAATTAACTATTTTCCTTTGTTTTTTTTTTGTAGGTTGATGATCATGAGAAGTCACAAAATCAATGAAAAAAGCAAAAACAGAATGAAAAATAGGAAGAAAAACAGCACACCCTGGAGGACGCACCTACTGGCGTTTAAACGCCAGTGAGGTTAGCAGATGGGCGTTTAACGCCCAGTCTGGCACCATTCTGGGCGTTTAACGCCAGAAAGGGGCACCAGACTGGCGTTAAACGCCAGAAAAGGGCAAGAAGCTGGCGTTAAACGCCAGAAATGGGCACCAGCCCGGCGTTTAACGCCAGAATTGGCACAAAACGAGATTTTGCTTGCCATTTGGTGCAGGGATGACTTTTCCTTGACACCTCAGGATCTGTGGACCCCACAGGATCCCCACCTACCCCACCACTCTCTCTCTTCTTCACCCATTCACCAATCACCTCAACACCTCTTCCCCAAAAACCCTTCACCTATCAAATCCCATCTTTCTCTTCACTCACATCCATCCTTCATAAAACCCCACCTACCCCACCATTCAAATTCAAACCACTTTCCCACCCAAACCCACCCATCCATGACCGAACCCACCCTTCCCCCACTCATATATAAACCCTCCTTCACTCCTTCATTTTCACACAACATACACACCACTTCTCCCCTTCTTGGCCGAAAACAAAAGCCATTCCCTTTCCCCTCATTTCTTCTTCTTCTACTCTCTTCTTTCTTCTTTTGCTCGAGGACGAGCAAACCTTTTAAGTTTGGTGTGGTAAAAGCATTGCTTTTTGTTTTTCCATAACCATTTATGGCATCCAAGGCCGGAGAAACCTCTAGAAAGAGGAAAGGGAAGGCAAAAGCTTCCACCTCCGAGTCATGGGAGATGGAGAGATTCATCTCAAGGGTGCATCAAGACCACTTCTATGAAGTTGTGGCCTTGAAGAAGGTGATCCCCGAGGTCCCTTTTTCACTCAAAAAGAGTGAATATCCGGAGATCCAACATGAGATCCGAAGAAGAGGTTGGGAAGTTCTTACCAACCCCATTCAACAAGTCGGAATCTTGATGGTTTAAGAGTTCTATGCCAATGCATGGATCACCAAGAACCATGATCAAAGTGTGAACCCGGAACCAAAGAATTATCTTACTATGGTTCGGGGGAAATACTTGGATTTCAGTCCGGAAAGTGTAATGGTGGCATTCAACTTGCCCATGATGCAAGGAGATGAACATCCTTACACTAGAAGGGTCAACTTTGATCAAAGGTTGGACCAAGTCCTCACAGTCATATGTGAAGAGGGCGCCCAATGGAAGAGAGATTCAAGAGGGAAGCCGGTTCAATTGAGAAGGCATGACCTCAAACCCGTGGCTAGAGGATGGTTGGAGTTTATCCAACGCTCAATCATTCCCACTAGCAACCGGTCCGAAGTTACCATAGACCGGGCTATCATGATTCATAGCATCATGATTGGAGAAGAAATAGAAGTTCATGAGGTTATAGCTCAAGAACTTTATAAGGTGGCGGACAAGTCCTCTACCTTGGCAAGGTTAGCCTTTCCTCATCTCATTTGTCACCTCTGTTATTCAGTTGGAGTTGACATAGAGGGAGACATCCCTATTGATGAGGACAAGCCCATCACTAAGAAGAGGATGGAGCACACAAGAGACCCCACTCATCATGAGTTCCCTGAGATACCTCAAGGGATGCACTTTCCTCCACAAAACTATTGGGAGCAACTAAATACCTCCCTAGGAGAATTGAGTTCTAACATGGGACAACTAAGGGTGGAGCATCAAGAACACTCCATCATCCTCCATGAAATTAGAGAAGATCAAAGAATCATGAGAGAGGAGCAACAAAGACAAGGAAGAGACATTGAGGAGCTCAAGCACTCCATAGGATCTTCAAGAGGAAGAAAGAGCCGCCATCACTAAGGTGGACCCGTTCTTTGATTTCCTTGTTCTTTATTCTTCTGTTTTTCGAATTTTATGCTTATGTTTATCTATGTTTGTGTCTTGTGATCATTAGTGTCTTAGTGTCTATGCCTTAAAGTTATGAATGTCCTATGAATCCATCACCTCTCTTAAATAAAATATGTTCTTAATTGAAAAAGAGTAGAATTGCATGAATTTTGAATTTTATAACAGTTCAATTATTTTGATGTGGTGGCAATACTTCTATTCTCTGAATGTATGCTTAAACAGTGCATATGTCTTTTGAATTTGTGGTTCATGAATGTTGGCTCTTGAAAGAATGATGAAAAAGGAGACATGTTACTGAGGATCTGAAAAATCATAAAAATGATTCTTGAAGCAAGAAAAAGCAATGAAAAGAAAAGAAAAAAACGAAAAAAAAAATAGAGAAAAGGGGAGAAAAAGAAAGAAAAAGAAATAAAGTTGTGATCCAAGGCAAAAAGAGTGTGCTTAAGAACCCTGGACACCTCTAATTGGGGACTCTAGCAAAGCTGAGTCACAATCTGAAAAGGTTCACCCAATTATGTGTCTGTGGCATGTATGTATCCGGTGGTAATACTGGAAGACAGAGTGCTTTGGGCCACGGCCAAGACTCAATAAGTAGCTATGTTCAAGAATCATCATACTTTACTAGGAGAATCAATAACACTATCTGGATTCTAAGTTCCTAAAGAAGCCAACCATTCTGAATTTCAAAGGATAGAGTGAGATGCCAAAACTGTTCAGAGGCAAAAAGCTAAAAGCCCCGCTCATCTAATTGATACTGATCTTCATAGATGTTTTTGGAATTCATTGCATATTCTCTTCTTTTTATCTTGTTTGATTTCCAGTTGCTTGAGGACAAGCAACAATTTAAGTTTGGTGTTGTGATGAGCGGATAATTTGTACGCTTTTTGGCATTGTTTTTAGTATGTTTTTAGTATGATCTAGTTAGTTTTTAGTATATTTTTATTAGTTTTTAGTTAAAATTTACTTTTCTGGACTTCACTATGAGATTGTGTATTTTTCTGTGATTTCAGGTATTTTCTGGCTGAAATTGAGGGACCTGAGCAAAAATCTGATTCAGAGACTAAAAAGGACTGCAGATGCTGTTGGATTCTGACCTCCCTGCACTCGAAGTGGATTTTCTGGAGCTACAGAAGCCCAATTGGCGCGCTCTCAACGGCGTTGGAAAGTAGACATCCTGGGCTTTCCAGCAATATATGATAGTCCATACTTTTCCCAAGATTTGATGGCCCAAACTGGCGTTCAAAGTCACCCTCAGAAATCCCAGCGTTAAACGCTGGAACTGGCACCAAAATGGGAGTTAAACGCCCAAACTGGCATAAAAGCTGGCGTTTAACTCCAAGAGAAGTCTCTGCACGAAAATGCTTCATTGCTCAGCCCAAGCACACACCAAGTGGGGCCGGAAGTGGATTTTTATGTCATTTACTCATTTCTGTAAACCTTAGGCTATTAGTTTTCTATAAGTAGGACCTTTTACTATTGTATTGAGATATCGGGGGGTAGCTATCTTCATTGTTATGCTATCTTAGATCACTGAGAGGCTGGCCTCATGGCCATGCCTAGACCTTGTTCTTATGTATTTTCAACGGTGGAGTTTCTACACACCATAGATTAAGGTGTGGAGCTCTGCTGTACCTCGAGTATTAATGCAATTACTATTGTTCTTCCATTCAATTCCGCTTGTTCTTGTTCTAAGATATCACTTGTTCTTCAACTTGATGAATGTGATGATCCGTGACACTCATCATCATTCTCACCTATGAACGTGTGACTGACAACCACCTCCGTTTTACCTTCGATTGGGTGAATATCTCTTGGATTCCTGATTGCACGATGCATGGTTGATCGCCTGACAACCGAGTGCTCGCCTGACAACTGAGCCAACCATTCCGTGAGATCAGAGTCTTCGTGGTATAGGCTAGAACTGATGGCGGCATTCAAGAGAATCCGGAAGGTCTAACCTTGTCTGTGGTATTCTGAGTAGGATTCAATGATTGAATGACTGTGACGTGCTTCAAACTCCTAGCAGGCGGGGCGTTAGTGACAAACGCAAAAGAATCACTGGATTCTATTCCGGCCTGACCGAGAACCGACAGATGATTAGCCATGCTGTGACAGAGCATAGGAACATTTTCACTGAGAGGATGGGAGGTAGCCACTGACAACGGTGAAACCCTTGCATAAGCTTGCCATGGAAAGGAGTAAGAAGGATTGGATGAAGACAGTAGGAAAGCAGAGAGACGGAAGGGAAGGCATCTTCATGCGCTTATCTGAAGTTCCTACCAATGAATTATATGAGTATCTCTATCTTTATCTTTATGTTTTTATGCGTTCATCACCATATCCATTTGAGTTTGCCTGACTAAGATTTACAAGATGACCATAGCTTGCTTCATACTAACAATCTCCGTGGGATCGACCCTTACTCGCGTAAGGTTTATTACTTGGACGACCCAGTGCACTTGCTGGTTAGTTGTGCGAAGTTGTGTTAATGCCATGGTATTGAACACCAAGTTATTGGGGTTCATGACCGGAGATTATGAGAGTTGTGAAAAGTATTGTTCACAATTTCGCGCTACCATCGCCCATACGCACGCATGGGAAGTAGAGAGATAGGGTGACACGTGCGCGTCAGCCACGTATACGCATGGATGCGTTTTGTGCTCCTCGCACAAAACCGACACGCTACCATCACAACTCTCTGGAATTTATACCACGCACCTGCATCAATACAGTGACGCGTACGCGTCGGCCAGGCGCAAGCGTGAGAGAGTAAAAATCGTGAGTAACGCATGTGCGTTGGCCATGCGTGCGCGCCGTAGTACGTTTTACCAAAAATTTTACTAAGTTTAAAAAGATGCAGGAATACATTTTCGAACCCTAAACTTCCGACGGACATAACTTTTTCATTTCAAATCATTTTCCACCCGTTCTTCGAACGGCATAAACATCTCAGATCCAATTTTATTTCTAAACAAGTTTGATACAAATTGGGGATCCGGAGACTAAGTTATACTCCGTCAAAGTAGACCAAAATCACAACTTTCATAAAAACAAAAAAATATTAAATTTTCAACACAAGCCAATTCCAAACATTTTCAAAACCAACCAAAACTTTCCGAAATCAACATCAAGCCTCCTCAACTCATATTTCCAATATTCTCATTAAATTCACAATCTACCAATCCACCATCTTAATGAATCTCCATCAAATAACTCAATTTCAAACAAAATACCATATCATATATTTCATTCCACATCTCAAGTTCCAACAATACCAACTCCATCAACCCTCAATACATATAAATCCATGTCATCATATACAACTCACATTCATTATCAACAAAGACATCAATTTTCCCTCAAAACCAATAACCACACAATCCATACAATCTATTGTAACCAAATAACAATAATCACAACTCTTTTAATCTCGTATAGCATCACACAATACACACATCACTTACCTTCCTTACCTCTTTCCGGTCTCCGGCCCAAGATTCACGGCCTCCGGCCCAAATTCACAATTCAAATGCATATTCCACAAACTAATTTTTATTATCCAATTCATCAAATTCTCAACACACCAAACATACAAATTCACACAATTCTCAACCCAATCATTAATTTATATTACATATCAACTATACATATTAGTACCAACCATTTACACAATTCAAACTTAATCCTATAGACATATAGTCTAGGAATTCTCATCACACCACACGGTACTTAAATGAAACTTAAATCATACCTTAATGACGGCGGTTCACACCCAAACTTGAATTCTCTTCTCCAAGGCCCACAAGCTTAAACCTCCACACTAAAGTTCCACAAGCAAATTGAATCTTCCCATTTTGCACCAACATCACCAAATACACTAACATAACCAATTTTACATATATACATTAACCTATGGTTCATGAGAATGATAAATCACAAGGGTTGAAGGGTTTCTCACCTTAACTCTGATGAAGTTTGTGATGAATATCACCCATGACTCATACTAGAGCACTCCTAAATAACCAAAATCATAAAATTACTCAACACCCATAATCAAACTCGAATTCAAGGGGGAAAATAAAAATTGGGTAGAGGACAATAAAATAATCACTACAAAACTTAGATAGAATTGTAGAGGATGAGAAGAGCGATGCATGACCACAAACGGCTCATCAATCGAAGATCCGGAGAAAAAGTTATGGTGGTTTGAAGTTTCAAGGAGGATATGGTTTTTTCTCTTTTTCCCTCTCTTCTCTCCAACGTGTTTCACACAATAATGGGGGGGGGGGGGGTGTGTGCCTGCTGAATGGCCTTAATTAGGCCATATATATGTTGGGTCTTAGGCCTACTTGGGTCCGGTTCACTTGTTTTAGTCCGTTGGCTTAATTTTGGGCCAAAACTTTTAAGATTAGAGTTTTAAATTTTATTTTAAATATTTCTAGCTTCCCAAATTATAAATTCTTATTTCTTAAAATTATTCACTTCTAATTAATTTTCTCAGCCACAGTATCGGACAGATCGCAGCCGGTACTGCCGGACAAATTTTTACTGCGTATTTTTATTCAGAAAACTATGTTTTTCGACCCAAAAAAAATCACTGAATCCAAATATCATATTTAAATTATCAAATTTCGATTGCTAAATTTGCTAACCATATTCACCCCTATTTAATTTATTATTTAATTAATTACGGTTTGACTGGTTTTACAGAGATACAAAATCGTGTTTGACAGATGAGATATGGATATAGACATTGTGTCCAGAGATACTGAATTAGTGTATTTTGTGTCCATCCTGACAGGAAGGACACAAAGACACTAACAAGGGACACAACTTATTTTTCAATTTTTTTCATTATTCTTCTTAATCTTTTATAATTATATTTTTCTTCTTAAATTTTTTGAATGAAAAAAATGAGAATAAATTAGATTTTTATAATTTGTTTTAATTAATCATCAAACAGAATACAAGAACACAAAATTTTGTGTCTCTGTCTATTATATCTTATTTACAGTGTATTGTCTTGTCTTGTTCTTAGAAACAAACGCACTCTTAAGAACTAATTTGATTATTAATCCGAATTCTAGAATGTAAATTACTTAATTATCCACTTATATTAACTTGAGCATCAAAATGTCTTTTACATTCCATGTTCTTAATTTTTTAAGTGTATCTCATTCACGCACAAACATATATTTCACCATCAAAGGAGAAGCAAGTTCAACTTCACACACACCCAATCGAATCTGTCATCGAACTGGAGAAATTTAAAATGTCTAATATAATCTCATACATTAATTAATATTTAAATCTAATTCTTACATTTATAGTATTTATAAATTTTAAAAATTATTTTACCAAATGTACTTATTATTATTGTTTGGACTTATTAAAAGTCATTTTTAATTTAATCTACTAAATATAAAAGCTACAACTTTTAAAAAATTATTTTTTTAAAATTAACTTTTATAAATTATTTTTTAAAAGAAAAAACTTTACCAAACGAAGTCTTACTCTATAGTTTTCAAAACTCCATTGTTTTGAATACATAATCAATGACAATTTCGTTAGGTAGACAACGAAAATAGTGAATAATGTAAACAATGGGTTACATCTCAAGCTCACTAAACATGAATAAACCTAATTAATTCAAAATTTAAATTTCAAAATTAAAATTAGCTTTCTTTTTTTTAACCTATATAAAAATAAATTTATCAATTTAGTGTCACAGATTATATTAGAATTAGGGTTTATATAATTAAAAAAATTAACTAAATTAATAAATTTTCATAACTATATTTATTAAGCATCCAATTATATATATTAGATGTCTTGTATGATGTGAGTTATCATTTTATATCATCAATCGTTTATAAAAAAATATTAATTGAATGATTAAAAGTTGAAAATAATTAATTTATAATTTTTAAATAACTAATTTAATTGATAAAATTTGTCAAAAACAAATTTAAAAAATAATCTATCTTTTAAAACTTAATTTCACTATTAATCCTCTAAAATTCCAAACGTATCTCCTTCAGAATTTGAAAAATTCTAATAGTTGCAAGATAAACAGCGGGCGGTATTTCATACGGTCGGTTATAAGTAAAACATAAATGATCATAATAAGAATAATAATTGCATATGTAACCGATTATAACTTTAAACACAGCCGTTTTTATTTCGAGGAGATATTCGATTACAGATGAGTTATAATGACCAAATCAGTTTCCTAACTGTGGTTTAGTTATTCAGCTCTACTGTCTACATACATGTGGTTAGTTCAACTAACTAAGCTTCAAAAATGGAAACTATTATCATAGTATCATGCATAATAACCTATAGATCAGCCCGCCAGCGCTAAAAAAGCATTATTTTCAGAAATATTTGATAATTAAAAATAGTTAACCAAAAATAATTATAATTTATTTTATTTAATATTTAATATTTATTAATTATTAATTTATTTAATATTTATTAATTATTAAAATAATTATAATTTATTTTATTTAATATTTATTAATTAATAACTTTATTTAGTATTTTATTAATTTTTATAGCAATTAATAAATATTAAATAAAATAAATTTTGACTATTTTTTTTTAATATTACCATTTCATATAATAACAACGCTAGCTAGTCTTCTATGAAAATTGTATAAAATAAAAACATAGATTGTCATTTATAATATCTGTTGGATTGATGAGCACAAACAACATTTATTAATTTACGGTATATATAGTAATTCAAATAATTACTTCATTGAATTCCCTTTAGAGTAACTAAATTTATTACATTTGTAAATTTTTACAAACAATTACTTCATTGAATTCCCTTTAGGGTAACTAAATTTATTACATTTGTAAATTTTTAATTTCTTTTCATATAATATAAGGGTTTTAAATATGTAATATATCCAAACAAGCTCATAATAAAAAGAACGGCAGCTGATTCCAGAGTGTTATAAATTATCAAAAATATTTTATAAATACTAAAAATTAATTATTGCATATATATTTATAGATATTAATTCATATTTAATAAAGTGATCAACTATTTAAATAAGTAAATTTTTATAATAAAATAATTAATTTTTATAACAAAATAATTAATATTTTATAAACACAAAAAGTCAACTACAATTATATTATTTATGATGTTATAGTAGTTTTGAAAACAATAAACGACTGCACAAGCTCAAGTTGTCAACTTCTTGGACTGTTGCGTTTGTTGTTGATGGTTTAATTCAAATGTTTTATGGCCATCTATGTCGGCATTTTTTGTTCTTGAATACACTCAAATTACAAATTTGATTCCTTTCCCACTATTGTCATTTTCACCTATTGTTTCTTTCTTATTATTTTGGAATGAATTATTTATTAGCACATGTTTAATTAGTTTTTGTTGTGCCAAAAATTTTGGCACAAATAGTTGATGTTAAAAATAATTTATAAATTAAAGCTAAATATTATATATACATGTATGAAGCACATTATAGTTGGAGAAAATAAAAATGAATTAGGTTCGGTGGTCAAGTTAGTTTACTTGAGGTGCAAGGTTACTTAGAGCCTGAGTTTATCTAAGATTTAAGACTAATTAAAGTCCAAATTTATTTGAGGTGTAAGACTATTTGAAGTCTAAAGTTATACCAATTAGCTTAGAATTTTTTTTTATAAATAGAATTAGTTTCAATAAATTAAGAAAGTTTTCATTCATTCACACATTCAACTCATCCGCTCTAAAAATTTTTAGTCACACTAATATACGGAAACATGATTCACGAGTCCATGTAAGTATTGAGAGGCTCCATTTTTATTTTAGTCATTTTAATTTTTTTCTTTCTGTTATTTAAATTATGTTATTTGTATTCAAACTCCTGTCAATTTCTGTACACTTTAATACAAGTCTTGTAATTGTCAATTCTTTATTTTTTTGCACTTGTCCTTTCTTACTTCTTGTTTTCTATAATTGTTGCTTTTACACTTCTATTGGATACAATCTCTAAATTCTAAGAATAACCTACAAAAATGAGTCGTATCCGCTCCTCGAATTGAGATAATTGATACAAGCTTGGTCAACAGCTCCTGTCGAAGTCTAAAAAGCAAATTCCAAGCGAAACAAATTGGCACGCCCGATGGGACCTTGGGTAAGATTGATTGCCTAATGTGGTTGTTGTGTATGCGTTTGTGAAGTGATAAATTTATACACTATAACAGTCTAAACGCATCTATTTCTTTGTCATCTTAATCGTCCTCTTCAATAGAAGGATTAGACCACAACTCTGAAGAAATAGTACTATATCCACAACCACACATTACTGAATTGATATAAGTGCCTATGCCTTTTCTAGAAGCCCAAATAGACTTATGAACAATACAAATGTGATTTTAGTGGTTTCTCCTAGTGTAGTCGAAGTAAATCTGACTACTTAACCTATGTATGGTGTAACATTCTACCACACAAAGCCTTACGCCATAGTCGTAAATCAAAGATAATGAGATATTCCAACCTCTAAAATGAAAAAATATATACATTGTATTCGAAGAAATACAATGTAACTAGGAGCCTGTGAAGGAAGGATAAAGCAAAAGTGATAAATCATCATCACACACGTAGCTTTAAAGGTAAAACCGCTGATATATAGAAACGAAAGACATATATATATATATAGGAGACACATAGCAAATACTGGTCTCGACCTGCGAATAAAAAGCTAGCTAGAAAGTATTACAACCCAGAAGTATAACCAAAATACAAATTGTTTCTCCTTAAATCAACCTCTAAGAGGGATATACAATATGTGTTCAAAAGTGGAGAATGTAAATACACTAAACACAAAAGACAAAGAAGTATTAGCTTTCCAAAGAGAGTTTGGCATGCTCAACAAGGTGCATCACGTCTTGCATCTGAAAACAACAAAATCCAACAACGGGTGAGAACCCGAAGGTTTCCAATAGGGTAATAATTCCAAATAGAGACTATGGAAAAATATATGAACCCGCTAGGCAATCCTAAACTGCAATCATTCAAGGTTCAAGCTTAGGGTCTCTTCTAATCCAAACAAGGTAAACAGACTAAGTCTCAACTATTTTTAGTGATCTCTAAATCTTAATTCTTCCTAATACAAGTCATCATCTCTCTCTATATCATAATTATCCGAATTCAGTAATTATATATCAAAACTCAGTCACAATGATATGGATTTATTCTCAATGTTTAGTCTCAACCTCTTAAATTTTCAATTTGTTTCCAATGATTAGTTTAGTAGTAGCAACCACAAGTAAAACAATTTAAATACAATCAATAAATCACCTCGCAACTAGAACAACCCTCAGCGTCGCCATCGCCAGCATAAGAGATCTCTCAGTTGTTTAAACACATACAAAACAATATAAAGAATACACAAATAGAGAGAACAAATGAAGCAATTAGCTCAAATAGCATATAGATACAATTATTCAACAAGGCAAGCCAAATACAAGATACACACCCAATCAATACACACAAATACAAATGATACATACATGTCGTACTGGCCATGAGCTCACGTGTTGGTTATATTACCAGATCCAACTTGAGTAAGCGGGATTAACCAACTGTCTTTAACCTTAGGTTCCATAAAAGCAAGCGGGATTTACTAGCCGTGCTTGTTCAGAACGTTCTCAAATCAATATGCAAGCGGGATTTACCACCGTCCTTGCCAGTTACATTAGCCAACGAGTAAGCGGGATTAACCACCGTCCTTACCGAGTACCTCGAACAAGTGGGATTAACCATCGTCCTTGTTCGGAACAAATATCAATCAATGTGCAAGCGGGATTAACCATCGTCCTTGCCATTGCAGAAATTCTCGAGCAAGCGGGATTAACCACCGTCCTTACCTGAAAAACCACGAACAAGTAGGATTAACCACCATCCTTGCCTTGGCATAACTCAGCTCAGTGTGCAAGCAGGATTTATCACCATTCTTGCCACGAGCAAACATATCGTCACAGTAAAGTCTTTAATCTGTTTTTGAAATCATTAAATTCACTGACCAGATTCTCATTTAGTTTAACAATTTCTTCGTCTTGTGAGTGGGATAAAATCTCTGTCTGCACAACTACACCGCAACCATGGACAAAGCGGGATGAAACCTCCGTTCTTACCACGTGCAGGTGCTAAAACAATAACAAATCAGTACGCCAGCGGGATAACACCCAAACCTTGCGACTAACAAATATTCAGTTAATACACAAATGGGATATCACCCAGACCTTGCCAATCCAGCCATTCAGGCCAAAATCAATCATTATCAGTGTTCTTAAGTAATTTCACAAGTGATTTAACTCATTAAACCCAATTAGTTATCCATTTTATCAATTTGAATTCATAAACGCCCATTCATGTATCAGTTTCCCATTTCATTAGGACAGTCGTGCATAAGCATGCCTCGCGCGTACGCACGAATCTACTTTTGTGTGTACACGCAGAAACACACATGAAAATTATTTTCTGCAAGTCGTACATACGCATGGGTCGTGCGTATGCATGATTTAGCTTTTGTGTGTATGCAAGGTATGCGCATGAAACTATTTCACTTCTGTAACACCCCTCATGTGTACGCATGACCCCAATTTTCTACAATATTCAGATTTCAGTTTTGATCCCCCTAAATTCAAACTTCTATAACTTTTTGTGCAATTATCTATTTTTCGTCATTCTTAGATGGTTTTAAAGTTCTTTTCATTAACTTTAATTTAAGATAAATTTCACTCAATTTCGAACTCCAAGCACCAAGTTATGACTTGTCGAAGTTGGCTAAAAACTATAATTTACCAATTTTCTGCATAATGCTCATTTACCAATTTTCTCAATTCATTCCATTCCAATACCAACCAAAGCCAATTCTAGGCATCACCTTTACACAACTACCAATTTTTATCCATTTTCTAGCCATTTAAAACCTAATCAACCAATCCAATCCATCAGAGACCTAACTCTGATTCAATTAATTATTTCCTACATTTTTCATCCAAATCAATACCAACAATGCACTTATTCAATTAAATCTCACCAATTCTATAACTAATCACAATATGACAATTATCCAACATACCAAGTAGGGGTTACCTTGCCCTATCATGGCCTCCGGCCCAATTTTCACACACATTGCCATAATAGGCAATAAATCCACAATCTCATATCCAATTTTATTCAAACTAACACATATTACACACTAAGTATTCAATGCTCAAAATAATTCTAACACATAATTCATCATCAACATACTCTATTTTCCATTTAATCCTATCCTAGGGGCAATTAACCTAGCCATTCACATAACGTTGCATACTGCCTACCCGAAACCAAAACCCGTACCTCCAGATGGTGGGTACTCCAACACTTGGCTTTCCTATGGGCAACTCCAACATCCACCAAATCTCACCGCTTGATCCATAACTCAATCCCGCACCAAATCAACTCAACAAGCCAAGCTATCCTAGGGATAATTGAAGAAATTAATTTAACATTCACACCAGGGTATTACTTAAGATTAGGGATAATTGAAGAAATTAAGCTTCCTTACCTTAGCCTATTCAAAAATAGGATGGAACCCACCAAGAACACAAGCTAGAGAACTCCTATAACTTTAAAATCACCAAAAATTCTCAATATCCAAGTTCAAATCGTGAATTCAGACTTGAATGAGAAAATAGAGCTGTAATTTTGAGTTACTTACCAAACTAATCAATCAGAATTGAAGAGGATGAGGAAAGCGACGCATGGTCGCAAACGGCTTGTCAATCAGAGTTTCAAAACAAAAGTTATGTGATTTTTGTGTGATGGGTGAATCGTAACTCTAGGGCACTCTTTCTTCTCTCTCTCTTTCTCTTTCAGCTGCTCTCTCTCAAAATGGAGGGTATTGGGTGCTAAAATGCTAAGTTATGAGCTTATGTATCATGGACTTGGGCCCAACATGGGCCCGTTTGATAATTTTTGGTCTGTTGGCCCTATCATGTGACAAAACCTTTAAGATAAGTGACCGGTTTTCTATTCTAAATTTTTTTTCCGTCATTCCTACAGTTTTAATTTCTTCACACGCAGTACTAGACAGACTTAAGCCGGTACAGCTAATTCTAATGCCAATCGCATTTTTTCCACAATTGATTATATTTTTGCACTCAAATTTTATTTTCTAAATTAAATTCTCACTGTCATTTTTTTAATTATAAATATTAAATTCATCATATTTTTTGCTCTCATTTAATCTATTTATTAATTATTTATCATTTACCTGAATTTTTACATATGGGTTTCCTCAATATTCACCATCTTTGCCTAATCCACTTATTCTTGGGATATATATAAATATTCAGTCGAACCCCATTGTTGGAATAAATCCACAAGATTTTATAAAAGGATACAATCCGTACTACCTCAAGAAGGCATTTTATCAATGTTGACACAACCATATGTATGGGCAATGTCAACCCAGATTGATTTGTCGATTCAATCGTCGACACAAATGGAGGTACCTTGTTCGACCCCCGTCATTCATTTGATACCTAGGGAAATGCACAAAGGCTCATTGTTCTTGGAAAGGTCAAGGAAAATACCAATATCATGGGCAAATCTGCCTAACACTGTAAATTCCATAGTAGTTTTTAGACAGAAATAGCAAAAATTCATCATGATTTAGTGAACTTTTTGACTCGGTAAATGGCAACTATCTTAAACCCTTTGATAGAAAATAATAATGCTAAGTTTAAACAAGTAGGAAGACAGATGAATGAATTAATTGGGACAATCCAGGATAACTATAAGACACTAAAATTACTGGGAAGTCACCAACCTCACTTGGGAGGTTGTCAATTACCCATGATAGTTAACAGGAGACAAAAACCTGATGATGTAATGAATAGTGCTCGACAAAATTAGTTTTCCCAATGTAACATTACACAATATGATGAGCATAATGTTATACAAGTTGTTGAGCATATGCTAAATAGGATGGGTTTCAACATAAAATTGACTCACAAACTATATTCGATATCTCTTTCGCTAATCATATGTTGCAAGCAGAACTCCCTAGAAGAGTCAAGTCCCCAAAATTACTCACTAAATTTTTAGAAGAAAATGGTGAGTCAATTGTAGAGCATGTGGCTCGCTATACAGTCAAAATCGGAGTTTGAGAAACTCAAAATGAGATATTTTTTTCTTCTTTGATTACAAATGTTTTCATTTGATTTTCAAATGTACAGCCAAGTCAATCTATTCATAGGAACAGTTGGAGAAGATTTTTCATGATCAATTTTTTAGAGGAGAACTACAAGTTACACTCTTTGATTTGTTCTCAATAAAAAATCCAACGCAGAGACGATGGAAGACTATTTTATTTGATTCAAAAATAAGAAAAATAAGTTCTATAATTTGATTTCAGAATCTAAAATTGTTAAGATATTGATTAATGGGCTTAACTTCAAAAGTAAAAAGAAGCTAGTTAACTAATAATTTATTGACCTTACTCAATTGGCAATAATGTCCAACAGGTTGAAAGGTTATAAAAAGAAAAAGTGCAAGAAAATGAGAATTTTTTTGAAGAAAAAGTAGTGGCTTTTATTGGTTGTGTGATGTATTCTGACTTGAATATAAAAAATGATATGTTTGTAGTTGAAACAAAAGACAAGTCACATTTTGTGTGTCAATCTCTTAATCTTGTCGAGGAAAAGGTATTCCCAAGAAAGAAAATTACTAAAAGCAAGTTATGATTTTCTAGCAAGACACTAGATACGAAAGTTGGAAAAAATCCATGCAAGTTAACCTCGAACTTTGCTAAATTTGAGGAGTTTATTGTATGATGGTGAAACGAAAAATTCAGTTTGACACCAACATACTCAAAGTAAGACCTATATACCCTAAAGCTGGTGAAAATTCGTTAGACTTTCTGACCTAACAAAGAAAGTTGAAAATGAATATGACTATGTACTTTATGTGCATTGCAAAAGAGAAAAAGTGTAGTAGTCAACAAACAGTTAAGATAAAAAACACACTTGTGAAAGTTGATATAAAAGACAAAGATCAATTCAAATTTACTTTTGGATCAAGTTTAGAGGTAGTTTCGAAGTTTTTAATACTTTTTCATCAAAATCGAAGCCATTCAAAACTTCAAGGGGAATTTGTTGTCCTAAAAAATTTGGCACAAATGGTTGACGTCAGAAAGAAATCAACAGTTAAAGTCGAAGATCATATATGCATGAAGCATACCATGGTTGGAGAAAACAAGAATGAGTTAGGCTTGGTAGCCAATTTATCTTATGTTTGGTTCTCAAGTTTGCTTGAGGTGCAAGACTAATTAGGATCCAAATTTGCTTGAGGTTCAAGACTATTTGAAGTCCAAGATTGCTTGAGGTCCAAGGCTACTTGAAGTTCAAGCTTATACCAATTAGCTTAAGATATTTTCTTTATAAATAGGATTATTTTCAATAATCTAAAGGGGCTTTCATTCATTCACATACTCACTCACTCTAAAAATTCTTGTCACTGTGACGCACAAAAACATGAGTCACGAGTCCATGTAAGTATTGGAAGATTCAATTTTTATTTCAGTCATTTCAATACTTTTTTTCATTTTGTTATTTAAATTATGTTATTTTAATTCAAGCTCTTGTCAATTTCTGTACATTTTAATACAAGTCTTGTAATTTTCAATTTATTATTTTTTGTATTTGTTCTTTCTTACTTCTTGTTTTCTATAGTTATTATTTTTTATACTTCTGTTGGACATGATCTCTAAATTCTAAGAGCAACCCACAAAAAGGAGTTGTATCTACTCATCGAATTGAGATTATTGAAACAAGCTTAGTCGACACCTCCTGTCGAGGTCTAAAAAGCAAAATCCAAGCAGATTTGAGGTATAAGTCGCACCAAATTTTACTTTTTTCACTTCTAGACTCTAGTCACCTCTTTCTCTCATTCTTATCTATATTTATCCCTAAAATGTCTCAAACACTGTTGCTATCAATTCATTATGATGAAAAAAATGATATTTGATCAAAATGGATTGATGTATTTACTTATATTCAACTGGTCTTTATTTACATGTCAACTGAGGTGAAATCTCTAACGACGTTGAAAAATTTTATTCTGCACACCATTGGTTAGCAACACAAAAAGCGAGTGAAAAAATTTATTACAGATATCCGATGGAAGCAAATAAAACTTTTTATTACAAAAGGTATTATTTCAGGGGAGGACTCTGGTGGCTAAGGTGGCCAAGCTTAATAAACTAATCTGAGATTGACATCTATTACATTTAAAGGAAGTAGATGCAGGCTTTGACCCTCTTAACGATGGTAACTCTGCTAACGAAGGAAAGTAAAATATTTCAATCATTAAACTATAGTAATTAAGTATCCCAGGACATAAGTAAAACAATTGAAAGGAATTTAGTAATTCCAAAATGCATAAATAGAAAGATTAGTAAATAGAGTTCAAGAAAATAAAAAAATTTCCAAGACGATTGAGAAAACATAGTAGATCTAAAAAAAGTAAAAATAGTAGATCTGAAAAGAGTGGATGAAGAACTAGGTTCCAAGTAGGGGTGTTCGCGGTGCGGTTTGGTTCGATTTTAAGGGAGAAAGTCATCTGATCCGAACGCTTAATTTATGTACGATGTGGTTTGGAAATCCGATCCGATCCAATTACAAGCGGTTTGAATTTGCGATTTTTTAAATAAAAAATTAAATACATATAACAAGTATCAACATCAAATTTTAAATAACCAACAATGACATAACAAGTCTTCACAGTATCTTAAAAAGCCAACGATAAGAAAATAATAGAAATAAAATTATAGGTTAGTTAAAATAAATAAATAAATAATATTTTGAACATAAAATATTTATTAAATAATAATAATACATATATTATAGAAAAATGTACAATAAATTAAACATGTTATAAGTATAATTATAAATATAATAATAAAATAATATTATTATAGTATATTGTGCGGCTTGGATTGGATTGGATCGATTATGAAAAATAGATCCAAAATTCGATCTAATCCAGCGGTTTGCAAAAAATAGAATCCAATCAAATCCGAATTAGTGTGGTTTTAATCGGTTTTTGGTTTGGATTGGTTGGATGAGCGGTTTATTTTGAATCGATTTGGATTTGAACTCTCCTAGTTCCAGGTGTCATTGGTGCTCATGTATGGGAAGGTTGAGCCCTCCCACTTCCTACGGCTAGTTCTTCATTAGGCTTTGTTGAGAGGAACACGACGGTGGTCATTCGTGTTGAAGTTGCACGTCAATAAGAGTATCAGTGGGATCCTCGTCTTTGTCAAAGGGTTATAGTCATCAACAGAGTAGCGATGATGATCTTCGACCTGGATTTGAAAAACTATGTTCATATTTTTTCTTTTTTTACAGCCACTCTATCTTAGCTTCTTTTTTATTTTTGTCAATCCAGTCAAAAGCCCCACATAAAAAACAAATTAGTTTTCGGCACCAAAATTTCCATTTTTGCCATCGAAGTTAAAGTTAAAAAGTTACTGCACTTGCCTTTAACGTAATCTTCCTCAGCATTTTAATGACTGGCTTTGACGCATAATCAACTATGCCAGGTGTCATTGCACTACTCGCTAGTTAACCAATAGACATCGTTAGCCATCTTAACACAAGCCACCAGAGAATAGCCCATTATTTTGTTGTTTATTCTTTTGTCTTCACACTTTTAGAAATAAGAATTAATTTACAATTTTGTCATGTTCGATTGATTGATAGCGTTATTATGTCTTGTTTGAAACATGTACCAGTTACATGATGATGAAAACACAGCACTAATCAGAGGTTAGCAAAATCATTATCCAATAATCATGTGTTAGAGTTATTTGTTTTTTTGATTGACATGTATGAAGAGAGTTCTTTGGATGTTGGTGGTGATCACAACCATTCAAGTGAGATTGCTAGAACAAATATTAAAAGGTTGATAGTTGATCTAAACATATCACCTGAAATAGTATTGAGGGGTCTAATCTAAATATCTATTTCTATATTAATTAAAAATTATTTCTATACAACATTGTCTAATATAATATTATATGAATAAAAATAGAAATGAAAAGAAAAAAATTATCTAGATTCACGCTACGGGTGAGAAGATGAGGAGAGAATAACAAAGTTTGGTAAGATGTGAATTGTAACACCCTACCACACTTAATCTTATACTTAAGTAATAAGACTGAGATAGTAAGGCATTATGACCTCTAAAACTAAAAATTTATATATGATAATAGTGAAAGAGATATTTAACTAGGAGCCTTGAGAAACGGGTAAAACAAAATCGCAAAATAAAAAGTGCATCGCTCAGAAAATGAGATTACTTGCGTGCGAAGGAACTGAAAGTCAATGAACATAAGATAATAGAAACTGAGAGTAGAGAGCTTAAAAGATACATAATAACAAGTTCCTAACTCAGCCTACGAAGTCAAGGCTGGCCGGAGAATATTTACATACATACAAAGCCTAAAATACATAAATAAGACCCTAGCTCTCCATTAGCCTCTAAGAGGAACAAAATAACAAGTCAATCGGAGAGAGTTAAGTGTATGTATATACATAAGCTATATATCAAAATAAACCCACGAACTACTCTGTTGTGGAAGTCCAGACGCCTAGCGAGGAGTCTCTCGACCTGCATCTGAAAAATACAACATAGTATGGGGTGAGAACTGGAGGTTCTCAGCATGGTAAAGGTGTCACACACATAATATATAAGGTCCTACAAATGCCAGAGTCAATCCTAGAACGCCGACACTTAGATTATAAAGCTTAAAGTACTAAATAGCAACCATAAAAAGGTGGTCTTCTAAAGGTATCTAAGCCTAGCCTAAAACTTATCCTTAACACTAAGCTTTACCACCTTTCTTCCATTCCTCCATATCTGGTGAAATATCAAAGACAGACAAACAGACAAAAGCAAGCACAGGTAGGAAACAAGTAAATCAAGTAGAAATTATGACAGTTAACATAATATATTCAATTAGGCACTCCCAAATAAGACATAGCAAATAAAACAAACAATATGCACATGATGTATGCATGTCCTATGGCTGATGATATCATCTTTCGGTTATATAGCCAACCCGACATGTCCTGGTAGGTAACCATGGACTGAAACACCTATGCAGAGAAAGTGGGTTTGAGCTACAACCCCCTTGCTACTACCCACTTAACCCAGAGCCAGCGGAATAACCACTACTGCGGCTACTATACAGGCGGGTGTTTAAAAGCTCAACGTGGAGCAAGTGGGACGAACCACCATCCTTGCTACTACCTAGGTGTCACAAACATACTTTTGTTCAATTTAAATCAAGCATGACCATTATCAATTTTCAAACGTTAACCTGGAGCAAGCGGGACAAACCACCATCCTTGCTACTACCCAGGCGTCACAATTACTGACCTGGAGCAAACAAGACAAACCACCATCCTTGCTACTACCCAGGTATCTCAAACATACATTTATTCATTCCATCTTATTTCAATCATCAAACATCATATCATTCACAGTCATTCATAATCATTTCACAACCATTCATCGTTGCTATGTCATCATCAACTTCTCATACCTTCACATCATTCTCATATGATTCATCATATTTACTCTTTATTTCAGCCCCAAGCTACCTCAAATTCCTAGCTTCAGCTAATTACTAGGTTTATTATTACATCATATAACTAAAAGAATGAAATTAGGGGTTTAAAAGTTTGAAATTCAGTTTAAAAATCAAAATCCAATTTTGCAGAAAACAGGGGCCACGCATACGCGTCGGCCACGGGTACGCGTAGGCGTGCAAGTTTAGCCTATGACGCGTACGCATACATAGGAGGCAGTAGCCACCACACGCGACTGAGGGTTCCACGTACGCGAAAATCTTATGTCACACGTACGCGTGGGCGTACGTTGTACCAAAAATTTTACTGAGTCTGAATCCTGCAGAATTGCCCTTTTCAAACCCCAAACTTGCAATGCGCATAACTTTTTTATCTTAAAATATTTTTCATCCGTTCTTCGAACAGCATAAACTTCACGGACTCAATTTTCATACAAAACAAGTTTGAAATCATTTGGGAGTCCGGAAGCCAAGTTATGGCTCGCCGAACTTCAACCAAAAACCAACTTTATACTAAGTTCAAACCTCAATCTTTCATTTAAAAAATCAAACACCATACCACTTCTTTTCTAAAAACTCAGCACCATAACAAGTCATAGAATTTCAATACAATATTACCTCATACCACCAACCCACCATACATCAATTCCACCCAATACATAACTTAACTTACTCACTTTCATTAACAAATTATCAATAATCCATATATATATATATAACCAATGACATCTACTTCTCAAATAATATTTAAACACAAAAGAGCATCATATTCCCGTCATGACCATACTTACCAACACATGCTTAACTTAAATTATCAATCAACATCACAAAGAATAAGCATTCCATTATCAACATAATCTATAAACACCAAAACCTCTACATTTCACCATATTCTAAACTTAAACAATCTTTTAAGTTTCCAAACCAACCTCAAACAAACTCCATTCAATCTTAATTATTCCATTACTGACTATCATAACATCATTATTCATTCAACACTTTAATTCACCAACCATCTCCACATTCATAACACCCAACAACATATCCAATTATTCACATGCAATCTCAACACACATAGCATTACTAGGCCATTAAACATAAATCAAACATACATTTCAACTTATCTTAAGTCGTCTAGCCTAAGTTTTCACAAAACCTTACATATTAAATAAGAGAAACCTAAACCATACATTGGCCGATTTCTACGTATTTTCCGAGACAACTTTCTAATGCACCGAACACAGTCACAAGAGGTCTAAAATCACCAAGGCAATGTCACCCAACCTCCATCAAGTCTCGAGTGTCCACAAATCAAGCTCCAATTAATATATACACCTAACTTCACATTACCACACATACATATATCCAAATTTAATACCCAACACACAAAATTAGAGAATTAACTAGAGTTCTAAAATTCTCACCTTACCAACAGAAAATTGGGACAAGACTCGACAAGTCCACCAAGTTAATTTGATCCTAAACACCGAAATTTGACAATTTTTAACATTCTTTTCACATGAATTTTGAAACTGAAACTGAGAAAATTGAGGAAGAAAATGTGACTTTCTTACCTTACAATGTACTAGGCTTTGTATATCTTGACGCTGCAGTCGCGTGGCCGCAAACGGTGCAGCGATCAGAGCTCTGGATCAAAAGTTACGTGGATTTTATTGAGAATCAAGCGTTTGGTGTTTTGGTTGTTCTTCCCTATTTTCCAAATTGTTCCCAGCGTGGTTGAGAATGAAAGGGAACAAGGGAAGCTGAGTTTAATTAAATGGCTGGGTTGGATTGGGTCTTTGGACCCATTTTGGATCCGGTTCGCCCGGTTCGGCCCAATTTCGGTCAAATTCTTTGAAATTGTTGTCAAAATTCTTGTTTTAATTAGCTCTATCCTATTTTACTATAAAATTAACATTTTTATTTTTTTAATAAAATTTAATTTATTGACCAATTATTTGCTAATCTTGCAGGGTTTACATGAATGAGTGAAAGGGAGAATCACTATTTATAGTGAGGCAAACTAAGGGCAGATCGCCCAACTGCTGGGCGAACTTGGCCTGGTACGCACGCAGGTTGCTGAATCAAGAGGCAAGCTGCATGATGGAAAGGCAAATTGCTGCTTTTTGGCAAATTGGACCGGATCGCCTACCCACTAGGCGAACTGCATGCAAAGTCCCCAAAAAATTTATATCCTTATAAATAATGTCATTTTTTCTTCTTTTAACAAATAAAATTTTTTCTTTATTTTATTCAAGAAAAAAATCTTTACACAAATTTTTTATTTTATGGATTGAGGATATACAAGATTAATGTAGAAAGTTGTGGATTGGCAATATACAAGATTAATGAACCTTAGTTAATGAAAGGACCAACATATCTTATTTCTTAAATCTTGGTCATTAAAGTTATAATAGGTGATAGAGGAATGCTTTATATGAAAGTTTTTTTTATTAACATACATCAATTATTTTGGTTAATAATCTTTTAATTTTGTTTTTATTTCACATTTGCATTATTTGTTTTTCCTTTTCAATTCTCTCTTATCCATTGTTGGAACTATGATACGACGAATAGCCATCCTCCAACAACCATTGGCTAGCATCCTCTCAGCATCAATTGGTGATATTACTAATATCTAAATGAACAAAATTATTATCAGTTTAGAAAGTGGGATACCTAACATCAAGAATTCTAAAATTATCTAAAAGAACAACCAAAACATAATGTTGAGTTTAAAAAAATAATAACAATTAATTGATGATGACTAAATATTATTACTAGATTAAAAGCTCAATTATGTGGATGATTAGTTTGTTTATTGTGCAGGAGATTATTGGAATCAAATCAGGCCCAGTAACAAGCTAACAAAGCTCTAAAATGGTTTAGGTAGGGGTGGCAATGCGGTAGATTTTTGCTCTACCCAACCTCGCCATGTCCTCCTTTCATTCCACTACTACCCGCTCCACCTCTACCCACGGATACCCGCCCTGCCCTTACCCGCCCTATAAAAATTCAATAACATTTTAATTTTTACATATTCATATATAAATTAAGATAAAAATTTAAAATTCATACCTAAAAATACAATCATAAGATTCATACAATGTCAAATAACTTAAAATTAAAGAAAGTTAATGTTTGATTACTACAAATTTAACACCATAATAAAAAATTGTATCATCAAATATCAAAAAGTCTTCAATCCTTTTTTTTTATCACTTTTCACATCTTCATCATCATTAGAGGTTTGAAGGTAAATATTCAAACCTGAAAATCAAAAGAGATTGCAATTAATAAATTAATTAGTATTAAGTAAAAAGTTAACATAAATGAATATTAAGTAATATATCACCTTTACTTCTTAAAACTGCCCACAACTAACTTTGACCACACATCAAAGCTTCAATTATACTTTCTTTGAGCTTTTCACGATGAGAAGAAATTACACAACCACTTGTACTAAAAGCAAATTCAGAAGCAACAGTGGACACCGGAATAGCATATATATCCTTGGCTATTTTTGCAAGAACTTTAAATTTCATCTGATTGTTCCACCATTTCAAAACATTAAAGTTAGGATCATTTGGAGGATGAATTTTCTCCTCAAGATAATGATTAAACTCAATATTCAAACACGAACTCCTTGTCATTTTTCTTCTTTTAAGATGCACCATATAATCATCACCCCAAATAGGCTTACGTTTCCACTTTCATCAACTTCTTTTGTACCAACATGTGACACATTCGAACTCATTTTTTATTGTATTCATTAATCGACTCATTACACAACTGTTAAATTCTGTCAACTTTCTTGGAACATTCTATTGGATCTGATACATTTTTTCAAATTGAAACTCGACCCTAACCATCTTGTACCTAGGGTCTAAAACAACAGCAACACCCGTAATGCCATGAATCTCGTCCCAATACTTTTCAAATTTCATCTTCATGCTAGATGCCATATTAACAATTAATGGATTACTAGAAAGTTGCTATTCTCCAATGAGACTTTTATTTTACAAACCAGAGTAAAATAAAGATTGGCAGTTGGACATTTCAAACCAGAAAATAATTGAGTAACATCATAAAATAATGCCACTTCAATCTTTCACATATTTCCTTGGCAAGTTCTCATTCCTCATTACTTAAGACAGTTTTATATTAAGGTTTTCTTTTGCCTTAATCTAGGAAAGATAACTCTATACAACAAAGCAATTTTTAACATAAAATAAGTTAAGTTTCACCTAGTCGGACAATCAAGAACTAATTTCTTAGTGAATGGAATCCCTGTTTTAGCACACCAACTCACAAAAGTTTTGTTTTTTTTTTTGCATTGCAGTCGAATACAATACACTACAACGAATCTTTTCAATACTTTCCTTAACTATACTTAAACCATCCTTCACAATCAAATTCAATATTTGAGCACAACAACATATATGTAACAATTTACCCCCCCAACATCAAGAATGAAGAATCTAAATGCCTCAACAGTTCATCTATCATAGCATCATTAGTAGAACAATTATCCAATGTAATAGTAGATAATTTTCTATCAATGTTCTATTCTAACAATATTTTCATCAATGTTTGAATGAAAACTTCACTTGTATGGAGACAAGGAACGTAAAAAAAGTTGAAAAATAAAACAAACATGCATGCATTTTAGATTAACAAAACTCAATATACAAAGACAACACAATGTATAGAAGTTTATGAAACTTTTGAAGTACCTCAATAGGTGCATTTGCAACCTCCACGAACTATCAATATAGTGAGCCATGATAACCATGTATTCTTTTTCTTGATTGGAAGTCCACATCCTACTAGTTATTGCAACTCTACTATTATTTTCATCTAGTTGAAGAGTTAACCTCAGCTTCTCATCTCCAAATATTTTCAAGATGTCTTTTCTGACTGTGTTTCAACTAGGCATTTTAAATGTTAGTTGCATTGATGCAAACGCTCGCCTCAATCCATAGTGGTCCACACAACTCAAAGGATACTCATGCAGGACAATCATTTTGGTGACACACTTTCTTGTCTTTGAAGGGTCAAACACAAAGCCATCTTCATTTACTTTTTGCATTTGTGCTTGTTTTTCTAGTGATTCAACAATTGATGATTGCCTTGAGTTGGCCACTTTTATTCTCTTACAATATCGGTCCACATGGTTCCTCAATGACTTAGTACCATTCTTCGGATTTGCATTAAGCATACTCTTGAAAAATTTGCATTTTGCCTTCCATCTGTAACAACTCAGACCACCCGCTAGCATGATATTGTCCGCTTTGGCACACAAGGCTTCACGGTTTTGCCTTTGACAATAGGGATGATAGCCAAAAGCCCCCACACTCACTTGTCAAAATACGTCATGCTAGGGAGAGGTATACACACCCTTATAAGTCATGCTTCGTTCCCCTTTCCAACCGATGTGGGACCTTACTTCATTTTTAGAAATAAAATGAGTTTGAAATAACAAGTTAACAAAACCATAAGAATCTGATTTTCTTTTAATAATCTATAAAAGCATTCGAAACATATCTCTTTTGTTAAAGTTACTCAAATCAAAAATCATTTTCAAAACCATAACCTACACTCTTTCAAATTCTTAGGAAATTTTCAACAGCACCTCCCCTAAAAAGTGGAGTTTATCACCCGTCACGGGTTCCCTCAAACCAATCTTAGCACAACATCAGCATTTCAATTTAATGGTTTTCAAATTTGCCTCTCAAGACCAATCATTATAGATCTCAATCTAAATCCAAGGTCACCATGACCAAATATCACAGTACTCGTCTCTCAAACACGACGACTTACACTCGATCATCATTTAAATCCAGTTATGCATCAATGATAATTTCCTCATCCATTTCAAAACCATCAAAGCTCGCAGCCGCAATCAATTCCAATTATTTAGGGATCATTACTTGTAGTAACCCACTAAACCCTTCGAGTACTCAAACTTAAAATATTACAGTAAACTTTTACAGCTCCTATTCGCAACTATCCTATGTTATTACTTCCGCAAGTTTTCGCTGCGTTACTCTGATCTTTTATCTAGTATTAGCTCTATCTCTTATTTCCTCAAGTACTAAACCACAATTTAGCATGACTGGCATTCACTAGATTTCTATCTATGATAGCCAAAACCCAATACCAACTTAATCGTACTTTTAACACGTTGTTACCAATCTTTCACTTATCTCTTTTCAAACCGTCAGATCTAGCAGTATCCCCCGTACTCCTAGTGATGGATGAAATTTTTGAGGGCGAAAACTTCTGTTAGGGGGTAGAATGTAAAACTCGGTCTAACCGTAATTAATTAAATAATAAATTAAATAGGAGCGAATATGGTTAGAAAATTTGGCAATCGGAATTTGATGATTTAAATATGATATTTGGATTCAGTGAATTTTTCTGAGTCCAAAAATATAGTTTTCTGCGTAAAAACGCACACTGAAATTTTAACCGGCAGTACCAGCTGAGATCTGTCTAGTACTACAGTTGAGAAAATTGATTATAAGTAAATGAGTTTAAAAAATTAGGAATTATAATTAGGGAAGGTAGAAATATTTAAAGTGCGATTTGGAACACTAATCTTAAAAGTTTTGGCCCAAAATTGGGCCAACAGACAAAAATAAGTGAACCGGACCTAAGTGAGCCCAAGACCCAACATATATAAACATTAGTTATGAGCATTGCAGCTCATTTACCCTAAAAATGAGGAAAGGGGCGCTGAATTGAGAAGAGAGAAGAGAAGAGAGAAATCCTAACTCTCTTTGATCTTCAAATCACCATAACTTGAGCTACGGAGCTTCGATTGACGAGCCATTTGTGGCCACACATCGCTCTTCTCATCCTCTACAATTCTATCTAAGTTTTTATGGTGATTAATCTACTGTCCTCTACCCATTTTTTGTTTTCCTCTCTAAATTCGAATTTGGTTTGGGTTGTGAGGAAATCTTGTGATTTTGGTTATTTAGGAGTGCTCTAGTATGAGCCATGGGTGATATTTATTACAAACTTCAGTGGGTTAAGGTAAGAAATCCTCCAACCCTTGTGATTTACCAATTTCATGAACCCTAGGTTAATGTATAAATGTGAAATTGGTTATGTTAGTGTATTTGGTAATGTTGGTGCACAATTGAGAGATTAGTGTTGCTTAAGGAGCTTTGGTGAGGCTTGGAGCTAAGGTTGGTGGAGACTTCCAAAGAAGAAGCTCAATTCATTTGGCTACAAGAGGTACGATTCAAGTTTCATTTAAGTACCGTGTTGTGTGATGAAAATTCCTAGGCTAGATGCCTGAAGAACTGAAGATTGATAGTTTAGAAGTTATAATAAATTCTCGTTGCAAGTATAGTTTCTAAACCAAGCAATCAACCTTTCTTACAAACATTTGGTTGTCACAAGTAACAAACCCAATAAAATTTATAAACCGAAGTATTCAAACTTCGGGTCGTCTTCTCAAGGAATTGCAGGGAAGTATGAATTATTCTTGGTTATGCAAAATAGTGTTTTTGGGTTTTGAAAAGGTTTTGAACAAGAGAAATAAATTGCAAGAATTAATAAATTAATAACTAATAAAACTCTTGGCAAGGTATGATAACTGAAAGTCATATCCTAGTTATCCTTATCAATGGTGATGAGAATTATATTTCTGCTACCACTAAGTCAACCTCTAACTATGAAGGATAGTTAAGTGGACAAATTAATTTAATACCTAAAGTCCTAGTCAACTCCTTAAGAAAAGACTAGAGTTATAGGAATCTAAATTAATCAGCAAGAATAATAATTATCAATCACGATGAGTTTGATAACTCAAGAGTTACCAATTAATCAATCAAAGCCAATAGTAAATAATCTAAATTAAAAATAAGGAAAAACAATCATGAGACTGAAATACCTCAAATTATATTTAAACAAAGATGTCAATTCTAACATGGACAAGTTCATAAATCAAATTGGAAAGACAAATAAAAAGGACACTGAACCTGTGATGAAGAGATAATCCCAATAAGATAAATCCTAATCCTAATCCTAAGAGAGAGGAGAGAACCTCTCTCTCTAAAAACTACATCTAAAACCTAAAATTGTGAGTAATGATTGAATCCTCTGATTCTACTCCATTCCTAGCCTCTAACCTGTGTTTTCTGGGCCGAGAACTGGGTCAAAAATAGCCCAGAAGTCACTCCCAGCGCTTTCTGGTCCGTACAGGTCGCGGCAAAGTGACACGGAAGCGTCGTCCACGCGTTTGCGTGGATTGAAGTTCACAGATGCGACGCGGGTGCATCATCCACGCGTTCGCGTCACCTAAATTTGGAGCAGCTATAGCAAATTATATATCATTGTGAAGCCCCGGATGTTAGCTTTCCAACGCAACTAGAACCGCGTCATTTGGACTTCTGTAGCTCAAGTTATGAATGTTTGAGTGTGAAGAGGTTAGGTTGGACAGCTTAGCAGTTTCTTCAACTTCTTGTATTCCTTCCACTTTTACATGCTTCCTTTCCATCCTCTGAGCCATTCATGCCCTGTAATCCCTGAAATCACTTAACACACATATCAAGGCATCGAATGATAATAAGAGGGATTTAAATAAAAGAAAATAAAAGGCAAAGAAGCATGTTTTCAATCATAGCACAAAATCAGGAAGGAGAATGTAAAACCATGCAAATCATATGAATAAGTGGGCAAAGGCTTGATAAAAATCACTCAATTGAGCACAAGATAAACCATAAAATAGTGGTTTATCAATGCCCCTAGGATTAAGTTTGGATTGTGTAAAAGATTGGTGCTAGTATGCATAGTTGATATGTAATGTAAATTGATGATTGAGTTGAGAATTGTGTGGCTTTGTATGTTTGGTGTGTTGAGAATTTGATGAATTGGATAATGAGTATTGATTTGTGGAATATGCATTTAAATTGTGAATTTGGGCCGGAGGCCAGAAAGAGGTAAGAAAGGTAAGTTGATGCGTGTATTATGTGATAATACAAGTGATTGGATGGATTTCTGATATTGAATGTGTGAATAATTGGGTTGGTCATTAAATAATAAGGTTTGAGGAATTGAAGTGAGAAATTTGGTAGTTTTGGATAAAATTGTATAGATGAGGTAGGTTTGGTTTTGGTTGAGATATATTATGTGGTCATATATGTGATTATGACTATTGGTGCCTTGATGGTATGATGCATAAGATATATGCATGTTGCGATATATACTTGATGATTGGTTGAGATTGAATTGTGGGTGAAGCAATGTTGATGGTGAGTATGACATTGATTATGTGTAATGATGGTTGATTGGAAATGGTGTTGGTGGAAATTGGGATGAGGAAGGATGAATGACATGTTAATGTATTTGAAATTTAGTCATTTGATTGGGATGGTTAAAATGGTTGGTTGGTGGTTTTGTGATTTTGGGTAAAGATGTTAATGTATGAGTTGAGGAGGCTTGAGGTTGATTTTTGGTATGTTTTGGTTGATTTTGAAAAGGGTTGAAATTGGCTTGTTTTGAAAATGGCACTTTGTGGTTTTGTATGAAAATGTGGTTTTTGGGTATACCTTGACGGAGCATAACTTGGGCTCCGAATCCCCGTTTTGTGCCAAACCTGTTTAGAACTGAAATTGGATCTGGGATGTTCATGTCGATCGAAGAATGGGCAAAAAATAATTTGAAACGAAGAAGTTATGTCCGACGGAAGATTGGGGTTTGAAACTGGGAATTCTGCAACTTTTAACTTAGAAATTTTTTTGGCAGAACGCGTACCCACACGTAGGCGTAGGCCATGCGCACGCGTTGTTTTCAGATTTTTACCACCCACGCGTACGTGTGGGCGACGTGTACGCGTCGATTCGCTGCACCAATTGCCCAGCATTCTTCCCGAGAGTTGTACGAGAAATGTGCCATTTTTGTGCGTGGGGCACAAACCACAACCACGCGTACGTGTGGCTGACGCGTAGGAGTCACTTGGCTGTTTTTCCATCCATGCGTGCGCGTGGGCGACGCATACGCGTCGCTGAACTTTGTGGCTTTCCACGCATGCGCGTGGGCGACGCGCACGCGTGACCCGATTTTCATTCCAAAGTTGATTTTTGAGTTTTCAAAGCCAAATTTCATACTTCTAAGCCTCCGATCTCACCCCTTGTGTCTTAAGTCATTATGATATGCCTAGCAATGAGAAATGAGCTAGAAGATGTGGTAACTTGTGAATGAAGAAAAGGAAAAATTTATGATCAAAGATGATTATATGAGATACGGAGGATGGCGGTGGAAGTGCTTTATGAGCCATGAGCCGAAGGGCTGTATTTGTTAATAAAATGGCTAGTTCTGGATTGAACTATGAGCCGGATGGCTGAGTTATTGCCAAGTTACGGTGGAGCCATTATTGATTTATGGCTGAGTATGATTGCATATATGCGTATTGAATGAAATGTGAATGTTGCACTTCCACTATCTGAGATACGAGTTTTCCTGGGTGAAAGCAGTGGCTAGCCACCACGTGCTCCAGGTGGAGACTCGATACTCTGCTGACCCTATGTCGTAAGTATGGCCGGACACTGTGAAAGTTCCGGATGAGCTTGCCCCCGTGGATAAACACCAGTGTGGGTGTTGTATGGATAAACACCAGTGTGGGTGTTGTATGATTATGATTATGATCATGATTATGATCGAGAATAACTCAAGTTGGGGATGCATGACAGAGGAACAATCCAAAGGTTAGCTACCAGGACTTGTCGGGTTGGCTATATAACCGACAGATGATATCATCAGCCATAGGGCAGGCATTCATCATTTGCATATGTTTGAATTATTTGGGTTTGCCTACTTATTTTGGATTGCTATATCATATATGCTATGTTACCTGATTATGTGCTACTTGTTCTACTTGTACCTTAATTGTGTATTACTTGCCTGAATTGCTTGTGTTTGTACAACTGAGAGGCCCCTCATGCTGGTGTCGGTGGACGTTGATGGCTGTTCTTGACGAGATGATTTGATGATGTGATTGAATAATGATGATGATTATTGAATGAGATGAATTCGAGTTCCCTGGGTAGGCGCAATGAAGTGAATTCACTTGCTCCAGGTGGGGATATGATGTATTGATATAGAATTGTTGAGACAGAATAACTGGTGACGGTTTTGCTTATGATTCTAATTCTGATTTGTTGGAGAGTTAGAGAGTTAGAGAGCATGAAAGATATGAATTAGATTTAGCTTTCGTTTATGACAGTCCTATCCATGGGTTAGCGAGAACCTAGGATGGATACTTGGTGAAAAGAAGATTAGGGTGCTTAGTGAGTTTTTATTGCAGTGCATTGTATTTATTTGGCACTTTTACCGTACTGGGAACCCATGGGTCAGGGGTTCTCATTCGGTATATATCTCTTGTTTTTTAGATACAGGTCCAGGTACTCAACAGTGAGCTGTGATTCATCTGAGAGATGGCGAAGATCTTTATATTCTCTACTTTATATTTTGCTTAGAATCTCTCCACCCTTATTTTGAAAAGCTTTATTATGTATTGAACTCTTTTGAATTTGCCTATAAAGGCTCTTATGTTTCTTTTGGGAGAGATTAGGAGATACCGTTGTCAACTACTTTCATACTGTACCCTAGCCGGCCTAAAATTTGCGGGTCGTAACTAGTGGCTATTTACTTATATTATATATAGCTATCCATTGTCTATCTCTTAATCTTCTTTATGCCTTTATCCGTTTATCACTTTCGACTTTATGGTTTATTTTTTTGTTATTGAAACGTGAGTGATACGTCTTCGCAATTTTATTTTTACTCTTTTCAGGCTTCTCGATTAATACTCTTTTCAATTATACTTATATTTATATATTAAAGATCCACCTGAGAGTCGTACCGCCGTAATATCATTGACTTATGACTTGAGCATAAGGATTTGAATGTTAGAGTGTTACATTATTATTGTAAGGTCCCACATCGGTTGGGGAGGGGAACGAAGCATGCCTTATAAGGGTGTGGATACCTCTCGCTAGCATGACGCGTTTTGACGAGTGAGTGTGGGGGGCTTCGGCTATCATTCCTATCGTCAAAGGCAAAACCGTGAGGCCTTGTGTGCCAAAGCGGACAATATCGTGCTAGCGGGTGGTCTGGGCTATTACAGATGGTATCAAAGCCGGAGCCCGGATCAATGTGCCAGCGAGGGCCCTGGACTCCCTTAGGGGGGTGGATTGTAAGGTCCCACATCGGTTGGGGTGGGGAACGAAGCATGCCTTATAAGGGTGTGGATACCTCTCCCTAGTATGACGCATTTTGACGAGTGAGTGTGGGGGGCTTCGGCTATCATCCCTATCATCAAAGGTAAAACCATGAGGCATTGTGTGCCAAAAGGGACAATATCGTGCTAGCGGGTGGATTTGAGGCATTATTATCCATTGCTTGTGGAGTTTATAAAGTTAGATCAGCATTACTCTAAACTTTAATTAAATTATCGGTACGAGAAATACTGTTGCTTTGTGTGTCTTCTCTAGCATTACTAGCCATGAAATTATCTTAAAGAACCATTGAAAATATTAAAAAATCAAAGTCATATAATCAAGATGAAGAATAAAAATACACGAGTCTTATGCTCAACAACAAAATTACATATAAGCTCATTAAGCTTTTTAAGAAGAAATATATACAAGATTTTAATTTGCGATATTATCTTTTCATATCCTTCAAGGATGGTGTAAATCATTTCCTCCCCTAATTAAGTGGAAATAATTAGAACTATCCTTCTTATTGTGCTAAGAACTAAGCATATAAACTATTTAAGTTAACCATTATGATTAGTAAACACAAAGTTCATATAAAAATTCAATGATTTATATAATAATAAAATTCAGAATGCATAAAAATAAAAATGTACAAAAATGATAAATCATAGCATAAATGCTTAATCCACATTCAAATCCATAAAGTTCCACCAGAAAGATAGATTCTCAATTTTATTTAGCAATAGATAAGTGACTAAAATGATAAAATGAGCAACAACTAAGAAGAAAGTCAGGAACACAGTATAACAATCAGCCATCAATAAGTAATATCAGCAATCAATAACACAAAATCAGATTATGAACCAACAACAATAATGATAAATAATATTAATGAGACTAGTTTAACTGTTTTAACATAAAAAATAAATAAAAAAATTAACTCAGAAAAAAACTTTAGAAGCATAGCAGCAGTAAGTAGTGAGCGATGAGTGCTTACCAGAGAGACGACGAGGGAGGAAGGAGGGACAACAAGGTAAGAAGAGATCAGAGACCGAAGACAGCAAACCAGAGAGGCCAGCCAGCAAGGACAGAAGTAGAAACGACGTGAGCTCGGTAAGGGATAGCGACAAAGTGAGCGAGGTGAATGAGGAGGGTTGGTGAGCGATGGCGGCTGTGACAACGCCAACCAGCTACTGCACAGTGACGAACTGTAATGGGGAGTGGCCTAGCTGGGCTTGGCTATTGTTTTTGGAGAAGAGGAGACTTTGGTTGAGGGTTGGCAACCGAAGGTCACCCTGAACCCCACGCCGCCCCGCTCAACTACCCGTGCCGATTGGAACCTGCTCAGGGTCAGGTTTAAACCCGCCTTGACCGGGTAAGGGCGGGTCGGGTACTCCTGTCATCCCTAGGTTTAGGCCCATAAGCAATCATTTACTAACTAATGGCCCAAGGAATAGTTGCATATCACAATCCAAGAAGGAAAGAAGCAACACATTCCCATCTGAACCAAGCTTGTGGCCAACTCAATCTCTCTCTTCCCTCTTCTCTCACCCACGTGAAACACCCCAAAAGGGAAGCAAGAAAGAGGAAGTTTGATTAGGGTTCAAATCAAAGAACAAAAAGTATATTACCAAATTTAAGCAAGTCAAAAGCTAGGGTTCATAAGCTAAGATCGAATCAAGAGGTAAATCATAAAATCTTTTTTCCTTTTGGTGCTTCATTGAATCATTGGTAACTTGTTGAGAATTCTCTCCTCCTACAAGCACCGAACTAGAAATTTGAAGAAAGTAGAGGTTATGAAGCTCTGCTACAAAGCAAGGGTCAAGAATCAAACTTAGAGCCAAACTTTTGATATACGGCTAAGATCCTTGAAGAAGATGGAAAAAGGATGAAAGAAAAGTAGCAAGGTTTGTTTGCATGTTAACTTTAATCACTACTGTTGTCTTCTGCGTTGCTGCTGTTGCTGTGATATTTGGGGAAGAAGAAAATCAACTGTGCAAGCAAGGTTCAAGCTTTGGAAGCTTTACTCCTCTATTAAAGGGATAAACGGCAAGAGATTGATTCAAGGAGTGAGCACACTATTTGGGTTCTCATAGCTTACATGCTATCCCTTTCTTCTCCTTTAGAGTTTTAGACCGAATTTTCTATTTTTTAGTGTTCACCTTTCTTTGTTTATTTTCAATGGAAAAAGGCATTCAGTAAAAAATCAATAAAAGCCATTGAGAGAAAAGACAAAGAGAGATATAAGAAAAAGCCAGAAAATTATGTCAAAGCTATTTTGTATATTTTTCTGTTTTGTACACATGATCTTGAGGGGATTCCCTTGCTAAGTTGGGTGAGCACTTAGTGGTTGAAAATCTAGGGAGTGAACCTAGTCAAATCTAGTTTGGGTAGAAGCTGAGTTTGTCCCAGATAGGATTGGGTTAAATTCTAAAAAAATTGGTGTATGTAATCTTCAAAAAATAGTGAAAATTCTACCACTGTTATGGGGAAGACTGGATGTAGCACATGGTGGCTGAACTAGAATACATGGTTGTGTGAATTTCTCTTCTCTACTCTTCTTCTGTTTTTCTTTCGTGAAGAGATAAAATAAAAATGTCTCCTACATTATCTCTATCTTAGAAGTCACAGCTATTTAAAAAGTAAAATGTTAGTTGCTTTGTTTCTAAAAGCGTCGTGAAGAGACAAAATAATATTGTCTCCTGAACTTCTACTTTGCAAGATATTTCAGTAACCAAATTTCCCTTCCAATCAAAATTAAAAGAAGGAAAAAATATTTAAAAAGAGGCCATAGATTCAACTCCATCCCCCCTTTTCTAAGCCATTCTGAAACCTTCACATAATACTAAAAAAATAATCTAAAAAATCTTACGAAAAATTTTCCAAAAGTGAGCTACTTGTATTAGATTTTCTAAATCTAAAAGTTAGTTAGATTCATTTATGTTAGGTGAAACTTTCAAAATTAAAACAAAATTAAATCTATCATATATTCAAAAAATTTTCAAACTATCCAAATGAACATTCAAAACTTAATACACGAAAACATCTAAATCTAGAGCTGTCGAAATGAGCCACAACTCATGAGCTTACTTGGATCGCTCGTAATAATATAGTAAGTCAAGCTAGTAAAAATATTACTTGCTTATAAGCAGGTCATTTTAGCAAAGCTCGGATAACTCCTAAGTTGAGTGGTTTGAGTTGAGCGAGCGCCAGTGGGCTTGTTTTTCTTTCCTTTATAAACTCTTTTATTACTATAATATTAGTTTCTTAAATAAATTATTAAACTATAGTTGGTTAATATGAAAATATATAAATGTATGATAAATTTCTTAACTTGTGTGGATATTAGCTAAAAAATATATTAAGATTATCTAATATTTTTATTAATTTAGGTTCTTTAAAAAAAATAGCCAAACAATCTAACTTGTTTATAGAATTGTTCATGATTGAACTTGACAACATGCAACTCATCGGAGAATTAAACAAAGAGGAAGGGAGAATGTAGCAATGCTATCAAATAAAAAAAAGGGGCTAAATCTACGTGTAAGGAGATTTGCATGGCTGTGGGCTGTGAGCAAGAAGGCGAGGACCTCAACAGTGATGGATCTAAATAGTATGGACCGATGTGTCGATGACTTCATATGTGGACTGTGCTATGACTAGTGTCATTGGAGAGATTATCATAGTGACGACTGGAGAAGATGGACTAGAGGAGGCACATGGTTGTGGCAGTAGAGAACCACAACTAAAGGCAAAGGTAGCTTATTGGACAAACAAATGCAAGAGAAAAGGTAGCTTGGAGAAAAAAAATGAAAGAAGAGTTGAGAAAAAGTGTTTGAGGTTACTGAAAGTATGAATGTCAAATGGATTGGCTCATTCTATTTAGGTCCTCTGTTTAAGCCCGCAAACTTAAACGGGCAGGGCATTATATATGAGAAAATATGAAAAAACAATGATTTTAGTATACAATGTGTACAATAGGAGTAAAAAGAAAATTAAGATTATATAATAATTAATTTAATTAGTTATTAATAATTACCGTTTTTGAATTAAAAAAAACTAGGATTTGGAATTATGGTCAGTTACGGAGAGAGCAAACCCGTCTCCCTCTCCGCATGTGAGTTCTCTTCATCTCTCCCATTCTCTTCCATTCTCATCGGTCCATCGCCGCAAGCAATACAAGCCACCGCCGCTGCCTTGCTCACTGAACACCCCCTTCGGGCCGCAGTGCATCCGTAGCCGAGGCGGTTTCCAACAGACCTAGTTACGTGCTTCTTCCTTTGTTGATGCACCCACACTACCGCAACATCACCTGCGTGTTGTAACCTCCCATTGCGAACCGTGCCGATGCCAACGCCGCCGCGACCTTTTGCTGATACCACTGAAGCCTTACGTAATCGTCGATGGTTGCCACTATGGGTGAAGTAATTGATACTACACTATCATCATTAATCATTGACAACTCTACTCTTTTTAATAGCAACTACGTTGTACTGGGATAACAGTCCAACCAGGTAAGGAGGAAAAGGTTTATTTTAGATGCGGATGTTTAGTTTCAAACGGATGGGATGGTTGTTGTTGGTGCAAATGGATTATTCCATTATAGTTTAGTAAATTATTAGCTCTTACCACTACTAAGTGAAGCCATATTTTTATGCTTCTCTGTTTGTTCTCTTGAGATCTTAAATTATATTTTAAATTGATGCAGAATTTATTTGTCTTTACTTATTGATTTTTTGTAGCATTGGTGGTTAATATAAATTGAGAGTAATAACAATTTTGATGAAGTTACACAGTAACAATAATTGTTTTATTTGAATCGAAAACTGTTATACTTGTGAAATTGGCTAAATATTTTGATTTGAAGGTAACGTTTAGGAGATTTAATAATAAATATTTTAGGATGGTTGTTTGTTGTTTGATTCTTCTATATGATTCAGTCGGTCTTGTTTTGTGTTTGTTTGGTTTTTGTTGGCCGTATCTTGGTGGTTTATATTGCTGATATTTATGTCATAGTACCATATGTTACTTAATTCATTTGGTTGGTTTTTTTTTGTTTGTGTTCGATTGCAGGTCGTGGAAGTGATGGACATGACTGAACTAGAAATTGATGAGATAGAACGTGGTCATTTGTTGAATTGAATTTAGTTTACCATTCACTGATTTCAAGTATGCTTAGAGTTGTTGCAATTAGATATAAGTGATTAAGTTATAATAGATATGTTATTATATTGCTAAATCCTACTTAATTATGTCATATTCCATAATGTAAATTTATCACAAAGTGAACATTTTTTCAATTATAAATATATGCCATTAGTATCATGAATATGTAATTAAGGAGAAGTTTAACCCAAAAGTGTTATAAGTTGTGGTCAATGACGAATATTCCAGATGTTCATTTCACTATGTTGGCAGATGGTTATTTTTATTCATACGTGGAAGGTTATTTAAGTAATCACATGTTAAATATACTAAATACTTAATTCACTAGGTATGCAGATGGTTGTTTTAATTAGTAATTGGATGGTTATTTTATTGGATTCGATTTAAGTATAAACAGTTAACAAATACGGGATGTTCAGTTCTCTATGTATCCAGATGATTATTTTATATGCTATATGGATGGTTGTTTTGTTGGACTTGGGACTATCTTAAACTTATCAGGATTTGCAACAGAATCATGGAGTTTTACAAAAAGAATAGCGCATATACGTAAGTGTGACTAAAAAAACATCACCATGTGTCTTACAAAAGAAAAATCCCTATATTCAACAAAATAAAATGTGGCAAAGTAAATTGTACTATTCAAATTTATCCGTCTATTTTTTTCTCCCTTTGTTAGTCCTCTTCATGAGTAACCCTTCAGCCCTTTGTACCAGGGTTCTTGTGCTTGGTGCTGTGAATGGTGTTCCAACCTCCTTACGCATAACTCTGGTTGGTTGATAGACTACTGTTAAGAATCAATAAATCATTAGGTTTTTCTCAATCTGAAAATCATAATTTGATTACCAAACAAGCATGTAGCGAGCAATAGAACAGCATGACATTCATACTTAAAAAACATTATCAATGATACTATTAAACTCGTCAAACTAAGTAGGTAAAACCGGAAATATTCCAATAAAAACTTATTCGACCTAAGTGAGAACTAGAAAAAGTGTGATTCTTGCAAAATTAAAGTGCTTTTTAACCGATAACTCAACTTATTCTTCCCTGGCCAAAGCAAGGAGTGTAAAAAAAATTAACTCAGCCAAATCCATTGCATAAACATTATGTTATCAACTAAATCCTTAGTCAACAAGTATAAAAAGTTCCAACCACCACTAAGCAAATTAAGAATACAATCAGTAAAATGTGCGCAACTAAATATGTGCTCAAGTGTTCAATAAACGCACAATCCAAAACAAACAGCAATCAGTATGGTGTTCTTAGTTAAATCCAATGCAACCATCAACAGCAACAACTTGTTCGATACGTTCCAATACATTCAAATTCCAACCATGGTGTTCTTAATTATTAACAACTAACTAACTCAGCAAGATTCATAGCATGAACATCTAGTTACAAGTAAAACCATTATCATCAACTAACTATATTAATCAACTAACCTTTGGTAGCAGGTACAGCTGGTCGTGGGTGCCGTAGCAGCAAGGAGGGCGACCTGTTCAACGGTCACAATTTCGATGGGCTGGGAGGCTAGGGCGGCGGACGCAGGACGTAAACCTCAAGATGGGCGTCGGCGCGAGAGAGCGGTGACCCAGGCAGCAGCGACGCGCGACTGGAACGACGAAGAAGGCGTCCTGCAGATGACACAGGAGACCCGCGATCGAAAGTAGGCACTGTCCGAGCTGTTGGCTGCTGGCGACGGGGACAGAAGCGCGCCAGAGGGGTGGTGCACTGCGGTCGACGGTGTTGGATGGTCAAGTCTGTCTCCGATGCTGCTGAGGTAGGATGGTTAGTGAAGAATGGGCGGGAGGGGGGTGCCGGCTGAAGAGGAAGAAGGATTTGGGTGAAATTTGTTTACAATTAGGGTTTTGATGTTGTTTGGGTAAAGTAGCTGAATGAGAGCTTTTGGAATTAGGATAATTTGTGGGGTAGTTTTCATTTTTTATTTTTATTGGGCTATATAACCAGTTCATAGTATACATTGTTAAGATTTCTCATTGTCTCCTTAGCAAAGTTCATTATAAATATATAAGTCTTTAAATTGAAAGATCAATTCATTTTAGAGAAGTCCGTCGGGCTAAGTGAACTAGTAGTTTATTTTTTATTTTGTCTAAATAGGTAATTTTTAATTGAAAAAAATCTAATGAAATTAATTTTTTAACTAAAATATTATTTTTTTTGTCTTTTTGATGGATTATTGGATTGAAATTTGAGATAATTTGGCTAGAATTTGAGATATTTGAGTTGGATTGTTAAAAAAATTGTTAAGATATTAATACATGTTAGACCCAGTCTGATCAACGTCTAACGTATCTAGCTAGATCACAAGTAAAGTTGGCACAATTATAACTAATCAGTTTTAATAAAAAAAATTATAAATAAAAAAAATCACTCATCAAGTTAATTATGATATATTTGTATACATTTATACATCCTATTTTATATATTTTTCAATTAAGTAATAAACCACCAAAATAATTAAACTTATCATAATAGAACAATCAAATTATTTCACAATAATAAAATAAAACTTTTTATAAATACTAAATACATATTTCTGTAGAAAAATTGTTTGATGTGTAACGTGCTTATAATTCTAATACTGACCAATATAGTTAACTAATTCTAACATGATTGGAGCCAATTCTTTCAAATAACTATACTATCTGAGATATATATACGCACTCTTCCACATGATCCCCTTTGCCCTACCGTTAGACTTTTGATAGTTTTCCTTATCTAAATTCTAAACAATGTTGGGTTTATTTCAACCTAAAGGACAATAATCAATTTAGAATTTTAGATGTATGCATGGGATGATTTTTGCCTTAATTCATTGGAATTGTCCGGCATGCACCCAGTCATATTCCTACTTTTCACCCGCTTGGCGACTTGCAAGACTTGCATTGACAGTTCACTTTCTGAAAAGCCTACACTACTAAATTAAAATTGTCATTTTCCTAGCATTTATGATCTCCCTTATTAGTATTTTTTTTTTTTTTTGTGGTTGTGGAAATGGCGAAATGTTTTCTAAAGGTTACTATCTTTGATGCAAAAACTACGGTAGAGAACGTGTAAGGTATTGGTGGATGCGTAAGTTTCATGGATGCATAAGGTATTACTAAATTTGCATGAATAGAAAAACGTGCTGCGAACAACATACGAGAGATGCTACTCACAATAATTTAAATAAAGTATTTATTATTTACTATTATTTTAAATTTTAAAAAATTATCTACAGCAGTGTAGAGTTACTAGTTGGACATAAATTCTACAACAGAGAGTTTGTGCATATATTCATTAAAAAGCTAATTTTATAGTATTTATGAATTGTTACTTAAATTTTGTCTAATTTATTTTTTATAATAAATTTTAATTCTTTAAAAATAATTTATTTTATATTTTTTAAATTAAATATTAATTTTTATTTTTTTAATAAATAAATACTACTTTTTAAACATCATAACATTTTTCTCGTTAAAAATACAACATTCGGACAAACATTAAATATTGAATATTTGAGTTTGTGAAGCAAAAACATTAAATATCAAATAAAGAAAGAAAGAAAGAAAGACAGAAAACAAACAGAAAAGACAGCAAAGACATAGCACCAAGCTAAATCTTCGTCCAAGATGTGCATGAGAGTAGTTGGAGGGAGGATCCAGTATGCACACTCTGACCTTCTTTGAGCATCTTATTTTATCAGGTGTCAATTTAATATGACGTCATCTCTCTATTAATTAACTTAAATAACATTTTAAAATTTAGGATCTAATTTGAGTCAATTTAAAAATTGATGGCCAATTTGAATCCAATAATCATATTTCAAGGAGTATTTAAAGTATTAGCAGACATTGAATCAAACTAACATTTGATGGGAACACTAAAGAAAATGAACCCATGAGTATACATGTGTGGACCCTGCCGACTTGAATTTGGAAACGTTTTAAAATTGCATTATTTGTTATCCACCGATAGAAGATCGAGAATAAATTTCAATTGAAGTTGACACCTGCATTTTAAAATACCAAGGATTTGCACGGCAAGGCGTGGTCCAGTGTACACGTGATAAATTGGTATTGTAAAAAGTAAATTCATAAACATCCATTAAAACTACATCCTGTTGTATTTCATTTTTCATATCTTCTCCCACTCTTATTTAGCCGTCCAATGCTTCAAAAATCAAATCGAGTTTCAGCTTAATTTCTTTTGGGTAGTGAATTGAAATTTTTTTTTATTTTTGTTTTTACAAAGATAGGAAGAACTAGAATTATTCAGGTCTAAATCATAAATTTAAATATTAAATTTTAAATTCTAAATTCTAAAACTTTAAATTATAAATTTTAAATTCTAATTCTAATTATAAGTCACTGATATAAAATATAATAAATAAAAAATTAATTTTTTTTAATAAACAAATTTTTTGGTAAATTAATAAACAATCTATTTTTTTGGTATGCTAAACAATAATTAATTAATAAAAAATACAGTCCTTCTAATTTTCGGGCCCAGTTTTTGTTTGTTATTTCTTACAATAGTTAACAAACCCAAATATATAATTGGGCCTTTTCCCTGGATACAAACCTCTTTTGTTGTTTTTCTTTAAAAAGAGCATCCTGTGTAAAAAAAAATAGCATGCAAATATTAATAAAAAAAATCGTACTTCTTCCGTAATAATAATAATAATAATAAGGTGAATTCTACCCAACTCCCTCTAAAATAACATGTAAGTTACCCTTCATGATGTGTTACACTCTAATTGGTCATTATCTTAACTATAGTTGGATTATTTTGTAATTATATTTGAGATGGGTAACGGTATAATTTCTTAAAATATCAAAAACTCTATTCCCGTTGAAGCACCATTCCAACTCCTCCATTCTTTGAGTGAACACCCAACCCGGTCCCTGTCCTTTTTCTCGATGGACATCACGGCCCTTGTCCAAAAAAAAAGGACATATCGGTCCCTGTCCCATACTTATGTGAGCCTTCCCAGTCCTTTCGTCATTTTCCTTGACCAAAATAGACGGAACTTGCCTACGTGTCAGTTAACGTTGCTGAGTTGGAAGTTAATAGTCTGTTAAGTTTCACGTGGCCATTAGAAAATGGATAGGGGTCGATTTGTCCCCCTTTGGTGACCTAAAACTACGTCGTTTTAGTGGTCTGATACGTTGCGTTTTGATTGAATAAGGGAACGTGATGTTGGGGTTTCCATATAAGCCCACTGTGTTGCTCTAATAATTACCAGAAAACCCTAGTAGAGCAAGAGTCGTCCCCTAGTAGTGATCGTTGACCTCTTGAAGTTGGAGTAACGTGCTGATGGTGTTGTTGACAAAGTTGCTGACTGACCTCCACATATTGGTGTTGACGGTGCTTGGTTGAAACTTGGACGGAGATTGCACGGCGTTTGCGACGTACCAGGTTAGTGTGGTCCTTCCATTGCCTTTTCAAATGTGTGCTGTCGTTTTCAATAAGTCTGACATGTTTTGGCATGTACATTGTTTGTGTGGTCCAAGAAGAATAGAAATAGTAAACAACGTCAGTGGAGTTAGAAAATGAATTAGGATTTTTAATTTAAAAGTGAAATTGAAATGGAGTCAAATTTAATTTGTATGCTAGTTCTGCTCTAATGTATGCATTATAATATACTACAGATGTCTGAATATTTTGTTGTTCCTGTGTTCCATCACGGGGGAAAGTTTGTGAGAGATAGTGGGGGATATATGAGTTATATGGATGGTAAAGTGAAGAGGTTCCCACCAATGGATTTGGATTATGTGAATTTTTTCGATTTGGTTGTTTTATTTAAAGAGTTGGGTTATGTTGAGTATAAGGAGATGTATTCAATAGTCCAATTTCCAATGATGATGAGGGGAGGACAGCATTTGACTCATATAATGAAGACACTGAGTATGGTGAAGTGGAGTTTAAGGTTGGACAGATGCTTCCTACAATGGATGTATTCAAACAAGCTCTGAAAGACTATTTTGTTTATGAAGGTAAGGATGTTATATACATTAAGAATGAGAAGCAAAGAGTAAGGGCTGCATGTGCTGGAGAATCTTGTCCGTGGTTGATATTGACTTCTTGGAATAGTGCCAATAGGTGCTATCAAGTGAAAACTCTATTTAATGAGCATAACTGTGGAAGGGACTTTGGAAGCAACTTAGCTGACAGGGCCTGGGTTACATCCAAATTGGTGAAGAGGCTTCTAACACAGTCTGATATGAAGCCGAAACAGGCTATAGAACACATGGTTGAGGAATACAATGTCCATGTCAGTACAAAGATGATTAGCAGGGCATTGAAAGCTGCACGGGAGGTTGTATTAGACAATGAGAGAGCTCAGTATGGAAAAATTCGGGATTACCTGATGGAGTTACATAGAAGTAACCCTGGTTCAATAGCACTGATGGAGGTTATTCCTCAGTCTGAATCTCTCCCTCTGTTTGATCGGTTGTACATATGCATGGAAGCCTGTAAGAAGGGGTTCAAAGAGGGGTGCAGGCCTTTAATTGGATTAGACGAATGCTTTTTAAAAGGATATTATGGTGGACAACTATTAAGTGTAGTGAGTCAAGATGCAAACAACCACTTTTATGTGGTGGCCTTTGCAGTGGTACCGAATGAGTGCAAGGACACTTGGAAGTGGTTCCTGACTCTGTTGGCTGAAGACTTGGGAGCTGTTGGACAACATGGGTGGAACTTTATCTCAGATCAACAAAAAGTAATATTTATTGACTTAATTTTCCATTATATGTACTTCTATTGACTTAGATTCGTTGTTAGAACTTCCAGTTTTTGAGTATGAATTGGATTGGACTGTGTTGACAACAGGGGCTGGAGTTGGCAATGAAGGAGGTCATGCCTAACGCACATCATAGGAATTGTGTACTTCACATTTGGAAGAACTTCATCAAATACTTCAAGGATCAGCAGACAAAGCAGCTTCTATGGGAATGTGCTAGGCAGACAACTATCCAGGAATTTAAAGTCTCAATGGAGAAAATGAAAAACATTAATCAGGGAGCATGGGAATACCTACAAAGGTTTGATCCAGCTGTGTGGGCAAAAGCTTATTTTAGCCATGGACCGAAAGTAGACAACATCACAAATAATATGTGCGAGGTGTGGAACGCGAAAATAATTGAGTATAGAGGAAGACCCATACTAACAATGATAGACGATCTGAGGTGTTATGTCATGAGGAAGATGGCACTACACAAGAAAAAATTAGAAAATCATACTGGAAAACTAGCCCCAGTTCAGCACAAGAGGTTGGAAGAATTCATCAAGCCTAAAGCAAGTAAGTGGAGAGCTATTTGGGCAGGTGATAGTGATAGAGTCCTCTTTGAGGTTCATAGGCAAGGACACAAGGTTGGGGTTAACCTTGCACAAAGAACATGCACCTGCAACGTTTGGCAGTTAACTGGTATGGTCATGGTTAGTGTTAAAATGTATCTGTGACTTTATCTTAATATGCATCTAACTAAGTACTATTTCCAGGCATGCCTTGTAGACATGCAATAGCAGCAATGTACAAAATTGGTGTGAATCTTGAAGACTTCGTGCACACGTGGCTAACAATGGACTCGATCAGAGCTACTTACGCCCACACAATGAAACCAGTAAATAGTGAGGAGTATTGGGAGCCCACTGATGCCCCAAGGCCATTGCCTCCACCAATCAAATGACCGGCACATCGACCAAAGGTAAAGAGAAGAATCGATCCAGTGAAAACTGAGATAAATCCCAACAAGGCAAAGAAAATATTTGAAGTCACTTGTAACAAATGTGGCCAGAAAGGCCACTACTATAAAACATTCACCAATCCTGCAATGGATCCAAACTGGAAACCAATGACCAAAAAAGAGAGGAGGGCAAATGGAGCGAAGAAGAAATCTAACTCAGTTGGAGTTGATGTCTGTAAGAACATAACCAATCTGCAGGTATGGAACTAAGTAGGGATCGATTTGTCTTTAAAGTTAAGTGGTTAGGGGTTTAAATGTCTCAATTTATTTTGGTCATAGGTTTAGTTGGCTAAAAAAAAGTATGGTAATGTTCATTTGTTGTATATGATAGCAGGAAGGAGGACATGAAAACTGCAATGAGGCCACTAACGTGGCTGGAGTTGGTGTGAACCATAAGGTTGTTTTGTTAGTTTTGTCCTAGTTGAATAGCCTTTGTTATATGTATTTAACTCTTGTTGATACTATTGTTATCATTGTTAGGAAAAAGCTAAGAAAGATAAGAAGAAACTACCAAGAGGAGAGAAAAAAACAACTGGTGTAGCTCCAGAAGGTACACCTCAAGAGATTTCTTTGTCACAAAATGCACCACAATCAGAGGAGGTAAAGTTACCTTATTAATACTTTAAAGCTAAATTACCTTAGCTTTCATAAGTTATCTGGGACTATAACAAAAATTCTTTGTAGGTCCAGCATGCTACAAATCCAAGTAACATTCAACAAGGGCCATCTGATATAGCTTTCACAACTCAATCCAATCTAGCCCTAAGGTTAAAGAACCCTGTTATCAGGCCCCCACCTCCACCAACCCAATTTGTGCAATCAAGTTTCATGCCCACACCCCCACCAGCACCAAGGCCTACACTCTGGTTCAAATCTCAACTACCACAAGGTCCAGCACTTACGTCCCATGCTTCGGCAAATCCTACTCATGGCCCAATAGCTTCTCCGACAAATCCAACAAGTGGAGGTGATGCAATATCAGCAGAAACAATGGCTGCTACAAGCTTGGGAACTGCTTCAAGGATTTTCAAATTTGTGCCTACTCCCGAGCTCAAGCTTCCAGGATTAAGGCCACCTAAGAAGATGTGAACTTGGAGTACCTTTCGTTGCTGTTTTGTATCTTAGCTACAAGCCTTTAGGACACATGTTTTGCTTCAAAAAAACTTATATGTTATGCTACTTACTACTACTGGTTTTAGGCATAGAACTTTTGGTTGAGATCCCTATATTTTGGTTATCTGACTCAGGGCCATGTTGCTGCCCATATTTTGAATGGCATATTATGTTTTAAGTTGTTTCAACAACTGTACTTTTCCTTAATTATCAATGTATTAACATGGATCTTTCTTTGACTATAGATACTTAGTGTTACTTAGCTAGCATGTATACTTGTTAAATTTATGTCATAACATATATGCCATTATCTATCAATATAGGGATGAAATTTAACATATTCATCACATGCCATGGTTCAAATTTTACAAATTCAACACAATAATTTCTGCTTCATTCATCATCAAAAGTGTTGTTCACAACTCAACTTAGTGAAATAACGAAATTCAGCTATCAAATTCCTACACACTTGCTCTAAACAAGCTTGCAATTACAACTCCACCCAGAAATGCTAACAAATTAAACCCATACCTAATACATCTACTTTCACCCATTTTCAATCTGCAGTAATCTAACTGATCCTCCAAACCAATTAATCTTTCTTCCAACTCATTAACTTTGTTATCCACCACATAACCATGGCCTTCCAATCGATTCTGCTTCTGCTTTGATGCCCCAAATGAGACAGCCTTGTTAGCATCCTCACCACATGAAGATACATAATCATCTAGCCATGCAAAGAAGTTGCAATGCCACTTTCCAGTCTACAAAAATGTTTAACATTTGTTATCATCTGTGGAATAGAAATTGAAAACAAAAAATTAGCTAAACCCTCAAAAACTACCTTGAATTTTGGGCAGCGAAAGAATAGTCTGTCTGGATTCTTTACTGTCCCTGACATGAACAATATTGCATGAGAACCACAATAACAAATTGGGGCAACCCATTTCTTCATCCTCGTAGCTCCAGCACTCCCACCAGAATTTAGGCCCCAGCCTGAATTGTCTCTGCTTCGTGGGTTTGATGATGAACAACACTCTTCATTACCAATCATGGTCTCCTAGGGTTTGCATTTGGGTTGGGAGAAGAGTGAGAGATCAGCAACGTTGAATCACTTTCAAACCAATGTGTTTCAGTGAAGACTAAAAATGAGGGATAGAACGACCCCTTACCATTCTCTTATAGCACATGGTCTCAGACCACTAAAACGACGTAGTTTTAGGTCACCAAAGGGGGACAAATCGACCCCTGTCTATTTTCTAATGGCCACGTGGAACTTAACATACTATTAACCTCCAACTCAGCAACGTTAACTGACACGTTGGCAAGTTCCGTCTATTTTGGTCAGGGAAAATGACGGAAGGACCGGGAAGTCTCACATAAGTATGGGACAGGGACCGATATGTCCCTTTTTTTTGGACAAGGGCCGTGATGTCCATCGAGAAAAAGGACAGGGACCGGGTTGGGTGTTCACTCCCATTCTTTCATCACGTAACTTCAAATCCTTCCAAGCATGTCGTGGACGTTTGTGACAAGAAGCGACGGTCGTTATCTACTGCTCTATCACACAATTTTTTCTCTTTCTTTAGTGCATCATCCTTAACGACATTGTTGAATTTCCTTCGTCCGTAACTTTGCCGTCCTTCCTAACATAGCCAGCGCCGACGTCATCTCCTGTCCTCTCACTCAATCCCTCTTTTTGGCGTAGAATGGTTAGTTTGGTTATTAAATTTTGTCATTAAAAAATATATCTTTATTTAATTACATGATGGAACATATATTCATATATAAAATATAATATAATAAAATAAATCTATTCAAAGTACTTAAAAATATAATTAAAATCATGAATATACAAATATAATAATAAAATTTGTACTCTAAATAAGTAAACATATCTTTTATCATATATGAATTATTTAAAAAATAAATAAATTGTTAAAATTAATAACACAAGTTAAAAATGATAAAATTCGACTATATTACAAATATTTTTTATAGTATTTTTATTCTTTTAATTTTTAATTTATTAGTACTTTATTATTTAATTAATGATTAAACAAATTATTTTCATGAGAAATTATTTTTTGTATTATCTTAAAAAAGAGACCAATATAACCGTTTAAAAAATAATATAAAAATGATATTTTAAATAAAAATAGTTAATATTAAAAATTTTAAATACAAAAGTAAATTGTATAGATATTTAAGATATAAATATGAAATACATGTCTAAAATAAATAAAACAGATAAAAATAATTCTTTATTTCTCGTGAGTATATCTAAAATAAATAAAATAGACAAAAATAATTCGTTATTTCTCATGAATATTCTCATTTTATCTGTTTTATTTATTTTAGGCATGTATTTTATATCTATCTCTTAAATATTTATACAATTTATTTTTGTATTTAAAAATTTTAATATTAAATACTTTTTATTTAAAATATCATTCTTAGATTTTTTTTAAACTGTTGTATTGGTCTCTTCTTTAAGATTATACAAAAAATAATTTCTCATAAAAATATTTTTTTTAATTATTAATTAAATAATAAAATACTAATCAATTGAAAATTAAAAGAATAAAAATACTATAAAAAGAATACGGTAAGAAAATTAAATTTTATCATTTTAAATTTGTATTATTAATTTTAATAATATATTTATTTTTAAATAATTTATGTATGATAAAAAATATATTTACTTGTTTAGAGTACAAATTTATTATTATATTTATATGTTCATGATTTTAATTATACTTTTAAATATTTTAAATAAATTTATTTTATTATATTATATTTTACCTATGAATATATATTTCATCATGTAATTAAATAAAAATATGTTTTTTTAATAAAAAAATTTAATAACTAAACTAACCATTAATTATGTTGGTAAGAAGTGATCTACGGCAGAAAGAGGGATAGAGTGAGAGGACTGGAGATAGCGATGACGGAGAAGAACGGGCAATGAAAATTCAACAACGTCGTTAAGAAATGATGCATTGAAGAGAGAGATTGCGTGAGAGGGCAGTAGATCGCAACGACGTCAGCACTGTTTCATCACCGCCGCAGCGGCCATGATGCTTGGAAGGACCGAAGTTATACGATGAAAAAAGAATGGAGGAGCGAAGATATGCTTTAATTAACGATAGTGAAGTTTTAATATTTTAAGAAATTATATCATTACCCATCTCAAACTATAAATTATAAAATAACCCAACTATGGTTAAGATAATGGTCAATTAAAGTGTGACACATTATAAAGGATAATTTACATGTTATTTTAGAGGGGATTGAGTAGAATTTACCTAATAATAATAATAATAATAATAATAATAATAATAATAATAATAATAATAATAATAATAATAATAATAATAATAATAATAATGGTTAGTTTCAACTTTCAATGTAAAAGTGTAATTTTAAATGCAAAATCTAGTTTTTAATGTTGATATATCCGTAATAGATCAGTTACATATTATAATTTCATTTCAAATATTATAAAATCGGTTATCGGGTATATATTATAACTCGGTTCTTAATGTTATAAGATTAGTCATTAATGTTAAAATGTTTTAATATGATTTATTTGTTATTAATACAATTCAAAAATGATGAATAAATCTTAAACACTAACTCCAATTACAAAAAGAGATTCTTCCAAAAATAAATTATAAAAAGAGATAAGTGAAAAGAAAAAGATAAGAAACTGATATGAAAATTGCTTCTAAAATAGAACTTATTATTCATATACTAACTAGTGTTAAAGTGCCTTTTTAGATGTTAACTCTCCTTATTCTCTTGGGCTGCTTTGGTTCTGAAAATACGATAAGATAAGACACTGACAATAAAATATAAAAAATAGAGACACAAAATTAGTATTTTTTTATTTTGTTTGACAATAAATTAGAACAAATTATAAAAATCTAATTTATTCTCATTTTTTATTCAAAAAATTTAGAAAAAATATAATAATAAAAAGTATAATTATAAAAAATTAATAAGAATAATAAAAAAAGATTTAATTACTTTGCAGGTCCCTATAGTTTTACCAAATTTTCAATTAGGTCCCTATACTTTTTTTCTTTTCAATTGAATCCCTATACGTTAATTTTTTTTTTAATTTAGTCTCTACTGTGACAAATTTGTTTAAAATAACAGAATATTCGGTTAAAAAATGAAATATTCTCTTAATTGAGTTACAGTGCTTAATTGAGATCTCCACCATTTTTTTAAAATACCAATAATACCCTTTGCATTTTGTTTCCCAAATTAGAGAACATGACCAGCCCTAACTTAGTTTCCTATACTTCGAATTGGGTTTCTCCTCCGTCGCACTGTGCTGTCGTCTTCCGTGGCGTCGTCTTTGTCCGTCGCTGGGTGGTCATCGTCCGTCTGCGTCATCCTCGAGTGCTCTGCTCCGTTCGTTTGCCTTGCCCATTGTATCGCCTCACCACGAATCGCCTTGGCACACCGCTGTTCGACTTCGTCTTGCTTTCTGGATTGGCTCTGCAACAACGTGTGGCTGCTAAGACAGAAGAAAAAATATTGGAGTTGCTATTTCTTCGATGGAGTGAGCATCATAAAAGAGTAAACAATTTTATAAGGTTTATGAACTTCATAACTGAAATAGATTTATTCTCAGCAAACACCAATGAAATTGCAGGGTAGTTTAAGACACCAGGGCTAGCTAGACAATGTGCACATGACCTGTTTGCGTATTTGCCAAATACACCTAACTGGTTTGGCGTTAGATTCTGAGTGCACAAAAAATTAAGGTAATCTTGTGACTTGATATCATAGACTAAACTTGGGTCTAGTGCTTTTGTGGGGTTAATGTGACTGGCACCATGATTATAAGGACTTGAAGGCCTTTCAGCATTTGATGCATCTTTCAAAGGCTTCATGGTGTTGTTAACAATATAAGCTGTTGTCATCAGTGCAGATTTTATAGCTGCTGGACTCCATTGAGGATGCTTAGTCTTAATCAATGCAGCTACACCACTCACATGAGGGCTTGACATTAAGGTTTCAGAAACTATGTTGAACTTCACCCTCAACCTTGATGGACCAACATCTTCACTCCAAGCAACAAGAATATTCACACCAGGAGCAACCAAATCTGGCTTCAAAACTTCAAGTGAGAGGAAATTAGGCTCTCTTGATGAAGATGCTGCTACTAAAGGTGAAGGCCTAATCCCTAACCTTGTTCCAAGAAATGAAAAAGTTGCGGTGGCATTTTTGTTTATTAAGACGTAATTTTTGAGATCTTTACCATCGTTCTTCTCCGCATGTTTCAGTGTTGGTGAGAATCATTCCAACCCTACCTAAATTTTTCACCACATGACCCATTTGCTCTCTTGGACAAATCCCTCTCTCACAAATCGCTATCTTCCCTTTAGGTAGACATATGAATTTTTCTTTGATCATTTTTGGCTTTTTTTTAATTGAATGTGGCATGCATTTTTCCATGACTAAAGCAGAGCCTCCAATATACTATTTGCCTAAGAAGCCCTTGGAGAAAGATATATATGCAGGAGTTTTTCATTTTGAATTTCTGAATTTTGTTTGAATTGATTTTTGAATTTTTGCCTCTTATGAATTTTGTTGAATTTTGTGTGGGTTATGAATTTTGTTAAATGTTGATTGTTATTGCTGCAATGATGTTGGTTTATGAGGGTTCTTTTTCATTTTTTTATGTAGTGATGGAGCATTTGAATTTTACTATAGGTTTGTCCAAAAAGAAAATTGAGAAGAAAGAAAAACATTGAAAAAGAGAAATATATGAAAAATAAAAAATTTGAACCAACAGGGGTATATAAGTAATTTTATAATTTATTAACGTTTTTTTGACGTTTAACATTAAGAGGGACTAAATTGAAAAAAAATTAACGTATAGGGATCCAATTGAAAAGAAAAAAAGTATAGGGATCTAATTGAAAATTTGGTGAAATTATAGGGACCTGCAGAGTAATTAAACTTAAAAAAATAAAAAAATAAATTGTATTCCTCGTTAATATCTTAGTATTATTCGTATAAGAATGAACATAAAATATATTAATTTAGTATCTCTAAATATAAATATAATATTTATGTCTATATCTTATTTATCAAACATAATTTTATGTTTTTATATTCTTGTCTCAATGTTCTATCATTGTAAATAAATGCAACTTTAATGTTCAGGTATAACTCATCCCATGGAATAAATGAAAGAATCCCATGAAATCCAATTAACTTTCTTTAATGCAAAAAACTAGAATTTATTACCTATTAAGGTATCATTATTCAAGAGTTACAAATCCATTAACAAACGACAAAGTTTTAAATAGAATTTTAATTTACAATAGATCTATCGAATTAGAAAATATAATAAAAAATAATTATTTAAGAGTTACAAATATAATTATAAAAATAAACTATTAAAATGGTACTTAAAAGTTTGTATCATTAACAAAACGATCTTTAAAAAATGCTGACTATAAATAAGTCTTCGAAGAAATTAAAAAGATAACAAAAAAATTAGATATTAAATATGTATTTTAAAAAATATTTGTTGAGTAAAGAAATTAACTAAATTAATCAGTGATGACAAATATTATTTTTGGCAAGATAAATAATTAGTGTGGATTATTGATAATTGTATATTACTAATTATTTATAAAATGTTGTAGGCCAAAATTTGAATTACAGGCCAAATGAAATGAAAAATAAAACAAAGCTGGTGGGTTAGTAAATCAAATGAATCCCAATGAAAAACAAAGAAAGAAATCAGATGGGCCAAACGGGTTACATGAACCATATCCGATCCAAGCCCGAGTTGAGTTCAATTCCCTCTATCTTGCTCTTACCAAAGCAACGTTCCTCTCTCTTTTGTCTTAGTCAAATCAGAGTTTCAGAAAAGTAAGAAAGAGAAAGAGAAATAGCTTCTTCCACACGCCATTCACAGAAGAAGAAAGAAAGAGAAAGATCAAGTTTGAGAGGTTGAAGTCTAATCATCCAATTCAAACCAAATCAAGCTTAGGTCAAGATTAAAGGTAAACTATTTCCTCTTCCATGCATCAGATCTTCTTCTCCTCTTTCCAACTCTCTGCTCAGCCCGAAATGGGATACAAAGGAAAGTTGGTTTCTGTTCTCCTCTGCTGCGTATCCACGGTCTCAAACTTGTCTTGGGGTCCAAGTTATTTTTCAAGGGTTCAGATTAAGTTGACCACTAGAAGACTTTTGTGGTTGCTATTTTATGGCTTTCGGCCAAGATGAAGGAGTCAGAAGAAAAGTTTCTACTCTAAGGTTTAATGAGAAAAAGTGAATCTGTAGGTTGGTGAAGCTCAAGGCTCAAGGTGTTGACCTTGGAGGAAGAACCAAGCAACATGCAAGGAGATAAAAGAAGTTTGGTGTTCATTCAGAAACCAAGGAGAGATAACCAGAGTATTGAGGTTTTGTTCTGAGAAGTATTCTTTGAGAAAGTTCAACTAACTGGACAATGTAACCTAATCAAAGGTGCATTCCGCCAGTATGAAGAACTGAATTAGAGGCTTGCTAATCTGGTTTTCGCATAGCACAAAGGCTGTTGATGAAGTCAATCTCCTTCATGTTTTTCTGATTGTAATGTGCTTTTCTACGCTTATCTTTCTGTAATTTCTTGTGAGAAAAGGCATTGTGAGAAAGCTCAAGTAAAAGCCATGAGTAGAAAAAGGCTGAGTGATACACTTGAGAGAAAAGCCTAGAGTTATTTTCTGATTTCTTTAAGTTGGTTAAGTGTCTTGTATCTTGTACCTGTTAGGTATCCCTTTCTTAGTTGGGTTAGCACTAAGAGTGAATAGTTAGGTGTTAGCATAGCCAATGTCAAGTTAGGGTAGAACATGAGTGTGGAATTGGTGTATGTAATACTTTTAACTATAGTGAAAATTCCTCCATTGTTGTGGAGGAGACTGGACGTAGGTTGCATAGCACAAGGCAACCGAACTAGGATAGCTGGTGTTAGCTTTTCTCTTCTCTGCTGTGTTCTATTTTCTGATATTCATGAGACAAAAATAAATTGTCTCATAAATTTCCGCTGCTGAATACAAACAGAATCAGAATTAAAAATTTTGATTTAAAATGGTTATAACAGAAACAAAAAGGTAGCATAGATTCAACCCCCTTCTCTAAGCCTACCACAACCTTCAATTGGTATCAAGAGCTTAGGTCTCAAGAATCAAGCTTAACCACTTGGAGTAAAGATCCAATGGCGAACAACTTGGGCACAACCACAGTTGCCTACACCCTTACTGAAGGCCAGTCAAACAACCGGCCACCTTTCTTCAACGGGAAGAACTATTCCTACTGGAAAGAAAGGATAAGGATCTTCATCCAACCCATTGACTACAACATATGGAAGATTGTTGTGAGCGGTCCCAAGATCCCAACAAAAACAAGTGCTGATGGAGTGGTGACTCCAAAAGAAGAAGCTGAGTGGAATGAAGATGATAAGAAGAAGATAGAGCTTAATGCTAAAGCAATCAACCTTCTTCAATGTGCTATCAGCTTTGAAGAGTACCGGAAGGTGTCTAGATGCAAGACAGCCAAAGAAATCTAGGAAAAACTCCAAGTTACACACGAAGGCACTAAACAAGTCAAAGAAACGAGGATTGATATGCTGCGAAAAGAGTACGAGATGTTTAACATGAAGGATGGAGAAAGCATTGATGAAACGTTTGAGAGATTCTCAATCATAATCAACAACCTTGATGTTATGGGTACAAACTATGCAGAACAAACCTTGGTGAGAAAACTCCTTAGAAGCCTCATAAAAGAATGGAAAAATACTGCCACTGTCCTAACCGAGAGCAATAACATAAGTCCCATAACCTATGATGAGCTTAGAAGAAAACTCCTTGCTTATGAAGCCACACACACAAACACAGACTCAAAGAAAAAGGGAATAGCCCTCCAATCACAGATAAAACCGAAAGAGAGTGAGTCTAGTGATGGTATTTCAGATGATGGGCTTTTGTTTTTTGATAGGAGATTTAGAAGGATGATGAAGAACAAGGGCAAATACAAGGGTTCAAGTTCAAAGGAGCACAAGTTCGACTTGAGCAAGGTGACGTGCCATCACTGCAAGGAGGCTGGACACTTCAAGCTAAATTGTCCAAAGCTCAAAAAGGAGGACAAAGAAAAGAAGAAAAGGAAGAGAGTACTCATGGCAGCTTGGGAGGATCTTGAGAATGACTCAAATGAAGAAGAAGAATCTGAAGGTGAAGACAAAGATTGTTTCATGGCTGGAAACAACAATCTTGATAAGATTTGCCTAGCATCCAAGAACAAAAAGGACATGTGGTATATGGATAATGGATATTCAAGGCACATGACTGGAAGATCAACCTACTTCATTAAACTAAATAAGTATGATGGAGGTTTTGTGACCTTTGGAGATGATGGTAAAGGTAAAATTATTGCTGTTAGAAAAGTAGGTAATGAGCAATCTACTTTCATTGATGATGTACTTTTGTCTTTTGGTATGTGGTTTGAAGCACAATCTTTTGAGTATAAGTCAGCTGTGTGATTTAGGATATTTAGTGACTTTCAAAAGACTTGAATGTTGTGTTGCTAATGAAAAGAAAAATGAAGTGATGTTTGTTGCCAAGCGTTTTAATAATATGTATGGACTTACTCTTGATGAACTAAAGGATCAAAATGTAGCTTGTCTTAACTCTAAAGAATCTGAAAAGTGGTTATGGTACAAGAGATTGGGCCATGCAAGTATGCTTCAAATAAACAAACTTGTAAAGAAAGAATTAGTAAGAGGTCTTCCTTTGATAAAGTTTGACAAAGACATCACTTGTGATGCTTGCCAAATGGGAAAACAAACAAAAATTTCTTTTAAACCAAAGGAAGACATCTCTACTAAAAGACCACTTGAGTTGCTACACATTGATTTATTTGGTCCAACAAGAACTCAAAGCCTAGGTAATTGTGGATGACTATACTAGGTTTGGTTGGGTTTTATTTCTTGCACACAAAAATGAAGCCTTTTCGGTCTTTGAACCTTTTTGCAAGAAAATTCAAAATGAAAAGGATTTGAAAATCACTTCTATAAGAAGTGATCATGGAATTGAATTTGAAAATAATTTATTTGAATCCTTTTGTGAGGAATTCGGAATATCTCACAACTTCTCTTGTCCAAAGACACCACAATAAAATGGTGTGGTAGAAAGGAGAAATAGAAGCATACAAGAGATGACAAGAGCTATGCTTTGTGAGAGTAATGTTCCAAAATTCCTTTGAGCTGAAGCGGTTAACACGGCTTGCCACATTTTGAATAGAACAATCATAAGGAAATTTTTGAAGAAAACCCCTTATAAACTTTGGAAAGGCTACCCACCAAACTTAGACTACTTACACATCTTTGGATGCAAATGTTTTGTATTAAATAATAAGGATAATTTGGGTAAATTTGATCCAAAGGCTTATGAGTGTTTGTTTGTAGGATATTCCATAACTAGTAAAGCATATAGGGTTTATCATCGAGATTCTAGGATTATTGAGGAGTCCATACATGTTACATTTTGTGATACTAACTTGGTGCAAAGCATTTTGGAAGATTGTGATGCAGAAAATCAGGATCAAAAAGACGTTGAAACTGGGCAAAATCAAGAAAATGGAAATTCTACTCAACCTGACCCAGAAACTGCAGTAGCTAAAAATTCAAGAGACAGTTCCATTTTGTCTCGTGAATCTGAGGGAGATCCTGAAGCCAGCAGCACACATAATCCTTTGGTAACTGAATCTGCCTCCAAGTCTACCAGACCTCATGAATGGAGATTCTTGAAGAATTATCTGAAAGAATTTGTCATTGGGGACGTCTCTCAAGGGGTTAGAACTCGGTCATCCACTAGAAAGGCAAATGAAGAATCAAATATTGCCCTCCTCTCACAAATAGAGCCGTAAAATGTCAAGGAATCCCTTAGTGACCCTTCTTGGGTTAAAGCAATAGAGGAAGAGTTTCTTGAGTTTGAGAAGAACCAAGTGTGGACTATGGTTCCAAGGCCAAGTGAAAAGAAAGTGACCGACACCAAGTGGATATTTCGGAACAATCTAGAAGAAGATGGCAGCATTGCAAGAAACAAGGCAAGGCTTGTGGCACAAGGATATGACCAAGAAGAAGGAATAGACTTTGATGAATCCTTTGCCCCTGTTGCTCGAATGGAAGCCATAAAACTTCTCTTAGCCTATGCTGCATTTTGTGGTTTTAAATTATATCAAATGGATGTGAAATGTACATTTTTGAATGGTGTGATAGATAGAGAAGTGTATGTGGAGCAGCCACCTGATTTTGAAAATAAAGAGTATTCTGATCATATTTTCAAATTATCTAAAGCTCTCTATGGTTTAAGACAAGCTCCTAGAGCTTGGTATGAGATACTTAGCTCTTTTCTTTTGAAAAATGGCTTTCAAAGAGGCACCATAGACACAACTCTATTTATCAAGAATTCTAATGATTCTTTTATTCTAGTCCAAATATATGTTGATGACATTATTTTTGGATCAGCAAATGAATCCCTTTGTTCTGAATTTGGAAAACTCATGACAAGTGAATTTGACATGAGTATGATGGGTGAACTTAATTTTTTCCTTGGGCTGCAAATTAAACAAACTGAAAATGGTATTTTCATTCATCAAGAGAAGTATGCCAAGGAATTAGTTAAGAAATTTGGTATGAAAAATGCCAAACCCATGGGAACTCCCATGCACCCTAATTCTAAATTAGATAAGGGAGAAACTGAGAAAGATGTAGATGAGACTAGGTATAGAGGAATGATTGGTTCTCTTATGTACTTAACATCCTCTAAACCCGACATTGTGCAAAGTGTTGGATTGTGTTCAAGGTTCCAATCCAAACCTAAAGAGTCACATCTTTCAGCAGTTAAAAGGATCATTAGATATGTTCATGGCACATCCAATTTTGGTCTCTGGTATCCTAAGATTGATGATTTTTCTACAGTTGGTTATTGTGATGCAGATTTTGCTGGTGATAGAGTTGATAGAAGGAGCACTTCAGGCCTATGTTGTTTCCTTGGAAAGTCCTTAAATATTTGGTCAAGTAAGAAGCAACCACTTATCCACTGCAGAGGCTGAGTATATAGCTGCTTCTTCTTGTTGTTCTCATATTTTATGGTTAAAAACACAGCTTGCTGATTACAAATTAAATGCTGAAAATATTCCCTTGTGTGACAATATGAGTGCCATCAATATTTCTAAAAACCCAATTTTGCACTCTAAGACTAAGCATATTGAAGTGAAATTTCACTCAATAAAAGAACATGTCCAAAAGGGGGATATTAGTATTCAATTTGTTAAATCAGAGGAGCAATTAGCAGATATTTTCACAAAACTATTAGCTAAGGATAGATTTTGCAAGCTTAGGACTTGTCTAGGAATTTTGAGTTATGATTCTCTATTTAAAAAATGCTGATATATTTGCTAGAGCTTTTTGTCTCATAAACAGGTATGAGACAATTCTGGGCAGGTGATGAACATTTCCTTCAAACCAGCATGTTCTGGGCTTGTTTAAAGTAAAAGTTAATATGGGCCAACCTCAAAATCAGATCTAGAGTGGTCCAATGTGTTTCCTTAAATCCAACCATCTCTGGGCCCATATATGAATGTTACAATTTTTTGTTTGGTTGTTGTGTTTGTTGGGCTGTGTGCTTAATTTTTTTTAAAGGATTTTCATTTAATGTTCTTGATCCAAAAAGATTTTCAGTTTGATTTATTTTAAAAAAAAAAGTTTTCAAAATTTAAAATTAATTTCCTATTTTAATTTTTAAAATCAAATAAAATCTTTCCATTATGAGGTCAGGTCTTTTCATGTCATTTCAAAAGGTGATGCAGTTGCATGGTTTTGAAAATTCACTTTTGGGTACGGTTACCAACACTCCCTCTCTTCCCTCCATAACTTCTCCTCAAACCCTACGGTTTCTTCCCTCTCACACTACTACTTCTCTTCCCTCAAAAGCCTAAATCTAACCAAATGGGAAAGTAAGTTATTGCTAAAAGAGCACCGCGTGAAAAGATCCATAAGCTTCCAGGATATCCTAGACCATCAACTTGCTCTCAAGACACCACTTTCACTCCATCACCTTCTCCTCCTACCTCTCCTCTTCGCACTGTTCCCATGGCTCAGACCAAGACCACGCCACGTTTTCCAGCCCCTGCCAAGCCAACACCACCACCTAAGGCAGCGCCAACCAAACCAAGTTCCTCGAAACCTAGTTCATTCAAGGGTAAGCGTCCTGCTATTGAAGACCTTGTTCCTGAGACAACAAAACCTAAGTCAAGGTCTATTCCAGTGCGTTCACAAAGAGGTAACCCTCATCTCCCTCTCAAATCTGTTAGAGAACCTAGCATTGATCCTTTTGCTCACAAATCACACTTCATGACATCTCACTCAGACTATATCCCCATCGTTTCAAATCTGCCATGAACCACGATTTTTTTGAGGGAGTTATTAAGTATCGTTCTCTGTGTCCATCTTTTCTTGTGGATTTACCTACTTTGAAAAAGAAAGGTTTTTCTTTTGTTGAAAATTTAGAATTTTTAGACTGAAATCACCTTTTCAAAATCAAAAAACCTGTGTATCCTCTGTTAGTCAAAGAATTTTATGCAAACATGACTTACCATGAAGGAAGTGTGCACTCTTATATTAAGGGCAGAGACATTCTTTTAAATAATGAAACTATCAGTGATTCTTTGAAGTACACTGATGTTGGGCCATGTGCTTATACGTCTGTAAAGTGGGATGAAGGAGTTGGTATCTCTTATCATGATGCTTTGCATCACATCTGTGAACATGTTTCCTTAATTAACGGCATCACACCCACTCACAAAGCCTAGGATATGAACGTGCTCAGTTGCACCGAATTATCAACCACATTTTACTTCTTCAAAGTGGTTCATATCAACGGGTTTCTTACACGGACACACTTGTTTTGTATGCCCTAATCACTAAAATAGAAATCTCTTTTGCCTATTTGATGGCTAGATACATGTTTGATTCTGTGAGAAGTGAGAAAGATAAAGCACTACCTTATGACATATTTTTAACTTGCATATTTGAGCATTTTGGTGTTGACCTGTCAAATGAGGATTATGAAAACAGACATTCATACCTAAAAGGGGGTGGTTCAGTGAAACAGCAAAAAGTACCAACTAGATCTGAGAGAGTGGTTCTAGATGATGATGATAAAAAGTTCATTCTGGATGACTCTCCTCCTCTGTCCACCGAGGGAACTTCCATCTCTACTGAAAAATAATCCGCTCTGCTAAATATTGTCAAGGATGTGGTCCAGGAGTTTGTCTCCCAATCCAATCATATGATTGCCATGAGCAAGGAGCAAAGGAAGCTAGCTAGCAAGCATGAGAATTTCCTCCGAAAATCAAGGGATAGAGTGGCTGTATTTATGAAGTTCATTGATAATCTAAACCAGGATGAAGATCAGGCCACTGATGATGAAAAAGGAGCTGTTTCGAAGGGGAATGGTTCTGATGGCTAAGTTTCGTCTCATGAATATTGCTGCTGCTGTGATCTCATTTTGTCTCATGAATTCTGTTTAGTGTGCTACTATTGCACTGTTTTATCTTGGATAACTGTAATAACTCTAAATACTGCTGCTTTATTAGACTAGTTAGAACCTTGGACTATGATCTAACCTTTTTTGCAGGGATTAAGGTGCTGTTTTTTGTTGAACTTACTTATTTTTCACCTTTGATGACAAAAAGGGGAGTAATAGGTGCAATAGCTGGAATGCTGAATGCTAAATTGACTGAAGTTGCTTTTGATTACTATTTTTTGTGGATTTTGTTTGACTGCTGCAGATTTTAATAATCTTGATTTGCAAATGTTTGCAAATATTGTGAACTGTTGTGAATGAGGTTGGAAACTTGCTTTATGATATGTTGCTATCTAGACCCTGACCCTGATGTGTTAAAGCTTTTTTTTTGTCATTAAAACTATCACTGTTTGCTGCATTTTTGGTTAGCATATAGCATCTGTTTAGTTCCATATAAGCAAATGTAAACAGGAACAAAGAGGAAAACATAAATTCAGGGGGAGCTAATCTTGAAAAGGAAAAGGGGAGCAACACAAAAGCAAATGACAAAAATCAAAGGGAGTTTCTAAACCTTACTCAAACTTAGTTCCTTTTGATTATTGCTTAAATAATGTTTGTCATCAAGGGGGAGATTGTTGAGTTAAGAAATTAACTAAACTAATCAGTGATAACAAATATTATTTTTGGCAAGATAAATAATTAGTGTGGATTATTGATAATTGTATATTACTAATTATTTATAAAATGTTGCAGGCCAAAATTTGAATTATAGCCCAAATGGAATGGAAAATAAAACAAAGCTGGTGGGTTAGTAAATCAAATGAAGCCCAATGAAAAACAAAGAAAGAAATCAGATGTGCCAAACAGGTTACATGAACCATATCCGATCCAAGCCCGAGTTGAGTTCAATTCCCTCCATCTTGCTCTTACTAAAGCAACATTCCTCTCTCTTTTGTCTTAGTCAAATCAGAGTTTCAGATAAGTAAGAAAGAGAAAGAGAAAGAGATTCTTCCACACGCCATTCACAGAAAAAGAAAGAAAGAGAAAGATCAAGCTTGAGAGGCCGAAGTCTAATCATCCAGTTCAAATCAAATCAAGCTTAGGTCAAGATTAAAGGTAAACTATTTCCTCTTCCATGCATCAGATCTTCTTCTCCTCTTCCCAACTCTCTGCTCAGTCTGAAATAGGATACAAAGGAAAGTTGGTTTCCGTTCTCCTATGTTGCGTATCCACGGTCTCAAACTTGTCTTGGGGACCAAGTTATTTTTCAAGGGTTCGGATTAAGTTGACCACTAGAAGACTTTTGTGGTTGCTGTTTTATGGCTTTCGGCCAAGATGAAGGACTCAGAAGAAAAGTTTCTACTCTAAGATTTAATGAGAAAAAGTGAATCTGTGGGTTAGTGAAGCTCAAGGCTCAAGGTGTTGACCTTGGAAGAAGAACCAAGCAACAAGCAAGGAGATAAAAGAAGTTTGTTGTTCATTCAGAAACCAAGAAAAGATAACCAGAGTATTGAGGTTTTGTTCCGATAAGTATTCTTTGAGCAAGTTCAACTAACTGGACAGTGTAACCTAATCAAAGGTGCATTCCGCCAGTATGAAGAACTGAATCAGAGGCTTGCTAATCTGGTTTTCGCATAGCACAAGGCTGTTGATGAAGTCAATCTCCTTCATATTTTTCTGATTGTAATGTGCTTTTCTACGCTTATCTTTCTTTAATTTCTTGTGAGAAAAGGCATTGTGAGAAAGCTCAAGTAAAAGCCATGAGTGGAAAAAGGTTGAGTGATACACTTGAGAGAAAAGCCTAGAGTTATTTTCTGATTTCTTTAGGTTGGTTAAGTGTCTTGTATCTTGTACCTGTTAGATATCCCTTTCTTAGTTGGGTTGGCACTAAGAGTGAATAGTTAGGTGTTAGCATAGCCAATGTCAAGTTAGGGTAAAACTTGAGTGTGAAATTAGTGTATGTAATACTTTTAACTATAGTGAAAATTCCTCCATTGTTGTGGAGGAGACTGGACGTAGGTTGCATAGCACAAGGCAACCGAACCAGGATAGCTGGTGTTAGCTTTTCTCTTCTCTGATGTGTTCTATTTTCTGATATTCATGAGACAAAAATAAATTGTCTCATAAATTTCCGCTGCTGAGTATAAACAGAATCAAAATTGAAAATTTTGATTTAAAAGGGTTATAACAGAAACAAAAAGGTAGGCATAGATTCAACCCCCTTCTCTAAGCCTACCACAACCTTCAATAATTTTAGAGATCAAATTTTGATACAAATTATTACAATCATAATTAAAAATAAAATTTTTCATTCTCAAAATTTGATAATTTTTTGTGAAATGAAATATTTTTTTAAAAAATTATATTGTGAATGACAACATTTTTTTAAAAAATAAAAAATTTAGAGATTAAATTTTGTTCTAAATTTTTTTTGTGCATGTTTTAAATATTTATTCAAATATTGTCACAAAAATTTAGATTTAATAGATAAATCATTTGTTAAATATAAATTTTTTTGTTATTTATAAAAAGTATAATATTTATTAGTTATTTTTATTGTATTTTTAAATTATTTAGGAACTGTTTTGTCTATAATATTTTTTAGGGATCATTTTGTGAGCTGCTGAATTTTTTGGATACTATATTGGTAATTATTCCGAATTATAAAAAAAATAACAAAAAAATATAGGGATGATCTTTAATTTAAGATTCACTGATTTGTATATTGATTATTGAGTTACAAAATGAACATTCCTCATACTATATAGAATAATCATCCGAGTATTAGGGATAATAAACATCTTCCCAAAAACCTAAACTCATTTTGGGGTTCACCAAGAATTGAACTCTTGATCTTTTAGATCTGGCGTTATAATACCATGTCATAATACCATTCATCCCAAAAATTTCAACGGATGAAAAAAAATAACACTAATGAGTATATCTCTAATACTTCATAAATCTCCATTATACATATTATACAAATATTCTATTGGCTCCTCATCCTTTTCCCTTCACAATACAATAATTCTCCATTCAATCATAACACGCATGATCATGAGCACCTCTTTATAAGTCTCTAATATTATCCGATGTGTGGAAAAGAAATTGCATATATGTATAAGGTTTTTATTTTTATAAGGTTTTTAATTTTTTTATTTTTATGCAATTTCAATTAGTTTGTATTTTTTTCCAATTGCGATAATTAATAAGTTATATGAATTTCGTTATTAATTTGAATATAATTAATTTGATAATAGTGATAGGAGCGATGATAGTAACAATTCAGATAAAAATTATATGAAGAAGGATTTGGGTGGTAATATTGAAAAGGATTAGTAATTTAGAATAAGTTAGGTTAGGAGGATAATTTAAAAATTTTGAATAATCTTTTAGAATTTGAATAATTCTACCAAACAAAACCCATTTTTATAGAAACAAAGTTATTTTTATTTTTTTATAAATAAATTTATCAACATATTAAATATTTATAGATAGAAATAATAATTTATCTATTCTTATACTATTAACAAGTCTATATTATATATATATATATATATATATATATATATATATATATATATATATATATATATATATATATATATTCTTAAAAAAATAGTAAGTATTTGTTATGAGTGAAATAAAAATATATATAAAAAAGGGACCGCATTTGACAATTAAATGAGAATATCACACACACGAATTTTTTTATTCAATTCTATTCCAATCAAATATGAAATTTAATTTGGTAGCTATCCGGTCCAACTATACCTATAAATTAGAATTCAAACTAAAAAATAAACGTGACTTATTTTTAGTTAAAGATAATCTCACTTATAACAACCCACTTAAAAACAAATTTAAATGATGATCGAAAGATCAGGCAAATATCTTAACCTCTTTGAAGAGGATCGCATCCTATAAACATCAAATCCTAAGCATATAAAAGGTACGCTACTCACTTTGAGTAAACATTATACTCATCTTCTATTTTTATTAATTTAAGCATCAGAGTGCCTTTGCAGATACCTACTATCGTTGTTTCTCTTGAAGTCAGTGTATACCTCTTCCACTTCAGGCGAAAGAGAACTTAATTCCTGAATAGGACGAACTATACCTTCACAGGACTTACTACGCAGGAACATTTGGCGCCCACCATGGGGTCAAGTTTACTTAATCTCGCTATCATCTTTTCTGTCCAATAATTTGTATGATATACCCTCAGGTGTATTACATACATTGCTCCTCCGTGGAGTCTTCATCTAACTCATGACATACTCCTCTCCCGAAAAAATGATAGATTGATGACTCACTTACTCTGATATTGTCTATCAGCGGTTTTCAATATGGTTCCTAGCAATTACAAATATAACTCCTCCATACCACGTTTGCTATAGTACAGCTCTCACCCTATCATGCAATCACTAACTGGATCTCCTTCCGTTCCATCTAAATCCCCATCTGATAAGTCACATCCTACAAGGTGATCATCATCTTTCCACAGAACAAATAAAAGGTGTGTGACTCCAGACACGGCCTCTAGATCAATGCTAATATCAACGCCCAATTATGATCCCACTCAAGCATGTAGGTTACATGTTCGAAGCCGGCTCATATGAAGAATGGCTTGGCAAATTCGCTGGGTCGTGTCAATATATTTCGTCTAGTGCGTAAGAGTTCGCCACCCAAAAAAAATAGATAAAATTTAGGCTATAAAAATATAAATTTCATACACATTAAATGCATAATTTAAATTTTTTACCATTTGTCAAAGCCTTCCAACAATATGATTATCCCCATCTAGCTTATACAAGTTATGCTCATACTCTTTCAGCAAGTTCTGCTCCATTCCTACGGCCTATATAAAAGTTAAAAAATATCGATATAATTAGGACATTAAACCTAAAATAAAATTTACATAAAAATGAGGATAAACTACTTAGATAAACCAAAGGCATGAAAATTACCTATATTACCCAAAGCATAAAATGGTATGTAGATCTCTCAAAAACAATTTCTATATGAATCAAATCAGGTTAATTCGAATTACAATTTTTAGTAGTAAATTGAATTGGACTACATAGATTTATTAGGAGAGGTTTAAATACACCTAAATTGAATTAGGCAATTTCAATTTACACATACACAAAATAAATCGAATTAGGCTGATCAAATTTATGCATGGTTGATATGTTTTCAAGTAAATTGAAATAGTTTAATTTGATTTACTTTGTTAGAGATCAACATGCATAAATCGAATTAGGGTAGACAAATTTATTATAGTTTCAACAATATTTTTTTTTAAAAAATATCTTTTGATAAAATTTAGGAAATTTAAAATAATATAAAAAATAAATCAAAGTCTATTAATGATTCCAACACTTTTTATAAAATTATATATATGGTATTTTAGAAAAAATTAAAAGCTTGAATTCGAATGTCTGGATTACCAAATACATTACATGTGTACAATAAACCTAGGAATGTACATACCCTTCATATTTTACCAGATTCTGAGAAAAAAATGACAAGAAACGGATTAAAATTAAAGATAATTTAAAATAATCTATTGATATGAATTTTGTGAAATAAACTGAGAACTGTTATATGTGAATTGATCTAATTATAAGAGCTACAATTAAAAAAATAAAAGAAAATTTGTTAAACATTGTTAAATTATTTGTTCAAAAGATGCATCAAGAACTAGGTAAGACAATTATTAACGATTATGGAAATTCAAACGTCTTACTATTTACAAAATGCATTGAAGACTCTCATTAGTCGAGATAAATTAAATATGCATCACTTTCTTAATATTTATTTTATGTTTATTTTATTTTAGTTTGTTTTATTTGTTTTAAACCCAGTTATTATTTGACCCATTTTATTTTAATGAATTTATGAGTTAGAATTTTAAATTTAAGAGGTATAAAAATTCCTTAAAATTTGGTAGCCACTGTTTTTTCTTAATTTTAATGAATGAAATTTTTTTTGAATTTTTTTTGAGAAATTTCGATATAAACAAGAGAGGGAGAGTAATTCCCTTAATTGTTGCATCAAGAAATCAAATTAAGGTACAGAAATCTCTTTCTTTAATTTTCCATCTTACTCTGTATTACGTTCCATATCACCTATTCTATATTTTCTTTACCATAAATTTTATCCAAAGATATTTTTTTAAGAAAATATTGCTGAAACTATAATAAATCTGTCTACTCTAATTTATGCATGTTGATTTTCAATAAAGTAAATCGAATTAAGTTACTTCAATTTACTTGAAAACATACCAACCATACATAGATCTGATCAGCCTAATTCAATTTACTTAGTGTATGTGTAAATCAAAATTGCTTAATTCGATTTATGTGTATCTAAATCTCCCCTAATAAATTTATGTAGCCTAATTTAATTTACTACTAAAAATTATAATTCAAATTACTCTGATTTGATTTACATAAAAATTGCTTTTGAAAAATTCACATAACATTTTTTGTTTTAGGTAATATAAGTAATATTTTCATGCCTTTAATTTATCTAAATAGTTTACCCTAAAAATTAAATTATATTAAACTAATAATAAAAAATATTAACGTAATCTTAGGCAGTTTATAATTTATTTCAATATATTCTAATCTAATATGCTACTATTAATAATTTATTTCTATACTTAATTTATAATTTATTATCATATTAGACTAATAATAAAGAATGCATAATACTAATACCATAATATAAAGGATCTTGTTAGGAAGACAATGAACTATTTGTACAATAGATTATTGAGTTATAAAATGAATATCCCCCGTATTATCTAAAATAACCATCTGAGTATTAGGATAATAAACATCTTCCAAAAAACTTAAACTGATTTTGGGGTTCACCAAAAATTGAACTCTTGACCTTTCGGATCTAAGGCTCTAATACCATATCATAATACCAGTCATCCCCAAAATTTCAACTGATGGGAAAAGATAACACTAATGGTTATATCATTTTTACTCCATAAACCTCTATTGTATACATTATACAAATATTCTATTGACTTCTCATACTTTTCTTGATATAAATTATACTATACTACTCTAAATATACTTTAAACTTAAATTGAAATTATAAACAATTCTAATGTAAATATTTATTTTTATATATTATAATCTATTTTTAAATATTTATTTTTTAATAATTAAAAACTATTCTATATCTTGCTATCAAATCTAAAATCATAAATTATTCTAAAATATTTATTCCTCTAATAATTAATAACTACTTTTATATAATACTAATCTAACTATTCACATGATACTAATGCTATAATATAAATTATATTATATTTTTCTAAATTCATTTTAAATTTAAATTTAAATCATAAATAATTTTATTGTAAATATTTATTTTTATATATACTATAATCTACTCTAAAATATTTATTTTTATAATGATTAAAAATTACTTTATATATTATTATTAATTCTAAAATCATAAATTAGTTTAAAATATTTATTTTTATAACAATTAATAACTATTTTTACATAATACTAATTTAACTATTTAAATAATAATAATATTATTATCTAAACTAGATACATAAATAATAAATAAAAATAAGAATAAAAAAATTAACCTGATAAATAATGAAATGTGAGTTGAGAGAGAAGGACAGAGGAAATTAAGAGAGAAATTGAAAAGTAATTTTTGAAAGAGAAGCTGAAAGTGAAAATAATAAAGAGAAGAGGAACGCTTGCTTTTGTAATTGAGCGAATTTCACGCAATTCGCCAAAATACATGTCCAATATCTAATTTGTCAAACTATTGGAAAAATTGAAGTAATCATTGTGCAGTCCATCGAAACATTAGATGAATTGCGTCACGAACCAAAAAAAATCCATCTTTGTAAATAATGTGTTTTTATTTTGTTTAAGAAATCATGTTTTTTTTAATTTATTGTAAAAAAAGCTTATGGGTTGCGTCATCACTTAATTGTATATACACTAACATTCATAAACTGCAAACGAGACTAGAAAAGATATTTTTGGATTAGATTCTCTTTATTTTTTTATTTTTTTAATTTTTTAGTAAAATATAATTTTTTATTATTTAATATATTTTTTTACATATTTTTTTATCCTATTTAAAGAGTATAAAATAAAATATCATATTTTAGTAATTTTATAAAACAATTAAATTTTTTTTTAGAAGATTCATTTTGGAGGCAATTATGGCCATGAACTCAAGGAGGGACTAAACCCTTATCACATTTTCTTGAGTCATATGCTCTCCACAATAAATACACGATACACACGCTTGAAAGTATAAAAGAAAATCCAATATTCGTATTAGAGGTGTATATGAACTCTGCTATATCGGGTTTAGTTTAACTCAGATTCGATCCGAACTATAGACTGGGTTTAATTTTTAGACTATAACTCGATCTTAGACTCGATAAAATTTATACAATTTTAGGTCGGATGAAAATCAGATAAAAACCGGATGAAAATCGGATCTTTGCTATATAAAAATCACTTAATCTCCAATCATTATTTCACAATTAACATAATAAAATTCACTTAAAAAAATATAATAAGAACCAATCATTCTCTAAAATTAAACCATAACCATAATTAATACTAATATTGTCTAATAACACCAAATATTTAAATCAAAACAAACAACACAATATTATGTATTAGTCAAAGTCTTATACATTTTAAACATAAAACATTAACTTATAATCTTATAATGACTAATAATACAAAATATTAAGGTTTACAATATTTAAATTCCACATAAGAATAGTCATCACTCATCATCTATTACTAATAACACAAAATACTAATAACACAAAATATTAATTGTATATGATGACTGGACCATCAGATCGAGTTTGGGTGACTCGAACTATGACCCGGACCCAACTCGAAATAATAACCAGATATATTTTTGAGATCCTTATCCAACCCTAAATCCAATGAAATCACACTAAGTTAGCCTCTAAAATATTCAAAGCCGGCCGGACCATGTATACCTAACAATCCACATCAATATTATATTATTATGAGACAAAAGAAGCACCTTCTCTTCCGCATTCTTATAACAGAGATATTGTCCATCCAATTCTTAAGTCCATTTTTTCAGGCCAGCCCTCCACACACTTGAAGGTTGAAGCAGACAAAAAAAAAGTAATTTTTAAAAAAAAAAATTGAATTAAAAGAACTTTATACCTCATTAGTCCTATGCCCCCACCCTTCAAATTATTTTTCTTACCTTAAAAATATGTTCATTACACAGTTTACCAAATAAATTAATAGTATGAATTATTTTTTACAGAAGTAATTACCGAGTGAAACACTAAAATATAGAATCATCCCAATTTCCAGTTTTCCACTATAACACAAAATTAGAAAAAAATTTAAAAAGGAAATACAGCTACAAAGCACTTAATTAATATTAAAGTCAAACTAATTATGATTGTGACTGGAAATGAAAGTGACGCCTTGTGAGAGATCTTCTAGAATTCAAAAAATGAACAAGCTTCGAAAGACGTGCTTCTACAGAAAAATAAAGCACTCCATGGAAACAAGTGGGTTCTCAATGGACTCTTCCTGCAAAACAACGTCGTTTTTCTCCTCAGTCTCCTCACTCTTGTTCTCACCACTGTCACCACCTTTCTCCTCTACTTTTTCCACCGCACCCTTCGCCGCTGGCACCTCTTTCCGACCACCGTAAATAGCGCCTGCCTTGCCCGCTGTGCTAATCGCCCTGGCACATGATGGCGACCTAGACCGCCGGCCGGATCCTTCGCCGGCGTCTCGACGGACTCCGGCGGATCCCACATTGAGCTTCCGGTTCGCCGCCGAACCCGATTCCCTGCCGCGAACCGGCCTTAAACCACCGTGAAGCCTCTTCTCCGGCGACGGCTCCGACCTCCTTGCTGGAGACTTGAGCCTCCGCTCTCTCCCGGAGGCGACATTGCCGTCACAGGCGTGAGGGCGCTTCCTCGACGGGGATCTGTTGCTGTTCCACTTCATTGTTGTTGTTCCCTCCCTGATGCTTCTTTTGCTGGTTACTTCTTCTTCTCTCTTCTCCGTAACTGTGGTAGCGGTGGAGAAGCTTCCGCTGATGCTGCATGGTTCTTCTGAGAGCTGAGACACTACCTCTGAGACTTCACCTTCTTTTTTGTTGATGATAATGGGGTTGGGAATGGGATGTGGGTTCTTTGATTCGATTTTGTCATCAGGGTTTTGAAGAGGAGGCAGAAGGGTGTCCGATTCTGGCTTCAAAATTGGAACTTGATTTCGTTTGGCAATGGGTGTTTCTGATAGGACCTCTTTCACAGACTCTTCCTCTAACACTGGTGGTGGTTGCCGCTGTGGTATTTGTTGGTTAAGGTTTGAGTTAGGGAGAGAGGGTGTAAGATATTGTTTTTGGTGATATGGGTTTTGGTTTTGGGTCTGGGATTTGCTGATGCAGCAACCCATGTGGAGGTTTGAAAAAACAATGTTAGAGAGTTGAAGTTTTAGAAGGTTAGTACTTAGTAGTGGGAAGAGTTCATTGGGGTTCGGTGTTCGCCTGTTCGGTATTCGGGTATTGGTTTGAAAAACTGCGCACAAGAGACAGTGTAACGGCTATTGAAGTGTAGTAGAGGTTAGAGAACGTGGGGGCGGAATTGGGGAAGGCAAAGGGGGCCAGATTGAAAATTGAGAAGGGTAATAAATATGAATCACGCACCAAATTGTTTAATTAAATTTTAAACAAACTATCATTTCTAATTAAGAAAGTTTTGAATTCAATTTTCGGGTTGGACACTTCGATTACAATTATATAAGATAGGCGTTAAAATCAATTACTAAAATTATTTATTATATACTTTTTTGGTGAGCAAAAAAAAAGCCAAAAAAGCTAAAATAAATCAATATGCGAGTTTGCAGCAAGTTCTTTTGTGGTTAGAGCCAAGAATAATGATCAAAGCTACCAACAGTATCCTGTTTTGCTAAAATGTCTGCAACCCTGTTAATTTTTTGAGGAGCCAAAGAAAATTAGATTGTGATATCACTACTAGTCTTTATGTCAAGCACCTTGTTAAGAAGCTGAGATTTACAATGAGATTGAGGAAAGTTTCATTGATTAACAAGATTATAGGTCTCAATGGAGTCAGTTTCATAAACAAGTTTACAGACACCATGCTCTAGAGATAATATGAGACCACACCAGATTGTCCACAATTCAGAACGAAGCACACTAACACCTGGGACCTTCCCAACACTGCCAACCACCCGAATACCGACATCACCCCGCAGCAAACAACCAAAACCAAATCTTCCAAAATTAATAAAGACACGAAGAGTGCTAGGGGTAAGGAGAATTTAAGATGTGTAGCTATCAATTAACCATCATCTGTGATGTGTAGTTATTAATTAACTATCATCAGTATTTTTAATGGTGGGAGATGATATCTAATGATGTATGATTACTCATTTTTCTTTTGATGATTAAGTACTGGCCAAATTTTAATAAATGTGCTGGTCTCCTAGACTTTCTCTAAAGACACTTCCATCACAATTCACTTTATAGTAACCTTACTCTAGTCGAACCCACTTGTAGTTCACCCATGTCCCGGGATGGTGGAGAGAAGATGATGACGCTTTTCGAATCTCTTCAGAAAAAAGTCTTGATTTAAAAGGTATCACTATAAGAAGAACGTTGAGTACCGTCGGATTTATCGTCAGATTAATTAAATACATCCGCCGCTAAAAAGATTACCGTCGAATTTACCGTTGTCGTTGGATTGACGGTATAAGCATCACCGAAAAATGCTTACCGATGGATTTATTTTGTCCGATACTAATTATCAGCGAAATTTTCGTCGGTCTTTTCAATAAATTTGGCGAGATTGTGTTGATGGTATCCGACGGTGACTTTGGCACCGTTTTCCGTGTTTAGGCGCCAAGTTACCGTCGGATTTTAAATCCTACAATAATGGTAATGTTAATTTTACTTTTTAAATTTTTTGGTACTGTGAAGCCACAATTAGTAGATTTAGGCATGGCAATTTCTCCCGGCAGGATAGGTATCTGCGGGGATTTATCCGTCGGGAGACAGATTTGGGGAGCTTTTTTAACCCACGGGGAGCGGGAACGAGGACCCGCAAAATAAACAGGGCGGGGGCCGGGAGCAAGGTCCCCGCCCCATAGAGACTAGTATAATACCCACATATGTAAATGTCAAAAATACCCTTAATATATATATATATATATATATATATATATATATATATATATATATATGCTGTTAACAAACTCTAACTCTCCTAACCCTTATTCAGTTTCTCTACCGTCACTCCTTTCAGACTCTTTGCCTTTCCTTCTCCTTCTTCTTCTCTCCGCCACCCCCCTTTAATCTCACCACCATCTGCCAGACCGCCACCCTCGTTTCCTCTCACGGCTTCCACCTCTCACTCTCAACGTCACTTCAGAAGATAGAGTTGACATCGCGTGCCTGACACCGACGCACCCCGAGGAGAATCGTCGTCGCGAGCGTTGTGAGGAGCTTGAAACATCTTCGTCTTCGGCCTCACGTCGTCGTCTTTTCTTCTTCGAGAGCCAGAAGCGTCGTCGTCTTCGGAAGAAGTATTCTTTGTCGTCGCCGTTTTCGTCTTTGGCAAGGCAGTCCGATCTCCATCGCGTCGCTGCCTCTGTCTTTAGTAAAGGTATTTCTATTTTTCCCTCAAAACATAATTTATTTTATTTTATTTTTCTTCTTTTCAGATTGATTTATTTTCTCAACAAATACAATTCTAATTTTTTTAAACCTACTTCTATATTTATGAAGGTTTAAAGTGGGTTTGCAGAAAGATTTCATGATTTTTGATGGTTGATGCGATTTGTATAACTGTACAAGGCAGTGTGGTATTTGGTAAACAGTTTTACTATTTTAGGTTTGGTTTAATTTTCTTGGATTAGTGATGGCTGCCTGGATGAATGTAAACTGGTGTTTGATGCATCTGGTTGATTAATTTGGTATGTGGTTGTGCTTGGCAAAAGTAGATTTGAAATTGGATGAATGCATCTGAAAGTTTTTATGGTTTGGATTGATTTGGTTTAGGTATGGATTGTGAATTTTTGAGTTAATGTTGTTGGTGATGGAGATTATTGTAATGTTAATTGAGGATTGTTTATGTTTACAATTTTTTTTTCGATTTTTTAAAAATCCACGGATATCTGTGGAGACCCCGATCCCCGACGGATATGAGGTCCCCGTTACCCATCGCAGAGATGGGTCGGGGATGGGGACGGATTATGGGTGACGAGGCGGGGGCAGGGGGCATGTCCCCGCCCCCATGGAGACCCGTTGCCATCCCTAAGTAGATTCTTGTTAACAAATTATTTTATTAAAAAATAAATAGTTTTAATAAAATAAAATGTCACAAGTATAGAATACAATGAAATAGACAAACAAAAATGCATAAAACCCTAAATCCTACAGATCTCGGTAATCTTTGTCTTCGTCGGTGGCGTCGTGGTCCACCTGCTAGGCAGCAGAGTAGGTGCTGCCATCGGTGCCCCACCAACAGCATTGCCGCTGGAACCAGCAGCACCACTACCTCCAGCGCGCATCTACTAGTTGTACTCTTTCATCTGCTGTCGCAACCGATCGAGCTGCTCCAGCTTCTCTGTCAGGTTCGAATTGATGGCAACACGTGCAAGAATCTGTCGATACCTCAGCTCAAACTACTCCACCTGCTGGTGAAGCTCCTTTGTTAGCTTCTGCACCTCCTCCCTCAAGTCGACAACTTTCTGGGGATTAGCAAGGTTAATGGCAGAGGCAGAGGCAGAGGAAGCCGCTAACGTGTAGGATTGGAGGCCACTGGCGAACAATAACCCCAACTCGAAGTAGCGATTCTTGTGATGTTCAAACGTGGTTTCACGCTAAATCCTATCAGGATCTACCACTGAGGTCTCGGAGCCATCTTCGTCGGCCCTACTAGACAGCTGAGATTGCCGGGTCGCGGCCTCCAACCTCTACGTGTACTCCTCCTGCGTCACACACGTTAGTTGTGATTAGGATAATAGTTAAATAATTGTCTTTAAACTAAATAAAGTTGAAAGTTAGGATTAATTTAAACTCACATAATGGGTTGCAGACCACTCGTCAGTAAATCTCTCCTCGTTTGCCTTCAAAGTATGGGTATACTTGAAGGTCTCTGCCAGTGTTGCCTCACGATCGAATGACTTAGACTACAAATTAATATATCAACCAAGCAATAAAATAAATGAACAAATTAAATAATGACAGACAAATATATATGAACCAAAATACAAAAAATCTTAATTCTAATTTCGAAAACATAATTTTAATTTTTTCGATTTCACTCAAAATCTTATAAAAATTTCGACATAATCTACCCTAAAATTCGGATTTAGCCACCCTTGAAGGGTTCCATCCAAACTAAATATCCATCAACCCTTCTCAACTTATTAACTTTTTCAATCATTATTAAGGTAACATACAAAAAGTTCAATCATTATTAATACTATCAAGCATTTTTCAAAAAATTTCAGCAACAGGAATCGGGAAACAGCTCAATAATCCAACATTTTCCAACAATTTCTGGACCTAATCTAACCTACCATAACCACCTAAATCCACAAAAACAAAAAATTAAACTAACTAAACTCTACTAACTAACTAATTAACTTAATAATAAAAAAGAAAATTAAACCAACGAAGCAGTTCTATATCAGCTCAACTTAGTTCATATAGGACTATATAAGTATATATCAACAGAACAAGACTAACACCAAAGATCATATTCAAAACAAGACTGCTTATAAATCAATTTACATTCTTATAAAATAAATAAACAAATTAAAAAACTAATTCAAGTAACTACTAAAATATTAAACAATGTCAAAATTCTTACCAATCTGGTCTTACACTTCATGACAGTCGCCGACCCACCCATATACCTCGACGACTTGGGCAATGCCTTGTTAGCGACGTTCGTTAGACGACGATGCTTAAACTCGTCGTTATCTCTAAAATAATCCTCTATTTCATGCTTAATGTTTGGGTGAATCCACGATGTCAGGTGGTCTTTCTCCTGACGAAAGTCGCTCATCATCTGCTGAAGTCATTTGGCTGCCCAGTGGTCATAAATCTTTTTAATCATACCATTGTGTTTTGCATCCCATATGAATTTCAACTGCACAAAGTGATTCACCAAGATTAGTTAGTCGGAATAAAATACAGTTCAAATGCTGTTAATTAATTCAAACCAAATTGGGTTCTTATCACCCACTTCTGAAACCAACGCTCTCTAGTCTCATCCAGGATCTACGTGTAGGTCGGCCACAGATGGTCGTACATGGACTTAATAACCTTGGATATCTCCTGTGTGCAAGCATTGGGGTTTGATGCAAATCTATCAGAGAAAAAATCTCACATTAACAAACACATAAGATAAACAAAGTTAATATTAAAAAATTGAACCCATGACAGCATGCCATCGGGCCAAATCCTCAATCGGATGACAGGCGGTGGTGGAGTGTCATCTTGCTCGGGGGCATTAGAGGAATCATCCACCGCAGGCTCTGTCGACATCGTCGCTGCATCTGCAAGGGGCGTAGCAAAAGGAGGCACTTAGTTCAAGTTTATGACCATGATGAATTTCTAGTCCGATGGACCCACCTGTGGCGTCAAGGGGTCGACGAGTAGCCGGGATAGAGGGCGATGATTGGACAGCCCTGGGGGATTCGGTGGAAGCTCGCCTTCTACCATGACCACATGACCCTCTCGACCTACATCTGCTACCTGTCGTCATGTCTGTACAGCGAATATATTAATAACATAACAAAGAACAATAAATAATAACATAAGAAGAAACTCAAGAAATAACAAATAATTCTAAAAGTGTTTTAGTTTAGTAAATTAAAAAAAAAAGAAAATTACATAGTGTTTTTGTTTCAAAATAATTAAATTAGAATGAATAAGTGTTTTGGTTAGTTTAGCAAACTAACAAGTGCCTATAGATCAATAAAACACTAATTGCAAAGAAGATTGGAGTGATACATACACGCTTATGAAGCGTACGCACGAATTGAGGATGATGCGTACGCATAACTGGCAGATTTTCACAACTTCATTTCTTCATGAATTCTCCACTTTTGCATGCTTTTCTTCTATCTTTCCAAGTCATTCTTGCCTCATAAACCTTAAATCAGTCAAGCAAACATATCAAGGCATCAAACGAAATAAAATTGAATTAAATTTGACAATTTGAGGCATAAAAAGCATGTTTCTAATAATTAAGCACAATTAGAAAAAATTCACAAAAGTATGTATTTTCCATGAATAAATGCAAGATAAATTGATAAATTCCACTCTTTTCAACCCAAAAATTATCGTAAAATATAGATTTTTCACGTACCAACGAGATTGAAATTTTAATCTTCTTTTAGATCGTTCAGTACAGGAGTTTGTGACAAGCAACAAAGGGACATGATCTAAGCCTGTTTCTGTCAGTCTGAGTATAGTAGTATAGTAGGATTAGAGTATTATTGGAGCCATAATTCACCTACAAAAACTTTGTCTAATCTCTCATGGATCAACTCATCTCCTATCTTCCTATTACTCCAAATATAAGGTCTCCCAATCATGCCAAAGTCACATAAGAGGTTATTACTAATAAAATAATTAAAAGTAGACATAGATGTTGGCGTTTTGAGGCTACCTCCAATCTTTTTATTTTGATCAACAATTGCATTGAAATCTCTCATAATAACCACATTATCTTGTAGTTATTGCAGAGTGGTTGAAACCTCAAGGAACTAAGTGAACCGAATATGTTCATTGCAATGAAAGTAAACTCCAAACAGGTTCCATTCTACATTGAAGGAGGTATCTATCACCTGGGATACTATAAACTATTTCGAATTACTACCACATTATTTTTTCAAGTAAGAGCTAATCCACCAGCATTACCCATCAGGTCAACTATTTTTCAACTATTATATCCTTATGACCTCAATTTCCTTTCCACCTGTCGAGATTGATTTTTGGTTTCACACAAAAAAATCATCTCAGGGTATTGGGATTTAGTAATGCCTTTAAAATTGTAGATTATTAGCAGTCTTTCCAAACTCTGACAATTTCACATAATGATCTTTATATTCCTTGGGGTGCCATTAAATGGTTGGCACACTCCGCCCTCTCAGCAGTACTCTATTTCTGCTCCACATAGACCTTTCTAGACTTGCCTGCATTCTCTTTTCCTTGACATCTTCTTTTTAGACCTCCAATCGGGTTATTTGTACCTGTTCCCTTCCTTGTCAATTGCTTTATATTGATCTTCTTTCCAGCGCTGTCTATGTTGAGGTCATCAAGAAAATCACTTTCCATAGTATTAATAATGCCGATAATGTCCTCTAAAACTATAAGATGGAGTGCTTGTTTTCATTGAGTGTCAAGCTATCTCTGGAATTTTATCACTCTCCATATTATTGTTATTTTTCTGAATTTCAGCTGACGAACCTGACATAGATAGATTAGAGAACTCTTCAACTAGCCAATTTGGCATGGGTTTTTCCCTCAGTTGCGTAGGCGCCAGAAGAGTCCTCTCTATCACTAATATCCACTCTCTTACCAACTTGTTCAACCTTGACTCATTCTCCAATTTAGTCTTGCTTGACAGAACTAGAAGCAGAATCATAGATAAGCAGCTTGCAGTGTTTCAAATAATAACCAATGTGAGCATCATATGTGCAGAAAATTCCAATCCTTTCATACTTGAATTTAATTTCCATAATATGTTGACTTGTTTCGGTCATTCGAATTGAGTCTTTTACTTTTTTTTTTCCATTAATCAGTACATTGGTCTCAAGAATTCTTGATTCTATCTCGCGAACATTGAAGAAAGCTATCTCTAGAATCTAACCAATTTTTTTTCAAATTTTTGACCCAGGGTTTTAAACTATTCAGGAACTCCCCAAAATTAGACCTAAATTGAAGAGGTTGTTATTTTTCTAGCACCTTTATCGTCTGCCTCTGTCCATCTCCTGACATGAAGAATATAATCTTTGAAGAGCCATGGGATCCTTTTTCTATTTTGAGAGCATCTAGATCGTTTTCAAAAAAGAATTGGAATTGATTAGATCTCTTCTCTATCATTTCTAAAACCATCTGATTTTTTTTTAAATTGTCCTTAAAGCGTTGTCAATGGTACCAATTGAAAAAATTCTCTCAGCAAAAGTTCTACCAAAGATTTTTTGAACAAGCTTCCCATCTCTGGCAATAATTCTCCTTCACTAAAATTACCACATCCGCTTCATCCTCCTCACAACCCGATTTTTTATGTGAATTTTTTCCTCCACCCAAATTCATAATGAAAATAGTATGAATCAGTGCAAAGAAAAGAAATTGTAGATATAATGAAACAGGTCAAAAAAAGAAAGAAGAAAAATGAAAAAAATTGAGAGATAAAATTATGACGAAGGAAATTGAAAAAGATTAAGAGAATTTAATAACTAAAAATCATATTGTAGACACTACTTTTAAAATTCTAACAAAACAAAAAAATATTCAAAAAATACATATGTTTTGCGCTCCTCACACCAGAGAAACTAAGATATTTGTATCATCCTTACACAAATTGATAAATAATAAAAAAATTTTAAATAAAAACGCTTATATCATGGCCATATTTAAAAAATTTGTATCATAAAATAAATATACATTTTTGTTCATGTTTATTATCTCAAAAGACACGGTAGTTTTTTTTCCAAAAAATAACAAAAATAACATGTCATGTAATATATTATTATTTTTTTACTTAAAGTTATTGTCAATTTGGATAAAAAAAAATATATTTATGATGTAAATAATTTTTTTTTTACTTTTCAAAAACTATGTTGTGTTAATCGCAAATAATTCTGTATTGTCTCCTATAACCTACATTTATCTATCATTTTTAAAAAATATATAAAACAAGAGATCATCTTCGTTGTTTTTTTTTTTAAAAAAAAGGTGAGAAATTACTCAAATTAGGAATTTTGTGACATCATAGGTACAAGAGTGCAAGTATTGTTTGCAATCAGAAAACATTGGTTTGCCCATATCAACTTTTGTAAACGGGATTTTTTTTTGTATAAATAATACTGTGTAGAGACTAGAGACGGCTAGAGGCCCACTAGCATTGCATATTGTTGTATCAGATGACCAAAAATCGGAAAGAATTAAATATCTATCCCGTTCTACAAAAGGATACTTCTACTGTTCTACATTGTCTAGGGAACAATAAGAAAAAAACGTATAGGCTTAAATTGGCAAAAAAAAAGAACTTGTTAAGATGTAGAAACTTGTTGTACTATTGTTCTTTTTTTATATATATAAACGAATGATTATTCCAACAAAAAGTATATACAAAAATTAATAATTATATAATTTTAAATAAAGTTTTTTATTTAGTATTTTTCTTTTTGTTATTAATTTTTTTTATTTTATTTTATACTCTTATATATGTGTTTAAGTTATTTGACTTATTTTTTAAAATAAAAATAATTTTAATGACGAATATTATTGTGAATAATTTTATTAAAGTTAAAAATTAATAAAATAATAATAAAAAATTGTGTTGTAATTTAATTATTTTTTATTTTATTTTTAATTATTATTATTTTAGATTAATTTTAATTAATTTTATTTAAAAAAATTATACGATATAATCTATTATTACGCCAACTCACTATAAAACAAAATAGATAAGTATTTTAAGTCCGCTTTATTTAGTAAGACAAGTCGACCCGGGATTTTGAAGGGGGACGGGGAGATTACTATCTTTGAATTTGGATCCTCTAAATTTTAGATTTTCACTTTAGAGGATAGAGTGAGATCTCTCACCATTAAATATTTTTTCTCTTATGTATTCTATTGGTCCCACCTATAAAATAAATGGTGATAGATCATACTTTCTCCTCTAAAGTTAAATTCAAAATTTAGAGGATCTAAATCCATATCTTTAGAGTGAACTACCAACTCGGCCTCTGTTTATTTCCGAGAAAGACAACGCGACCCCTCACAATAAAAACGATCCACTTTGGTCCTTGTCCTCTACTTCCGTGTACAATGCGGTCCCTGTGGGTGTTTCTCTGTCAATTCTAAACGAAAAATGCTGATGTGTCAGGTTCAGAAATGGACAAAGGCTTAATTGTCTCTAAATTCAAATTGGTGAGGGATTTATTTGTCCCTATTCTTTAAACAATATTTTTTAATTTTTTTATTTATTATATTAATATTTTTTCAATAAATTATTGAATATATAGTATAATAAGTACAAACTAATTAATAAATTATTCAAATTTAAAAATATAATTTATTATAAATAATTCTCAAATATAATTTTTAAATATGTATAAATAATAAATATTAAAATTCGATTAATATATTAATAATAATAACTCTATAATATACTATTAGTATTATCATCTAACTAATTTTCACAATAAAATAAAAACTAATGAATATATTATTTGATATATAATAAAAAATTTTTGAATAATAACAAATTTAATTTTTTTATCTCTTTAAACTAAATTAATAATTCTATTTGATATCTTTGTACTAAAATATACTATGAGTAGGCTACTAATACTAAATAATAGAAATTCGGGGTGGTTGTGGCAACAACAATGAAAGCTTGGCAAAAGAGAGAGGGGATGATATGGTAGTAGCAGTGAGATAAGGGTAATTTAGAATTTTTGGGCGGTTTTTCAGGGTTTGGATAGTTTTGTTGTAAGTAGCCAATCTTTCATGGGTACAACTTCAATTTTATTATTTTGTGGGTAGATTTGTCCGTGTCTAAAACTTTCAGGGGTAGAAATGATAGTTTACTCTTATAAAAATACAAGTTCTAGAAAAAAAAATACAAGTTCAAACACTCATTAATAGATATGACAATACGACGATTAGAGGCAGAATTTTTGTACTATTCAACCGTGTTGGGCTCTATCTTATCCTATATAAGCCCTGTCTCGCTTCTACTCACGAATAATAAAAATCTACACCTAACTACATTTTTAGTCTTTACAACCTTTTTTTTAAACTAGGGGCAAGTTATCCAAACCCCAATCACACCCTAACTTTGAAACCCACCATGAACACCCTTTATTAGGGTAGATAATTATCTGGTATGGGTTGCGTTACTATCCCTATCACTGGTAAGCTTATATTATTATTATTATTCAAAGGTTCAAACTGAGAAGACATGTCAAATATATTATTTCGTAAGTTTGGATATAGCCTATTAAAGTATTTACGCATTTAAATAGCTTAAAATTGGACCTACTTTCTATCAAATCAGATCAAACGTAGACTAGACTATAGATTCCTGCCAAGCCGACTAGCTTCTTTCGGTCCTATTTTCTATTGGTGCAAACTTCCTTTCTCTTCTCTTAAGACTTCTACCAGAAAAATAGCTAAATGAAAAGTATAATTAACTAATCAATTTGGAGATTAGACCATTTCTAATAGAAACTCATCCTAATTCTTATTTATAGTCCATTTATCATAAAAAATAACTTCACATTAGCTTTTGTGTCACAAATAATAAATACGAACATTAGGAGAAACTAAGTTTAGTCCCTATTATGGTCCCACTTAGTTAATTAATTAAAATAATTAAAATTAATATAGTTATTATTTTTTACAATAATATATTTAAAATTTAAAAATTAAGAAATAATTTACTATTAAAAAACATTAATATTTGAAAAAAATCAACAACTTTATAAATAACAATAATACACAATATATAATTTGACCTTAAACTAATTTGCAAAATTACTTAATATAAAGAAAAACATAGTTAAACTCTTTAGTTGACGACAATAGGGCGGTCAACGGGCTAACCCGACCCATTTAGGTCTGGCCCGTTAAGCCCGTGGGTTAAATAGGTTGACCCGTTTTATTCGCGGACCAAAATTTTATAGCCTGAACCGTTTATAGTCAATCCGATTGGTTAAACGGGCCAACCCGTTTATCATTTAATTTTATTTTTTGAAAAATATTTAAACAAAAAATACCATTTTTAGGTCAAAAACCTTTAAAAATAATATTTTTTTTAGTTGATGGGTCAGATTTTCAGGTCGGATTGGGAGAAATATCGACTGAAAGTACTGCTTTTTTGAAAAAAATATAAAAAAATAAATGGGCCACCCGTTTAGCCCGTGGACTAGCCCGTTTAACCCGTCATTTTTTCGGGTTAATCAAGCTCAGCTCGTTTAGCCCGAAATTTAAACAGGCTTAATTTTAGAGGCAAAACCCACCCATTTAAATGGGTAACGGGCTGGTCCGATGGGTTTAGCCCATTTTGACGGCCCTAACGACAAGCATTGTGAAATTATCATATGTGTTCAATCAAGTCCTTTTTGAGTTGTCGATGTTGTTGCCTATTCTGAAGTTGGGCATTTCTTTGGAGAAATTAATGGTATAGTGCAAAATCTTCCTCTCTCAACTGAAGTTGTGATAAGCCGTTTTTGACATCATCATACTCTAGGTCTAGAGCACATTTTTGTGCATAAGTGTCTCTTTTATCCTCAACAATCATATTATTCAATATAATACAAACTCTCATTATGTTTGCAAGGTTCTTTTTTTCCCAAAAGTATGATGGACCACGTATATTACAAAGCGTGCTTGCAACATTCTGAATGCTTGCTCCACGACTTTTTTTTGCCATTCTTAGTATTGTGCAAATAACTTGTGTTTCTCCCATTGTGGCTTTGATATTGATTTGACAAATATGGCCCATTCAGCATAAATACCATATGCTAAATAGTATCCCATAGTATAATGATTATTATTGATAGTGTAATTTACTTCCGGAGCACGATCATTTAGAATATCATCGAACACTGCTGAACAATCTAACAATTTGATATCGTTATTTGAACAGAAACTCCAAAAAATGCATGACATATCTAAAGATTTGAAGATGTTACAACCCTAAGTACTATAATGGCAACCCCACGATAACCACTCATGTACATACTTTTCCACACCTTTAGACAATTTTTTTTATTGCCAATACATGTAGTTGATGCTACACAACATACTAGGAAAGGCACGGCCCTTTGCCATTTGTAGCAAGCGTCTTATATCATTTGAATTTGGTTTTCGCAAGTATTCATCTTCAAACACCAAAATGACACCTTCAACAAATTTTTTCAAGCATTCAATTGTAGTTCTCTCGCCTGTGCGCACATAATCATCAACAACATCAGCTATTATGCCATATATTAACATTCATATCGTAGCAATACATTTTTGCTATGGTGATAAGCCTCTTCTTCCAATTACATCGACCATCTGTTGGAAATATATATATATACATTTGAGAGGACGTCTACTATCTGAAAGAACACATGTCTTCTCAGTCGAAATTTCCATTGAAAAATATCAGCATTATATGCTGGCTCATTTGCAAAGTAATCTTTGAAAAGGTGATCATGTCCTGCTTCTCGATCTCTGTTGATTCATCTACGAGGAGTTGGAAAAGAGATTCTCTCAATATCTTCTTCTTCTGAATCATTGAACAAATACTCATCGATCCAATTATCCATGAGTGTTATCTCGCCTTCTTCTTTTATTATACAACGCCTCGTTAAATATATCATTAAAATTTTTAGCCATTTGTAGAAAAATGATATTTAATATTCTTTCGTGGTGAGAAACTAGCTTTAAAGTAGAGTCTGTGATTATAAATGTTTGGCAATTAATATTTATAAGTGTCATCGCAACATGTAGCTACTTTTTAACGATTAGTTTTGTAATGTCTACTTTATAACAGCTAATTTTTTCTTGCTTAGTTTGAAACGGCTAATTTGTAACAACTAGAAAATAGTTAGTTTTGCAATGCTTACTTTCATGAATAACAACATATAATAATATTGACTAATTTTAAAAGTTATATCACAAATGAATAAAACATGCTACATCTCGAAATGGAATAAAACAAAGTACATCACATACAAAAATACACGATGAAAATAAAATAGATTATGGAAAAAGCTCTGCATACAAGCTATTAGGGCTTGTATGCTTTACAAGTTCATTAACGAATAAACCCGTAAAACGTGCTGCAAGGTCTACGTCCAATACACGCGCTATATAAAGATCCCACGTATATATAACTACCAAATTTAAAAGATTTGTTTCCTTCTTCGTTCTCCTTATTTTTAGATTTGTTTTCTTCTTCGTTCTTCTTCTTGTTCTTCTTCTTCTCGTTCTTCTCTCTTTGTAACTCCAGCTTCGTTTTCTATCGATTTTTTGTTTTCTAAAATCAAAGTTTGAACTCGTTTTGAAGATAATGGATGATTCAACCTCAGATTCTCAGCTGAATCAAGGCGAAGTGGATTATGAATTTGAATCTAACAAAGTTCCTGAGGTTTGATTTACATACGATTACTCTGAATTTTGTTGCAGTAATTTGTATAGCATTGTGTAGCTGAATAATTTGTGAACATTGACTATGAGACTAACGCGTCAACATAAATCTTTGGATTGAATGTAATGTATTAGTTTTGATTGATTATCTGGAATTTATAGCAGACGCTCGGGTGTAGATCAAAACTTTTTTGGGTGTATTTTTTTCGGGAGTGTGGGTGTATTTATAGTTTATGGCTTTTTTCTGTTATTTTAGCTGAATTGTTGTCGTTCGGGTGTATTATATCAGACATGATTGGGTGTGTTTTTAGTTTTTGTCATGGTGTATTCTGCAGCCTGTGTGTTTACAAGTTATGACTTTTATTGTCATTTTAGTTGAGTTGGTGCCATTCGGGTGTATTATATTAGCAATGATTGGGTGTATTTATAGTTTTTGACATGGTGTATTCAGCAGCCTCTCTCTGTTGTTGATGACCAATTTGTTCCGAAGGTTGGAATAACCTTTACCACCCTTGAAGATGCTAGAAAATTTTACAGGAACTACGCCAAGGCTGCAGGTTTTTCTACAAGAGTTCGGAGTACAAATAGGAAGGGAAACTAGATTAAGAATAAATTGATTACATGTAGCAGAGAGGAAAAAGGGAAATCTAAAATATCTCCGACCGAGATGACAAATCCGACAGCCGGTTTAAATTGTCCTGCAAGAATTTATATACATACATTGAAGGATGTTGGTGCTTGGATCATTTCAAAGGTTGTGCTGGATCATTCACACCCTTGTTGTCCAAGTAAAGCAGAGATGCTCAAACAGCACAGGGAACTAAGTATGTCCATTTGTCGTACAATAGAGAATAACGAGGAGGCTGGTATCAGATCAAGCAAAACTTACCAATCATTTGTTGCGGCTGTCGGGGGTCACCGCGAGTTAAATTTTATTGAAAAGGATGTGAGGAATTACATTACCAGGGAAGTGCGGAATATTTCCGAACAAGAAGATGCAAAAGAATTCGGGAAATATTTGTTAAGAATGAAATAGAAGAATCAGAATTTCTTTTTTGAGCTTGAACTCGAGAATGATCAATCGATTAAGTTTGCTTTTTGGGCCGATGCAAGAAGTAGAGCTGCCTTTGAGTATTTCAGAGATGTTATTTCATTTGACACTACCTACAATACAAATAGGTAACAAACTGTCCCTTTTAATGATTCTAAATTAATGTGTTTTATAAATCTGCCGTAGAGGTGTATATTTGGGTGTTTTCCGGGTGTATACAAAGCATTTGTTGGGTGTACGTAATGATTTTCCATTCTGCACTCTGGTAATTTATTTCATATATAATTTGGTTTGTGGTTCTTTTGTCGGGGTTAATCACCACGGTCAGTCAACACTTCTCGGATGCTCTTTGATGAAAAATAAAGAAATTGAATCATTCAAATGATTATTTTAATGTTGGCTTCGTTGCATGGCAGGAAATGCTCCGAAAAGGTTTCTCACCGATCAATGTGCATCAATGAAAAGGGCTTTAGAGGCCTGTATGCCAACAACAATTCACCGTTGGTGTATTTGGCACATCATGAAGAAGATTCCAAGCAAATTAAACGGGTACAAGGGACATGCAGATATTGAACAACAAATAAGCGAAGTTATTTGGAACTCTCATAGCAAAGACTCATTTGATAAGAATTGGAATGATTTTCTGCTAAATTTTGGTCTTGTGGACAACAAGTGGCTTTCAGGTAGTGTTGGGTTAAAATCTGCAGCAGAGGTATAAATTTAATCTTTATCGGGTGTATTTATAGTCTGTGTTTGGGTGTATTATGCAGATCTCTATGCAGACCGTCATATATGGGTTCCAATCTATCTGGATCACCACTTCTGGGCAGGGATGAGAAGCACACAAAGGAGCGAGAGCATGCATTCATTTTTTAACAAGTTTATTACCTAGAACTGCTCGCTTATTCAATTCGTCAAACAATACGATAATTGCCTCAGAAGCAGGGAGCAAGCAGAGAGAGAATCAGATGCTGCAGATTTTCATACGGTCATACCGTGTGCAACCAAATCCTCCATTGAAGCTCAGTTTCAAAATGTGTACACTCATCAAAAGTTTAGGGAAGTCCAAGTGCAATTTAGAGGAAAGGTGAATTGCATCACTAGATTAACGAATTCTGCTCTAGGCTATTCAGTATATGAGGTTGGAGAACAAGTTTTCAGCTCTATATTCAACAGGTTTGTGGTTACTTACGAATCAGTTGCAGCCGAGGTAAAATGCCAATGCTTATTATTCGAGTCGAGAGGGATACTGTGTCGTCACGCACTAAGCGTGTTAAGCTTTGAACAAGTAAGCCAAGTGTCACCTAGATATATACTGGAACGGTGGAGTAAGAAGGTAAAGAGGCGACATACACACATCAAGAGCAGCCACGACGAGCCACTGTTGGAGCCAAAAAGCAAGAGGTTTGACCAATTGGTTTTTCGTTCGCAAAATATTTGCGAATTTGCATCCGAATCGGAGGAGCTGACTGCAATTATGCATCATGCGTACGATAACGTTATGGCTGAGATGGAATCATTGAAAGCCAAAAGAAAGGGCACATCTTCTTTATCTCACGAAGACGCCAACTTGGAATCCGTTAACGAGCTTCAAAGCCCCCCAAGGATTCGAACAAGAGGACGTCCAAAAAATAGGCTAGGTTCAAAGTTAGACAAACAGATTGCAAATGCCACAAAGAAGAAGAAAACGAAAGTCTTAAGTGAGGTAAAAGTGATGTTCTTTAAATTTGTGGTGATTGAGTTTATTTTTCTCGTTAATAGTTTAGCTAATATGTAAGTTTGTTATATTCAGATAAACCTGTTTGATGCTGCATCAGTGGTGCATTCAAATTCCAGCCAATATCAAAGACATATTATGAATTATCAGTTTAGGGTACCATCAGCAGGAGACAACTCTTTGGGTGTATAGTTACAAAATATGGGTGTAAAAGCACTGTTCTTTTGGGTGTATTTTTGTGAATTTTATTGTGATTCACATTTTACATATAGATACATATATATACTTCAGAATCTTGTTTTTTTGTTATAAAATATTTTTTGTTTTTTTTACAATGGTTTAAGGGTTTTAGGTATTAGGGTTTAGGGTTTTAGGGTTTACAGGTTAGGGGGTAAGAGTTTAGGTTTTAAGTGTTTAGGGTTCAGGGTTTTAGGCACAAAGTATCAGGGGGGATAGATTTCAGGGTGTATATTCAACTTTCTTTGGGTGTAAAAAATGGCAGGTTATGGGTGTATATTTGATTTGATATTTTCCTTCATATTATAGTACCTGTAATTCATACATTTTGAATACAACACACAGAGTTTAATAATTGAAAGAAATTTCACAATAAACTGCATTATAATTGTCAAATATTTACAACATGTCTTTCATTTATTACAAGACTATATAACATTTACATTAAGCAGTGTCAACATCCTGAGAATCTATCTGACAATATGAACTCAATAACAACGAGGATGGCTTGGACAGTCTGATTGTATTACTTCTCCTAATGGCTTCATGTTTTTCTAGATTCATGTTATGAAATAGAATCCGAGAAGCATATTCTACTCTAAAGTGGTCCACCTCATCCTACAGTAAAAAAGAATATTCTGTTTAATCAACCATGTTAATTGAGTAATGTAATACAGAGTTATTTAGTTTTAAACATATTTACCTGAGTCCAATTGTCTCACTCATACTTTCGCCTCTTAATGTTTGCGGGCTCAAATATCTCAAGCCACTTCATTACGTAGATAGCACAGTCATAGCTGAAAACAGAAAAATAAATTATAAATTACATATAGGAAAGTTTAATTTTCAGAGTGAAAGATTTATATTTTGTCTTTTGGCCCAAGATTTGAAGGTATGGTGCTACAAGTTCCCTGTCCTTGTCCTTTGATTTCAGAGGTGCCCCCCAGCATATACTTTAATTCGTGATATTACGTATCCCTTAAAACACAAAACAAATCAGTAATAAATGAATAATTTCAATAAAAGGATACACTCAAAGGAGTTAATAGTTACCCCTTATATTAAATAGAAATACACCCAACTATATATATATATATATACAGAACACAGAACCAACTTACAACAAATGTATTCAGCACAATTCTCGCATCGGAAGGAGATTTGTTGTGTAATGGGTTGACTATATAAAATTTCTTCTTTCTTGTATCAGCGATCCATAACCACCAATGATGTGAATGGCAAACAGGTGTAAATATCTGAAATATGTTCATATTGAACACTGTTTTAATTTATTTGGCACATAAGTAAAAAATGGTAAAAAGTAGTTTTAGAAATGAAAACTCACATAACGATGCGATTTTAATTTTTGAAGGTCCAAGAAGGGTATGAACATTGGGTAGTCTTCCACCCTGAATGGCTTATTATTTTTAGGCTGTAAGAATACCCCCTCTGGATGATTTGCAAGGGCCATGTTCTGCAAAAATTGAGAACAACCAAATGAATCTAGAAAATACACCCAAACGAATAAATAACTCTCACCCAATTAAACACAGAAAATACACCCAAATGAATAAATAGAATACACCCAATGTAAGAAAAACAATACATCCTAAGGAATGCAGAAAATACACCCAAGATTCGTTGAAGCAACTCTTACCACAATATCAGGGGAAAGACAGTATACTTCTTCTCGAAACCTTTGAATATTTTGTTGGTTTACGATGAAGCACATAGCAGAGACAATCTAGAAAAAGATGCCGAAATCAGTTTTACATTAATCAGGATTGAAGTTAATTTTGGTGATAAAAAAATTAATGTTGTTGTGATATTACCTCAGCTTCTATATGCGTTTTAGGCGCAAGTGATGCAAGGTAGAATTTTGACAGAGTATATATATCTTGGGCTTGGAGTCTACAGATGTCGTCAAACTCATCAGTTCGCCCATTTGAGTAGGATTTCACTCGTATAGCCCAGTGGTAGCATTTCTGTTTCATGTCAGTAATATTTAAATTTGGCCTGACAGGAGTTTCAAACTTCTCGAAACTCTCTGCCCCACTCTCCTTTGGAATCTACGGACTTTTTTCTTCTTTTGTCACCCTACCACTTGCAATTTTATGTACTAGATCCTCCAATTGTTCTAGCGGTTTTGGGGTTTTGGAAGTTTTTGCCACGTGTTCATATTGCGTTGACGCCCCCTCCTGTGTTGTTGTTTCTTCTTGGCTGGAATCAGTGAAGCCAAGGCTGAATGATGGCAACAGATCTTTTTTAGGAACGTACGATGCTGTCCGTTCCATCATTATCAATGCAGCAGCGTCTTCTGGGGCTGGATTACTGCGTGAGCATGTATAACATATTATAACAATAAGAATATACGGATGATAACCAAAAGATTGATTTTACTCTAATGAACTTACATTTTAGATGGAGCTGGGGGAAGTGTGGGTGTGCTTTCTTCAAGTTGTTGGGGGGTTCAGGAGTGCTGCACGGCACATAAAATTAATCATGACGTAAAAAAAAAACTATTTAGGGGCAATATACACCCAAACTGTAACACAATATAGACCCAAACTGTAACCCAATATACACCCAAACTGTAAACAAATATACATCAAATACTATTTCTTACGATTTTGTAGTTCCTTCAATTTGTAGCAGACGGGTTGGTTCATATTCTGTCTCAGGTGTTTCTTCAAATTCCGGCACAGTGGTTGTTTGGGACACTGGTAGACAAACTTGAATCAAAATTCTAAACAAGAAGAAAAATGAAAGGTTAACAATGCCTTTGAAAATAAAAAGGTTATAAAGTTGAAATATTCTTGAAAAACTCACATTGCAAGCCCTTCGGACGGTGTCTCTTTCCTCACAACCATCATATTCGAATCAGCCGGCTCACTGGCTGACTCTTCAACCAGACTCAACCTAAAATACACCCAAAGAAAGTCAAAAATACACCCGAACAATTCAAAAGAAAGACGGGCTTTGTTTTTTGAGAACTTACATACTTGCAGTTTTTGCTTTTTTTTCCTGCCTTTTTTTCTCGAATAAAATAATAAAGGGCTTTTTTTTCTAAAAAATATATACAGAATTAGAAGTAGAATGTAATTAAAAAAAAAACAAAAGTAACGGTTATTTGAAAGAGAAATTACATGATCTCTACCGGTCTGTTTATGCTACTTTGTTCTGTGTGTCCTTGAGAGGAAGGATCATCACTTCCCAAGTTTATGTCCGGTATTCTAAACAGGTTCATGTTATTCAGACAAAATATCATACAGTTAAATCATGATAACAAGATTTTATCAAATAAATTTTCTTACGTTTCAGAGGAGACATAGTGACCTTCCGTCAATCGCAGGTTAGCTTCCTTCTCCCTGCGAAACAAGAAACAATTATTAGCAAAGAAAACACGCTAAAATCTGAAATATACACCCCAACAAGACATACCCATGTGCAGCATAATTTTTATTGTTTTCCCTTAACAATTCATCTAGATCTTCACTTCCTATTTCAGATCTGTCAGTACATTCATAAAAGAACATGTTAACAAATATAATCATGAGGATAGACAGTAATATAGCTTACAAAGTACTGTATCCATGATAGGATTGATCTTCTTCAGGAGATGAATGCTCAACAACAACCTTTTTCTTTTTGAATTGTGTTCTGGGTGGAAAAAATAAGTATGAATCAGAAATAAAAAATTAATTTTATCACAAAATATTATCCAAAGAAATGCTTTCTTTTTTGGTGTTCTTTGTGTCTTTTTCTTCTTTCTTTTTTTTTTGCTTCTTCACCGGTGATGATTCTTCGCTTCTATAAGTTAATAAGAGACACTTCTGTTAATACATGAAATCTTGATAATAAAGCCAAAAGAGAAGAGTAATAATTTCAGAACATTACTCATCAGTTGATTCAGATTCTGAATCAGAATCTTCTTGACTCTTCTTTCTTTTTTTGGAGTCAATTCTGGAAGGCAAACAATCATTATTTAAAACATAGTAAAGATATAAAATACACCCAAATGAATGCACAATACACCCAACACAATAAACAAAATACACCCAACTTAATAAACAACATACACCCAACTTGATAAACAAAATACACCCAAATGGTTCAACAAAATACACCCAACTTGATAAAGAAAATACACCCAAGTATAGTACTTACTTTTTTCCTTTTTTGCTGGGTTGTTTTCTTGGTGAATCCTCTGAGTCTTCTTGAGTCTCAGACTCAGAGGTAGAACTGTCACTATCAGTTGTTTCTGTCTCCGAAGACGATGTTGAACTTGCCTTCCTTTTTTGTTTTTTTTTTATTTCTTGTTTTTTTTTCTTTTTTCTATTTTTTTCATTTTCTCTCTTGTTTTCGCCATCTTTACAACCCCCTGAAATATTAGAAATTTTAGTTAGCAACATTCAGGTAAATAAAATACACCCAACATATTATGTTCACTTACCATATTTTCCTCTATTTCTGCCCTCATTCTTTCGACCAACTGCTCTTTACTCCAGTTCACAATCCAGGGTTTTGGAGGTCTTTCTGCCCTCTTCTTGTCTTTATTTTTAGAAAGATGAAAGTAAATTATCGTCACGGCAAAGAGGCAGCCATCAATTGCCTTTTTCTTTTTCTCCTTGTAATCGGTTATGCCCTTGATGATAAAACTCAAAACATGCCCTCCCCAGTTTCGCTTTGTTATGGTGTCTATCTCAAAAATTGGGGCCAGGTGCACAGGTGAGATTTTGTTTATTGTCGTTGGTAAAAAGAATGCCATCTGTATATAGAGGATGAAAATCCTCTTGAACATTAGGCGATCCTGTTCGTTACCAACGCCAATATCCATCATCTCATCTGTAAGATTTTTGAGGGTCTTACCCTCGAATCTTCTAAAAATTTCTTTATCATCCTCAGAAAGTTTCTTATAATTGATTTTCTGAGGAAATAGATCTCCTACAAAAAGGAAAACAACATAGTATGAAAATTAGTTCAAATACACCCAAGCATAAACTTAAATACACCCAAGCATCAGTTAATATACACCTATAATTTTTATTGTTTTTGGACTTATTTTAAAAGAACCGTATCCGATTTCCAGTCTGTTCTCCCCTAATTTGAAGTTGTTAGCCAACTCCCTTAATACTTGGTTATGCACTTTTAGTGACGGGATGTGCATCAAGCCACTGAATCCCAAATCCCTCACAATCATTTTCTTCTCCTCACTCATTTTCTGAATTTCTCACTTAATAAATGTGTTGCACACTTAAGGTATTTGGTTTGCTGTAAACAAAAACAAAATTATAGTCAGATATATTTCTATTATATAAAACTGATTTCATCTAAGACATATATTTGTTCTTACATTTTTTTCAGCTTGGTTTCTCGCTGCCATTTTTTCTGAAATGAAAAATACACCCATAGATATCAGTAAGATACACCCATAGATATGAGTCAGATATAATCATAGATATCAGTAAGATACACCCATAGATATCATTCAGATACACCCATACATATCAGTAATATACACCCATAGATATGATTCAGATACATCCAACAATTTATGCCATATACACCTAACAAATTACTCCATATACACCCACTAAATTATGCCATATACACCCAAGGACAAGCAATATTACAAGGACAAGCAATATTAGAATAGTTGCAACAGTTGATTATATTACACTATATCAGTTCAGAAATTTACATCCAACAAATTATGCCATATACACCTAACAAATTACGCAATATACTCCTAAAACTCAATTACGAGAAGAACTAGAACAAGAAGAACAGTAAAACCTAGAATAACTATGAAGAACAGTAAAACCTAGAACCAAGAAGAACAGTAAAACGTAGAACAAGAAGAATATTAAAAATAGTAAAATGAGAGATAAAACAAGAACAACAGTAAAACCTAGAAGAACGTAGAAAAACAGTAAAACCTAGTTCTTCGATTTCGAAATGTGAAAAATCTACAAGATGACTAAAATAGTAATGTACCTTGAGTAATATTTCTTCGTTTTTTCTGAAAATTGTTGATGGAGAGTTCTATCTTTTGTTGATGGTTTCTGTTAATCTTCGCGACGATTTCTATCTCTTCAGTTTGGAATGTTGCTCGAAGATTGACGGTTTGTGTTTTCTTCGAAGGAGAAGTGGAAGAGTGCACCATAACGAGCGCTTTTTTGCGATGCGTAACGGTTGAGTGACGCGCGTGACATTGACGCTCTACTCAAAGGGAATGAGTGCGCGTGTAGTGTTATCGGGCTGGGCCAACTTGTAACGCTTGTAGACCTTTTTTGCTTGTATGTGTAGCAGGCCCCATAGATTATCTAACTCTATGAATACAAGGAACCATTAAGTAAATTGCTTGTTAATTATTTTCTCATATGCAATCTGATGAAGAGCTCGTCGTTTTTCACTCATTGTAGATGTGTCAGTATTAAGTATTTGCACATCCAATTTTCTTTTTCTTTTCTTAGCATCCTTTCTATTTTCCTTTACTATGCATTTATCTCAATTTCTTTATTATACTCTAAGTTTGTAATTCTTGTTCTTTCATTGTCCCTTGAATTTATAACTCATTTTCTTTGATTGCCATAATCTTTTTTCTTTATTCACTCTCCTCTTCTTTTTCCTTTTTTTCTATCCATTAGTTATTTTTTTTCCTAACATTCTTGATATCTTCCATGAGAGATAATTTTTTAACAAATGATAATTTCTTTTTGCTAAGGTATTCATATATTTGTGCTTTTGCTTATCATTTCTCTTGCTCTTCTTTGATCTTTGTGGTTGAATGGAGAGTCCATACTAGTTTTCTGAGTCAACGGTGCTTCTGAATTTGATGATGATGAGTATGCTCCAGTTATATTGACCTTGGTTCTCTTTTAGCCTCCACTTTTTGTTGGTAGTTGGCTTCTCTATTTTTATTCCAATTGAAACATATTCCAATGCCTCTTGAAAGTGAATCTTTTACTATAATTTGTACAATAGAGTTTATAGGCCAACTCCTTTATATCATCAGCGTTCAAACCACTCCTTATGTTTCGACTAACTTGATCGTAGCAACCAACAAATTGTGTAACTGTCTTTGTTGATCTTATACCATTGTTTCTTATTTTCTTACATGCGACTGCCCCCTTTTCATGTCAGTATTAAATTCGACACAATAGTCGTGGATTTGATTCCAAAATATTTTGCCCTTTTGGTCAATACCCACTATAGGATCAATTGAAACATTCAACCATGCACTCATCAACATCTTATCCTCTTTTCATTGCATTGAATACTATCTTACCTACAAGTTTCAATTTTATCATTATTGAGGTCGATAGCATCTAATTCACGAGGGTTGCCAAAATCTAAATATTGCGAATTTGTACTACAATGCAATGTATCGGAGTTTGAGGAATGGATTAGAAGAGCCACCAACACCAAATGAGTCATATCTCGGTGTATTGAATTGAGTTGAAAATAACAAAAATGTTAGATTAACATTTTTGATAGAGGAGTTAAATATGAATGAGAATGGATAATGTGGTGTGTGTGAATTTTAATTATGTGGTTGGAATATAAGAAATTGATTATTACAAAGAACTTGAAAATTAAAATTAGAAAAATAATGTGAATTTGAACTTTAAAATGTATTTAATAGCGTAAAGTTTTTATTTGAATTTTGAGAGTTTGAATGTTGAAGTTGTGGATATTTAGATTTTGAGAATATTTTTTTGTAAATAATTAAAAAAAGAATCGAATTAGTTTGGATCCATTTTTGAACAAAATAAAATGTCTGTAGAATTTTAATTTTAAAAAATTGAGAAGAGACCGAAAAAAATTAGAAGAAATTGTGAAAATAAAAATATATATAAATAGTATATACAAAGTAATATAATACTAATTTATTAATGATAACGGTTATATGACCGTTATCTCATATTATATATACGTTTTTAATTTATTAACTTTGAAAATATTATATTTTTTATTAACACATGTTTAAGTTTTATTGGCTATTTTTAAAGGAGTCTAAGTCTCTTTTTTGAGAACTCCGAATGCTTCGGATAGCATGAAGGAAATTTTTTTTTAATCCAATACTAAGTCCAAGTTTTTCGTCTAACAAACAGTGAGTGGACTTTCAATTTTATTACCTTGGACTTGCTCTTGGCCTCTTAGGCTCTTGAAAAATGGTTGAAGCCGAAACTATTCCCAAGAAAAAAAACACTTGGTAAAAGTTAGGGACTTGGAATTTCAGAGCAAATATGTAAATTTGAAGTTTTACAGAGCAGTTAAATATATTGAAACGATCCTGAAGTCCAGAAATTAATTTCTAAATGGATAATACAATGGTGAAGTGCAGATAAATGAATGCATAGTGATATAGGTTCTTTATAAAAATTTATTTTCAAAAATAAATCTGTTAAGGACTATTATCTAAAGTTCAAGTGGTCAAGCTAGCAAAAATTGTGTACATTAAGGTAGTGTTTGGTCGAGAGACAGAGACGGAAAGATTGAGACTGAGACAAAGATTGAAATAAATTTCAATATTCTGTTTGGTGCAAAGTGAAAGACATAAATTGAAATAAGAATAAAACTCTAATTTAATTTGTACAAAGGGTAAAATTGAAATTAATTAATTAAAATGAAGATATTTTAGGTATAAAATGTTATTAAAGTTTCAGTCTTCATCTCTAAAAATTTTAGTCCCTGTGTCCTTAATTTTTGAAGGTACTGAAATACTGAAATTTTAGGAACAAAAACAGAAATTTTAGTACCAATCTCTAAACCAACAAACATGATATTGAGTCTTAATCTCTTAATCTCTATCTCAATACTTCAAAAACAAACACTTTTAGAACCAAACTTTCGCAAAAAAATTACTATATAAGAATATAATTTAGTCAATTATCTTTCAAGCCTTTTAGATAGTATACAGATCTGTATACATACTTGCTACCATTAGTCATACTGACTCCGTAATTATGTCAGCAAGATTGTGCTATGGAACAGAATAACAGGCCAATGGTACTACAGCCGAAAACAAAATATCCTCATATTACATGACTGATGTCAATTTCGAACATGTTCCTTTCAGTGTAGTTTCTAAGTGAATTTCTATGAGCACCATATAAAAATATGAAATTAATTGTGAGATGACCTTGACTTCCTTTTCTTAATTATTTTAAGGTGACGAGGACTTTTGATTCAACATGCTACCCACACAATAAACGTATTCTTACTTTTACCTTTGCAAATAAAATCCGACATTATTATCATTGTCATTGACTATGGTCAACTCGTTTTAGCTTTCGTGGTTGCATTGTTTAGAAGGTTTATAATATATTATCTTACTAATAACTTCATAATTCATATACATAGCACGTACACGTGATGATAATTTCACAAATTGAATTTTTATTTCTCAAATTCAAAACATTACTCTAATTTTGGTTTTGTAGCCAAGAATAAAATTTAAATCTAAAATGTTTAGTTAAATTTTAAAGTAGTTTTTTAATTTTTACTCAAGTATTAAATTGGTTTATAAAATTTTTTTACTATTGTCTCAATTCAAATCCTGAATTCTTATTTTATGATTCAGGTTAATCCTTTGAATATTTTTCTTTAACACATGCTAATATAAACGATTAGTATCACCACTACAAGAAAACATATTTTTTTGCTACGCTTTTAAAACGTGGCGAAAAGTAAAAAAAGCGTAGCGATAATTTTTTGCCATGCTTTTTAAGCTACCGGCACGCTTTTGAAAGGATCACATCGCAAGGATGCCAGTTGCTCTATCGCCATGCTTTATTTTTTGCCACGCTTTTAAATATGGCTACGCTTTAAAAGCATGGCCGTATATGAGAAATATGGCCACACTTTAAAAGCATGGCCGTATGTGAGATATGGCCACGCTTTTAAAGCATGCCAATAGAGTGAGATATGGTCACGCTTTTAAAGCATGGCGATGGAGAGATACGGCCACGCTTTAAAAGCGTGGCAATAGCCTTATCAAATTTAAAAACAAATATACAATCATAATAGAACAAATGATGTTTAAAGGATTTGATGATTGTGGTTTCCTATATAAACGTTGCTAACCTGCGTTACAGCACTACGATCCTTGCTCTTTTTCAAAGCTTCAAGCTTCTTGTTATCTAACTGCGAATAAAAGGTAAGGAACAATACGAAAATGACAACCACAACCACACGAATCATAACAGAAACAAAAGAAAATCCCAGCACATACCAAGATAATGGCGGCTTGAGGAAAGTAGCGACATATATGATCACCAATATTCTTGGTGCTGGTTTTGATAATAAGTCTGCATCGATGAAACCTGAGATTGTTGTAGTATCTGTAATTGATGCATTTGAACATTGGAGATGAATAATCCGTCTGAACCTACAAAGAATCATAACAATGATATGATAAACATGATGCGTGAAAGAAAGAAAAATTCAAAACACCAAGGCCTTCACCTCCACCATGGTGGGGTGTAGTCCCTGCTTCCATCCCGCGTCACCACCACATCTGTCTCTGTTTCATTCACTTTCCCTACCAAAAACCTCCCATCCGGCGCCGTCACTCACTCTTGAAACCCGAGTGATCAAAATAAAAAAGAATAAAAACAGATAACACTAAACCAAAATTGAAATTAGAACCCCAAACAACAAATTAAAATCAAATAATTAAAAAATCACAGCCACAAAAGTTAGATAACAACTTCAAAATCAACAAAGATCAAGAATCAATAATAGAACAGAAACTGGTAGTGAAAAATAAATGCAGACAAAATACAAGAACCAAAATTAAGAATAAAATCGAGCAATGAAAAATAGATGCAGTGAAAAATCAAGAATAGAATCAACTCAAGTACAGAACGGGAAAAAATAGAAGTAATAAAAAAATCATAACAAAAATCAAGAATCAAGAATAGCAACCAAGAGAATACTAGAGAACTGCAGAAAATATGCCATCCAAGAATCAAGAACAAATTAAAAATCATAACTAAAATCAAGAACTAAAATACTTAGGAACATACCAGAATTAACTCAAGAATAGAACAGAAAAACAAATAGAAGCAGTGAAAAATTAGACAAAAAAATCAAGAACCAACCTGAGTCAGAGGCTCCATTCTTGATGACGTAGACAGAGAATGGCAGAGTGCAGGGAGGAGTGAAGGAAGACGCGGTGGCTACCAGAAAGGGAGAGGCGCTGGACGACGATGGTTGGACTGGGCTCGACAATGGAGGGCAAAGGGGCTCGACGCGATGGCGCAGGGGGATGAAGACGCTGCTACCTGCTGGCTCGATAGCGCAGCAAAAAATGGAAAGGGGTTAGGGATTTGCAGCAATGGAAGGGAGCAGTGGCAGAGGGAGCATCGACAGAGGCATTGCGAGCGTCGGCGATGTTCTTCGCGGAGTGTTGTGGTTCTTTGCAGAGTGCTAGGGTTCTTCGATGTTCTTTGGAGTGCTGAAGAGAGGATTAATCGTCAATGTTTAGGGTGAGGGACAATGAAGAGAGGGTTAACCGCTACCATATCTGAAAGAGTCAGATTTTAAGTTCTTTGAAAGAGGGAGAAATGGTATAGGGTCAGTGCACCAGGAAAGATATGGAGAAAGATGAAGTTTCGAAGAGAGAGGGTGTGCCAATTGCGTAACTCATCAAAGTCATTTCGAAGGGACTTCATTGAAACGTTTTTTTTTTCTTTGAAACCTTTGGCCACGCTTTTGAAGCATGCCAAAAACACTTGTAGAAAACAGCTACGCTTTTAAAACGACACAATATTGAAATTCTGTTGCCACGCTTTAAAAGCGTGCCTGTTTCTCTCTAAAGCGTAGCAAAAAAAGCATGACTAAATCTCTAATTAATTGCCACCCTCATAAAAGCGTAACCAAAAAAATGTGGCCGAATCTCTCTTCAATCCCATTGACCAAAAGCGTGGCAAAAAAACGTGGTCATAGACTTTTTTTTTTCTTGTAGTGCACGTATCAAAATATAATTCGATCATGTATAAATACCAATTAATAATACATAATATATCGTCGTAAATAGTATCATAACATAGTTATCATCACCTTTAAAAAGTATATATATATATATATATATATATATATACTCATCAAAAGTGATGATGATATTCCATTATTCCCATTCACATTGTGTGTTTAGATTATACTACTCGAGGGTTTTGAGAGTGACTTAACTCTTTTAATTTTAATGGTCACTTTAATCAAATGCAAGCCTTAGGTGGTTGCTTTCTTTAATTTGATGCTCTTTTATGTATATCTGCTGGTTGATGTTTGGTTAGTTGGTGACCAATTTCTAACATTGCGGACAAATAAAAAAACCATATAGATATCCTCTAATTATTAATGAAAAATTGAGAATTTAATATTATTAATTTTGTAATTTAAATTATGTATGTATTATCTTATTTTAATTTAATAGTAATTTGACATTTATTTTCTCGAAAGAAGTTTAATCCAAAAACCAATATTTACATATTTGGAAGAGTGAAAAAAATCAATAAATTTTTCATTAAAATCTTGTGATGCATTTGAGGAATCAAATTCTTGAAAAAAGTGCTTATCTATCAAAACTTTGTTAATCGATTATTATTATTATTATTATTATTATTAGGAAAAGTCTAGGGGCCAGCAATTTTATTGAATTTTGACCAGCATGTAACTAGCAGAGAAATGTGAGCCATTTGATGAAATCTCACACCAATCTCACACCATCAAATCATCATTGATGGCTAACAATCACAAAAATTGTTGGCCCCTAGCATTGCTATTATTATTATTATTATTATTATTATTATTATTATTATTATTATTATATTTCTTAATATGAAATTTAAAGACTATATTTATATTTTAAATTTTGACATTTGGTTTTGGGCTTCCAATTACTTTATTCTATGATTTGTATTCATTAAAATAGACTTCAATCCTTGTTTAGTTGACCTTATGTTGAGAGCAACTTAATTAGCTTTAATTTGAGATAATGAGATGTCAACATTTTTGGATAGTCAATATGTAGCTACGAAAATTTAGACGAAAAAAGAAAACGCATAATAAAACTAGCCGAATACATTAACTTAGTATACATTTCCTTAGTTTGAAATGCCTAAAATTCAAATGAAGTCGTCACTTTAAGTAAACTTAACCTAATTATCAGCTTGAGTTTCTTTGAGCTATTATTAAGGCAACAAGAAATCGGCAAAAGTTTACATTAATTTTCTTTGTTTTAATTTTAGAGTCCCACTGTACATACAAATATTTTTATGAATTAAGTCTAATCAAGTTGACCAAAACTTAATAAAAATCACTTCTACAAAGTACACGTTGTAACAGATCATAGCTTAAAGTAGTGAAATAATAGTGCAGCAGATATTAAAAGTAGTGACTCGGCAACTTAACCCAATCTAAAATCTAGTTAGTTAGTGTTACATCGAAAAAGAATATTTTCGATAAAGATATTATTAAATTCTTTGACAAGCCAATGTTCGACAAGTTTAGACTTTGATCATTGTCAAATGCTAAAATAATATTTCGATCAACATCTAAATACACGTTACAATTAACTTTGGATTGGAGCTAATTACGTACTCTATTATGTATTCTCTATTAATCGATTGATACAAATACGGAAATCGAAGTGGCAGACTGTGGTCAACAGTATCGAAAAACAGGTCAGCAATACAATTTGTTAGTCGAAAAAATAACAAAGTTGTGAACTTTGAGATGGAGTCATCGAAGATGGTCAAGGAGAGAATGTTGATCGACTAGGACTCATCGAGAGAGAGAGAAGCAATCGAAGGAAGTTAATAGGTGAAGATAGTTGGTGGCAGTTACACACAGCACTCAAAGAGCGGGAATGGGTAAGTTACCCATGGATTAATGTACGTGAAAGTTACATTTCAATTGGATTAGTTGAAGAGTCTTATAAATAGGAGAAGACTCGAAGGAACAAAAGTTGGAATCTTTTCAGAGAAAACACTCACACTCACTCACATCCCCAGCGATTTTCTGAGTCAGTCAAGAGTCTTTTTCTTTGAAGGGTTTCTTCCATGTCTTTACTTTCCATTCCCTGTCACTTTATTTCCATGCAATTTATCTTCTTTGCAATGTCATTTCGATTCCTTTAAATTCAGCAACTTTTACCCTTTTCAGTCTTTATCTTTTAATTTGCCCTTTACTTTTCCAAACACTTTTCCTTTCTACAATTTTATTTCCCTTTTATTCAAGTCATTTAAATTTTATTGTTCATTTTAAATTTCTTCAAAGCTTAGTTCCTTCTTCTTCGTCATTGTCAAAGACATGGATTTTGATGCAAATAAAATTGATACTCACAAAGAAGAGTAGGTTTCGCTTCCAGACCACTAGATATAAACCACTCTTGATTTTGCTAAAAATTGACAAAACAGTTAGATTATTGTATAGCTAGCACAAGTTAGTTAAAATTGTAACTTAATCACAGTTAGAAAGTTTGATCAATTGAGCAAGGTGTGATTCATCCTTTTCACATTTTATTTCTAAATCGTGCTTCTCTCTAAATTCTCTATTCTCACTCACGTCGATCTCACAAACTCCACATTAAAAACCAAAGTTTTCGCATGGTATAGTAAGCATGGAGATATGAAGATCGAGCTTTAAGAGACTCCATTATATCAAGGCTCGTGAGATCTGGCTCTCCTAGTGTGAAGGCTCATTAATGTTAGCCATGACACTAGATGGTGAAGAGATGAATCCATACCAAAATCAAAGCTTCTCTGAAAACAATTGTCAGACATTTTTGCAAATCATGAGCCAATTATCTGCGTTTCAAGCTCAAGCTTCCAAATCTAATGTGAATCCGATGCCAGATCCATCCAGACCTTACTTTGTACATGCAAGTGAACATCCAAGTATTCCTCTAACCACAACTCCTCTGAACACTAGAAACTATCATGTCTAGGTAAGATTGGTATGGATTTCTATAAAGTCGAAGAACAAGATTAGGTTTATTGTTGGAACCTTGAGAAAGCTATAACAAAGTGATCCAACCGTTGAGGTGCGGGATAGATGCAAAACCATGGTGCTTTCATGGCTCTATGCTTTATTGAGCTCTAAGATAATGCAAAGTGTCATATGTTGTAATAATGCTTTTGAGTTTTAGGAAGATCTCAAACACTGATTCTACCAAGGGAAATTTTTAGAGTAGCAAAATTGCAAGAAGATTTGTTTAGTATGAGGCAAGGAGAATTGTCGATTATAGCCTATTTCACCAAGCTTAAGGAGTTGGGAAGAATTAGACAAGTTCAGGATACTTCCAACTTGTGAATGTATAAATGTAAATCAGTGTACACGTGGTTTAGAAATGGTTAAGAGATACAGTCAAGAAAACTATGTCATTAGATTCCTAAGAGGATTGAGTGTTCATCCATGTTTTTGAGAGTGATCTAGGAATTTTGGTGAATGCAATGAATGCTGGAATGCAAAACCAAAGAGATAGAGGACACAATAGAGGAAAAGGACAGATACGTGGTGGTAGATCATGGAGATGAGGGAGAGGTCTTCCCAAAATTTGGACATACTATAGCAAAAAAGGCCACATGTGAACACATGCTATCAAAAGTATGGTTACCCTCCATACATGCAAAGAAGGCATAAAGTGAACAATGCTAACATACACAACATTGTAGAAGGAAAGAATTGTCTCAGTATCAATGGTTTGTTTTCTGAAAAGTAGAAGGAAGCCTTGATTTCCAACAACATGACCAAAAGCCCAAACCTCATAGTGAAAATTTTGCTTAAACTGTACTTGCACCATTCGTAAGTATACATCACTTACTTTCTATCACTAGTCATAATTTACAAACACGTCATTGGATCTCGGACACGAGTGCCACTGCACACGTTTCCTCCTCTCAAACTTTTTCAAACTTACACTAGCCTTGTTATTGTTAAAATGCCAAATTGTTCAAAGGTTGTTGCAACAATTAGTTGAACAATATTTTTCTCAGTAGATTTTATCTAACTGATGTACTATATGTTCCTTCATTTATATTCAACCTCATTTCTATTTCAAAGGCTACTAACTCAATGCTTTGTACTTTTTCTTTTAATGCAAAATGGTATAAGATTCAGGAACACCTTACCTTGCAGATGATTGGAGCTACTAGCTAGAGAGGGATAGTTTGTACATATTGAGGAATGACAAAGAAGTTAATGACATCAGAAGTCGGAACCAAGAATTGCATCACTGCATCAATTCAAACAATAATTTCAGTTGCATTAGGAATATTTGGCACTGTAGATTAGAACATGGATAGGATGAATAATATGAAAAAGAAGTTCCCTTTCATTGTATGTTCTGCTGACATGGCATTTTTTCATGCAAATTTTTTTTATAGTTACAGTACAAATATGCCAAATGCAAATTTTGATTTAATACATATTAACATTTGGAGACCAATTGGCACCTTTTTTATTACTGGCCACAAATATTTTTTGATAATTGTAGAAGATAAGTGTAGATTTACTTGGTTGACCATCGGAAGTGACTCTCCACTGGTATTCATTTGACATGACAAATTTTTCATCAAATCCGTCGCTAAATCCGACGCTAAATTTGATTGTAATCATCGTCGCTAAATCTGATGGTAAATCTGACAATTCTCAATATTTTTCTTGTAGTGTTCCCTAGTCTTGTTGCTACACTTGAAGAGAGAGGACACCATCTCAAATAGCTACCATTCATCTCTTGACCACTCTGCATTTCTGCTGCCTGCTTTGCCTTGGTAGGCTCATGTGCTGTTGCTCGGTCTGTCACAACCCACGGAGACAACACCTCGTCTCGCTTCTTCTCTATGCGGCATCTACGCTTGCAGTCCCATGGAAAAAGCGCCACTGTGAGTGGTGGTGGCTTGGCCACGATTGAGGGAACATGACAGAACAGAACACCTCTTCTCACCATCGCTGTTGTGTCCTTCCACCATGTCTATGCTGTCAACCCAGGACTTTGTGAGTATCTGCTCTCCCTTCGCAGAGGCGCTGTCCTTGGTGCCACTACCTATGGTCAGATATGCCTTTTCTTTGTCCTTGACGCCGACCAAGACCACTGCGTGCGAGTTCAAATGGCGGTGGTCACGTCACCATCACCGCCCTTGCCCGGTCAAGATCTGGGTTTTCCATTTTCTCATTTGCGATGATGTTATTGCTGGCCATGAGTCTCTCGATACCGTTAAGTGCCACTGCTGATACCATGATGTAACACCCTTACTATCAGAATGTCACGCTTCCGGCTACGTCACTCTGATAGTGAGAAGTATTATGACGACTTCATATATTTAATAATAAAATAAGAGCCTTTGGCTCGAAATCGTATCGCTATTTTTTTTTTTTGAAAATTTGAAAGCTTTTTTTCACTAATACAAACATGTATATACATATATACAAAACATACAACTCCTATCCCTCTTACAAGATTATAATAATAAAGGCGAGAGAAATCTACAACATATGTATACAAATAGAAGCAGCATATTTAGGAACTTAACAAAAACTCCGCAAGCTTCCTCGTCAATCTTGAAAAGACAAGTCTGTAGGGAGTGAGAACATCGTCTTCATTGGTTCTCAGTAGATAATTTTTAAGAATTGTTGTAAGAAAATAGTTTTTGGTTGCGCAAACTAGAGATCGCATTCCAGCATCATGGTCAATCACTCCCAAATCTGAAGACTCTAAATGTAAATCTAGCTTTTCTATGTTTGGATTTGTTAAATTGTTGTTGAACAGTAGAGTTTCTGATTCTATTATTGCTTGAATTTTTAAATTTGTTGTGATTTTGTGTTTGGTTATGTTCTGAATCTGAGAAGTCTATTGTGCTTGGAATTCTATATCTAGTTGCTCTGCATTTTCAAGTTTTATTTCACACGTCTTTGTAGTAAACCAAGCTTTCAACATAGATTTAGAATTTTAACTAAAAATTTCTCTTTGAATTTGAGTTTTTAATCCAATAATGAAACATGAAAAAATAACTCAGAATCTGTGATATTAATGCTCTGTGCACAAGCCAACCATTCATCGTAATGTTCTAAATTTGTATCAGATTGTTTCCAAATTGAGTCCAGCAAGCCATCATAAAAATTGAAAATAGTGGTCAATGAAAGCACCATGGTAAGGAGGAGAATTTAGAATAAGAAAAAAAATTAATCAATTAGAGAGAAATTAAAAAAAAGTAAGAGGGAGTGTATAATTCCATTGATGAAATTATAAAGAAGGAAAGATACAAATTACTCAATTCATGGTTTTCTTTTATTCTATCACTATTACTCTATTTGTAGTAAATTCTACTCTTAATAAAATTTTTCTAATTGGACTATAGATCCATTTTTACTCCTTCCAATTTGTTATTGTAGTTTTTGAGATGTGGTGTAGTATAATTATATTCAAGCTAATAAATTATAGCTTAGATGGAAGTTAACCCCTTCCTTAGGGATACACACGAATCGGATTGGATATGGCCGAAATCTTGATCCGATCCGCACTAATCTGATCGGATCGAATCAGATCCAATATTCGCACTTTTTGTATTTGGATCTGATCTGTACATTTGCAGATAGGATTGAATCGGATTTCGAATATATCCGTAAAAATAAAATATTTTTAATTTTAAAAGAATCAACAAAAAAATAGAAATTGAAACCCTAAATCCTTAATTTGTCATCAATGTTTATACTACAATATATCAATTACAGGCACCACAACAGTAACAAAAATATACATTTCAAAAATTAATAAACGCATTTTTTTTAACAATAGAAATAGAAACAATAAATCAAAAGTAAAATAAACAGAATTAGATCAAGAAACAACAAGCAAAAATAGATCTGTATTTCAAAAATCAATTATCAACAAAATAAAAAAAATAGAATTGGAACCCTAATTGAGCAGAAGCAGATCCGCATTAGAGAAGCACAAACAAAATGAAGAAAGGATGCAAGCGACGAAAGAGTAGGCGAGGAGTAGTGATAAGCGAGCAGTGATGAACAATGACGACGAACAAAGACGATGACAATCGACTGCACCGATGGAGGAGACAACCACCGCGTCGAAGGAGGAGACGACGACGCGACAATGGAGATGGAGAAGTAGACGTAGTCTCAGTGGTCTGAGCTGACGACGGAGGAGACGCAATGATGAATGACGCTTCGGTGACGGAGATGAACGACAATGATGGATGATATGAATGGCGAGTCTGGGACAGTGAATAGGACTGGATTTAGGTGAGAGAGGAGAGAAAGATCTTACCAAAGTGCGGATCGGATGTATGTGGATAAATACTGTGGATATGCGAGTATGATCCTATTCATGTGCAGGTGCAGTCCTACCCTTTTTGGTACAGAAATATTAGGTTTGACCGTTTGAGTCTCTCCTAATATATGCAGCAATATATATATATATATATATATATATATATATATATATATATATATATATATATATATATATATATATATATATATATATATTTTAAAAATTAGATTAAAATAATGTATAAATTGTGATGGTATGTATTTTCAATTTGATTAAATTAATTTATGAATTGTGGTATAAATTTCCAATGTTAATTGTGGATATGTATTCTGTAGTTTATGATGCTAATTTTTTAGATTTTAATTATTTTAAAATTTTCTTATATATAATAAATATATAAATTTTCATTTTAGGTTGAAATTGAAAGATGTATAATAAACATATAAATTTTAATTTTTGTTATTGATAGATTAATTAGACTTATTTTAATTCTTTTTTAATGACAATAATTAAATAATTTTTTTAATAATAAAAATTGTTAAAATAAAATTTTAAAATAAGATAGAAGCTGATTTTCTAAAAAATTATGTGATTATTTACATTGAAAAAGAAATTAGAACGTTCAATCAATATGATAATTGATAAGTTTCTTTATAAAAAATCTTTGATATAAAATAAGAAATTTAAGATATATTATCGTACATACATTTTATTATATTACTTATACTCATATATTTTCATAAATTTATAATTTTATAAAAAATTTAATTTCAATATTCTGATAGCATAAATAATTTTAAATAATCATCTAATTAGATTTATATGTTAAAATAAGTAAATAAAAATTAATTATTTTTGTTAGTTGATATGATAATATATAATTACTCATTTGTATAAAATTCGTTTATATTAATAGTATATAAAAATTATTTTTTTTACAGATTATTGTATTATAATAAATTTATATATAAACAAATGTTTTGATTTTAATTTGTCATATATATTAAGTTAGCTCTCCTCTTCATGAAATCTTTAATGTTGACCATAGGGGTGGCTATCCGGAAATGGATTATTTCTATTTTTTTAATATTTAAAAAAATAAAATGTAATTTTTTATTTTAGTTTTATAAATAAAACTAAAATTAAATAAAAAAAATAAATGATAAAATTTTATACTAAACACTAACTAATTTTTTTATCGGAGAGAATCCACTCCCATAAATATCCATCATCTAGATTCTAAGTTTCGCGATAAATCATAAATGACCCTTTGGAATGGATAAAGGGATAATAAAGACCGTCAACCTTTTTAGCTGCCAATTTTCTCGGTTGCTTCTTCCTTTTCTTAATTAAACAGTCCCTTTTGCCCCTTTGAAAATGAAAGCTATGCAATTGACTTATTTTTTAGTTTTCTTTTTTTTTTTTTATTTCTCTTCCTTATTAGTTTCCAGCTTGGAAAATAGTCTTCCACGTAATAATGACATGGCGACCTTGGTAATAGTTATCCTTTCTCGTCTCCTACCCCAGAAAATTTGTTGGAATAAGTTCTTTTTTAACAAAAACAAATTATAACACGACAAAATAAAGGGATAATTTCTTGGAAACAGAAATATTATGAATCTAACTATTTGTTTTCTTTTTTAATATTAAAATATAATAGAGTGATATTATGAATCTAACTATTTGTTTTCTTTATGTACATTTAGATTATTAATTATGTTTTAGTAACAAATTTAAAGATAATTATTTTTTTAATATGACAATATAAAATTAGATATCTAAGTAAAATTTATTTATACTAACCGTACATAAAATTAAATTTATAAAAATATTTGCTAAATTAAATAAAATTTCAATTGTTTTCACTTAATTATTATATATATAGGATATTTGTTATTTTAATTGTTATAAAGATATTTAGATCAAGTATAAAGTGATATAGAGCTATAAATGTAAGAACTTTCTGTACGTATTCATATAAAAGCTACAAGTTTTTAATATAAAAGTTTGCATTCAATAATAATTGTGATTAGATATATTTCATAGTTGTAAAAAATAATAAGGCTATCATTATTGGATGCATGTCTATATCTTTCCATCTTTTTCGTTAACATTATTTTCTTAAAATTCTATCATTGTTTCCTTAGAATCAATTGCTGTCGAAATCCTTTTGGTTGAAAGCTCAAATGCATTTTGCTTATACGATTGGTTTAACTCTTACTCGATTAGCGACTTTCAAGTCTATAGTAATATATAGTGGTGGTGATAAAGTATTTTAAAATGGTTTTAAATATCTCCTTAAATCAGAGGCGGATCCAGTGGTAGAAAAGGGGCGATGGTCCTTTAATTTTAATTTTTTATATGTAAATTATATATAAATTTTAATTTATTTTTTTTTTAAATTTTATTTTAATATTAGTTTATTGTATAAATATTTTTAGTTTTTTTCTAATATTTTATCTAACTCCGTTTCTACTTTAAATATTATATAAAATAAAAAAATCACAATTATAAATATTTAAAAATTTCTAAAAAAACATTCATTTATCTTCTATTTTAAATAATTAACAAAAATTCAAAATTATCAATCTATTAATTCAGAAAAATATATGAATTAATTGTAAAAATGATAGATATATAAAGTTATAAAGTAATAAAAAGAAGGGAGTAGGTAATTGATGTTATTACTCTACAACTGATAATCATAATATGACTTTTAATTTAATAACCAAAAATATTATTTGTACACTAAAATCAGCCACTAAAATTAGTTATCAATGTATTTATGTATAAATATATGTATGGTTTAATTTATTTTTAATATATATTTATATTCTAATATGTATTTTATATTAGTGGCTGACTTTAGTAGCTAATTTTAATGTATATGTAGTATAACTCTTTAATAACATATTGTCATAGATTTGTTTTGCTTTATGCAATTAACATATCCAAATTATAAGAGTAAGAATATTAGTTCAAGAGTTATAAGATAATTAACAATGAGACGGTATTTCTAGCTAGTAACCTAACATTATTGAGCCTTGGCTTGGCGGCCCTTACAAGTTACAACTCTTCTTTTGTTATTTATTTATGTGGCTTTAGCTATTTAATTAATCAAATAAATAAATTTTACCAATACAAAAGCAAAATAATTGAGTTTCAGCCAATTATAAAAGAGAATGGAATTCAATGGGCTTTTTAAGTTAGTTGACACAAAGTCCATAATAATCATTAGGCAGAACACGTGAAAGAAGAAACAACCGTAGAGAATGTGGCGGCTCCTTCCTCCTACTAGTAGTACACAATATCGGCTTGGATGATAATTAAAAAAAAAAAACAAAAATAATTACAGTTTGTAATGTCAGAAGATAACAAATTGTATATTCCAATGAAATAGTTATGGGTTACGCGCAGAGGTGGCACGTGAAAATAAATGTCTATTCATTAATCATTACCATAGCATGATCAGCCGTTAATTTTGTTGTCACTCACTAATAATAATTGTAAGATTTTTATTTGTGAATAATTACTTCCATAATATTAAAAAGACAAAAAAATATTTTATTTTAAATATAATTAATAAATATTAAATAAATTAAATTTTAATTTTTTTTATTTTTTGTTAAATATTTTTATAATTATTTAAAAAATTGTATAAAAAAGTTAATTGATATATATTTTAAAGACATATAATAAAATTACTATTAATAAAAAATTTTAATATTTTTATTTAATAAATAAAAAATAAATATACTAAAAATTTAAATTTTTATATTTTTAATAAAAAAATTTTAACTTATAATTTTAATATATATTTTTAGAACTTAAATTTACTAAATTCTTTTATAAATGTTCTAAAAGTTCGGCGGTTGTAATCTAAGCTAATCCAAAACATTGATGTTTATGTACAAGTAACAAGTAATCATGAAAAGAAGAAAAATGGTATCCATTTTTTATTTTTTAATATATAATTAAAAAAATCCTTCATTTACTGATTTATTTAAAATTAAAGCCAATTACACATTTATGCATTATTAGGCATTTTCGTAGGCTGTGGCAGCAAAAATACATAAAAATAAATTGTATCTATTTTCACTAGTAGTGAAACGAAAATATGCTAAAATATTTAGCCATTTTCACAAGCATAGAAACGGAAAATATCTTGAACTTTTTTATTATTATTATTTTTATATCTAATGTAAATGGAAATAAAAAAGTCTGTGTCATTTTCACAGGCAAAATATGCAAAAATGGGAAAAAATTATTCTATTTTTGCAGACAATGAGCATATTCGTTGACAAAAAATACGAAAATGGGCACAAAATTTGAGAAAGTATAAAAAATAAACTTTTTAATTAATTAATTTCAATTAATTTTTTTGTGAAAAAAATACGAAAATAAAAAAGATAGAATTTATCGATTCATATTTTATATTTTACTATTATTTGCTATTGAGAAAAGATCTACTAATTTAGTCTTTAATATTTTTTAGGAGTATTTTGAATGTTTATTTGATGTTTGGTTTTCGAATGTTTATTTGGATAATATTAAGATTTGGAATGTGTGTTAAATTTAAAGTTTTTTATTTAAATGTTTGACCTAATTTTTATTTTTAGTTTTTTAAATCTTAGCAAGTGGGCTAAGATTGAAATTTTGAAAAGATTGTTTGAAGTTAATCAATAAATTGTTGATTTTTTGGTTGAAATTGTATCTTGATTTGGTTTTTTTTGGATATAAATAAAAGATAAAAAATTTAAATTTTTTAAAATTTGAATTTTATTTTAAAAGGTAAAATATAATTTTTCATTATTTAGTTTATAGATGAAATAAAGAAAAATATGAGAAAAAATTATTTAAAAATAAAAAATTATACTTTATTTTTTAAAATAAATATTTAAAATTTAGAGGATCCAAATTTAAAGATAAATGAATTAATATCCGATTGCTATGTAAATTTGAATCGGGAACGAGTGAACAACTTAGCAAGCTCTCTTGTTTTTAAGAAAAAAGGAGGAGTAAATACCCAATCCGGTCCTTGTCTATTTTCACGAAGGACAAAGCGATTCCTATCCAAAAAAAGGGACACTTCGACTTTCAACCTTTTTATTTTGGGACAATACGGTTCCTCTGTTAAAAAATTTATTAAATAATAATAAAAATTAATTTTGTGGGGATTTTATTTGTAATTTGTGGGAGTTTTAAACCTCCCACAATTTATTAATAACTTTGTTTTTAAAAATTTTCTTCATCAATAGTAGTTAAGTGAAGAAAAATCATTGATAAAAATGATGCCACAAAAAAAAGTAATTATAATACAATATCTTTTAAAGGAGAAAAATAACATCGAATAAGAAATGAAAGAAGAGAATTTTGATGTTGATAATATTGGTATTGGTGATGATGACAGTAGAGGAGATAATGATGATGATAAAGTATGATTACACAATAAAAATAATAGAGGTAAGAGTGATAATAATAATGAGGATGAAAAAGATAATGGTAGTAATGGTAGTAATTGGTTATATTGTTGAAAAGATTTTTGTGGGGGTTTAAAACCCCCACAAAATACAAATAAAACTCACACAATACTAATTTTTATTATTATTTAATGAATTTTTTAACAGAAGAACCGTATTGTCCTAAAATAAAAAGATTGAGGGTCGAAGTGACATTTTTTTTTGACAAAAATCGCTTTATCTTTCATAAAAATGAACAAGAATCGAATTGGGTGTTTACTCAAAAAATGAGTATTGTTATTTGGATAAATAATAAATTATATTGATCTCAGGTTGAAATAGGCAATAATCTATCTATTTGTAAATAATGTATACACAATTTCTATAATATTTAATTTATATAATACTTGGTGTCATTAATAACGGAAGTTACTATATGTAATGGAAGTTAATATAGTTAATTTGGCAACAATATTTTTTTAGTGCATTTCTGATGAATATTAGGAAAGTCACCACTTTTTAAATGAAACTCATTGAACAGCTTTTTCAAGTCAACACTTTAATAATTTTCAATTTTAGTGATAATAATGACATCGATACTACCGATTCTTTATTGTTCATGTCCAGCCATTAATCCTCTTTCAATTATAAAACTCCCACACTTTATATTTTTATAAAAGTAGAAATTTAAATATAATTCTTTTTATGTAAAATTAATAATTAAAAAATATTACATAATAATTTAATTGAATTTATTAAATTATTTAATAATTTTTAAATATTAATTTTATATAAAAACAAATATATACAAGTCTTCACTTTTTATAAATAAAAAAATATTAAAAAATTATTAGAATCTATTATTTTTAGCCATCAATTAATTATTAATATTTAAAAGTATAAAATAAAATACATTATTAAATATTTAAATTACTAGACTATAAAATTAAACTAAAAAAATTAAATAATAATAAAAATAATAAATTTTAATAATCCTTGACATTTCTCTTTATAAATACTACAAATTTAAGAATCAACCAAGCTATTTATGGTCCCTTCAAGTTGAAATAAAATATACAGCAAAATAAGTATTTCTTTTATTTATTTATTTAATTTTTTTTAGAAGTAGCTGTTTGCAAACGACAAAATACAGAGCCTGATGGACTCCGCGACTAAAATTAGCATGTGAGTGGGAATAGACAAATCCAAAGCAGAAGCAAGTGGATGCACGCGCCAGTACGGAGCGTGAGAGAGTCAAATTTGTCACCAAAATTAAAAAGACTTTACAGAGTAAGATATGTATGACTTGCACACAAACACACACTTACAATACCACCACCCTCTTTTCTTTATGCTTATTAGAGAGAGAGAGTTTCAGACACAAACCTTAGTCATTGTTGCTGTGCCTTTACAAATTTGCCTTTCTCCCTTTTTCTCTTCTTTGTTTCCAGTTCCTTCTTTTTACAAAGGTTAGGGTTTTAATTAACCAATTATTTTTTTTCTTTTTATTCTTATTTATTTTATTATGATGAGATTCTCATTTTCTTTTTCTTTTTTAACAATGCAATGCAATGTGTGCTCCCGTTCCCTGTTATTACTGTTGCTCTTTCTTTCTTTCTTTCTTTCACCTTTTGAATCTTTGAAGCAACGTTTATTATATCTTCTTCACTTGAGCTCTCTCTAATTGTTACTTCTTTGCTCAGTTATCACTAATCAACTCAAATTGTTCTCAGCATTTTTGCCAACCTTCTTCTGCTATTCACTATCTCCACAAGTAGAACCTCATTTCATTCTTCTTCTTCTTCTTCTTCTTCTTCTTCTTCTTCTTCTTCTTCTTCATATTATTATTATTATTATTATTATTATTATTATTATTATTATTATTGGAAAAATCAACTTGTGCAAATTTGTCTTGTAGTGTTGTGTTTATGTGTGTTTTGAATCATGGATGTGATTTTTTTTTGTGTATTGGATGTTTTTTGTTTTTTTGCAGAGTTCTTGTAGGATCAGGTGATTGTGTTGGAGCTTGTTGTGGACTTGGTTCTTCAATCTGGGAGGATGTTTTTATAATTGTGTTTGTGTATAAGAGAGGGAGTGCTCTGAATTATAAGGTTGAGCTTTGGATCAAGAATGGGTTGGAAGAGATCTGATTTTATGGTCAAGAGAGTGATGAAGATCTATGGAGAAGTTTTATTGGGATTCTTGTTGATCTGCACACTTCAGTTTTCAAGTGCAGACACTGATCCCACTGACGGTAAGTTCTTTTCTTCATTTTTCCTGTCCTGCTGTCCACATTTTTCATATACTCTGGTGGATGAGGGGTTATTGAATTCAGATTCTTTGGTCACAAGAGTGTGGTAGGTAGCTGTTGTTGAAGTCTTCTAGGACATATTTTTTAAGATATTATATTGTGTGTGTATCAATCAAGGTTGCCGAACTTGGGAGTTCATGGAAACTTGCTTAGGTAAACTTGAATTGTTAAACTAAACTAGTAAACTCAAACTGGGGATGCTAGACTTGTAAATTTGTAAGATTTAACTTTAGAGTTTGGTAACCTTAGAGTGAATGGTGGTTGAAGATTATTTGCTAGTCTACAGTGATGCATAGAGGTCGGTAACTTATGTCACTTGCAAAATTTGAAGTACTATTATGCTTTGTGCTCCGGTGTTCGGTTGATTATTTGCTTAACTTTCTTGTTGTGCTCAACCTTGATTTTCTTGAATTGGTTTGCCATTGAACGTTTGTGCATTGAAATTTTATGCTGTTTATTTTGACCAATATATGGAGGGTTTGCCGGACTGCGGCAGTGAATGAGAGCAGTGTGAAACTATGAATTGATACTTTAGAGATATTCTTGATTGTTTATTAATAATTCATTCATGTGTGGTCTCTATGAGCTCTAAACTTTTCTGATTGTATCAGTTGCTGCAATTAATAGCTTACATGTTGCATTGGGATCTCCTCCTATCCCTCTGTGGTCATCTAGTGGGGGAGATCCATGTGGACAAGGGTGGCAAGGAGTTCAATGTAATGGTACATTCATACAAAAGATGTATGTTGTTATCTCTTCTGCATGATTCTTCCTATCCAGTTGTTTAATTGATATCTACTGAAGTAGGCACTTGTAAAATGTAAAAATTCTTGACATCTTACTTATGACAGAGTTCTGAATGCCGCAAACTTGCAAGGAGAACTAGGCGATAATCTGGCGAATTTCGTTTCCATCTCAGTAATGTAATTATAATCTTAATCTCCCTATATCGAGTGTGTGTGTCCATGTGCGAGTGCGCCTATGAGGCTGTGACTATATTGCCTTTTCCTCAGTTCACGAATTGCAGCTTTCATCCTTCTTACCGTGCGTATAAAATTTTCCTGCATTGTCTTTACTCGTCATTTTTTTTTTACCTTGAACAGTGATCTAAGCAACAACAATATTGGGGGAAGTATTCCATCCAATTTGCCAGTTACACTGAGAAACTTGTATGTGATAATCTAGCTCTCTAATACTAGGCCCTTTCCATCATATATTGTTCTAATGGACATAATATGGTTTGTGGTTGCAGTTTTCTTTCGGCCAACCAGTTCACCGGAAGTATTCCGGCCTCTTTATCCTCATTGACTGGACTGACAGACATGTAAGCTTGTTGCTTCTCCCATTTTGTATTCAATTTGTGTTGTAGGCAATGATAAAATTCAAGCAAGTTTGTCAAAATCATATTTTATTTTCTCCTTTCAGGTCCCTTAACGATAATCATTTAAGTGGAGAAATACCAGATGCATTCCAGTCACTTCCGCTGTTGATCAACTTGTATGGTCTTAGCTAACATATGTAAACAATTTCCATGATAATTCTTTCTTCATTGTACATGAAACATGTTTAATTGAGCCACTATATGTTTTGCAGAGATTTATCTAATAATAATTTGAGTGGGGAATTGCCTCCGTCAATGGGAAATTTGTCATCAGTGACCACACTGTTAGTATTCTTTTCTTTTTTCTTTGTAAGGTCATAAATATGAACTTTTATTCTCTTTATCAAGCAAACTGACTGTGAAATTGTTGGCAGAAACTTGCAGAATAATCAACTCTCCGGGACCCTTGATGTTTTACAAGACCTTCCTCTTAAAAATTTGTACTTCTCTAAACCATATCTCATTTAAGTTATTGGGTCTTTTTAATTTTTGCATGGTTTGATTATTTGTTATATTTGTGCCATTCTGACATGTTTTGAGCAGGGATGTTTCGAACAATCAGTTTGCTGGTCCAATACCTCCGAAGTTGCTGAGCATCCCTAACTTCAGGTGAAAGTCTCTAGGATTCAACTGTTTTTCTTCTTTATGGATAAATATGATGATTACTAGAATTAGAAAAATGTGAACATGGACGTGGAACTTGTGTTTAAGACTATATTAGTCTTGAAATTTTATATGGTTCCCATTAATTCAAGATGTAAATGTTCCAATTAAGGGGGGAAAATTGACAAATAGATAAGCTTGAGAGAGACTAAACCATACTTTGACATCTCTAGACTCTGGTCAAAAAAAGGGAAAAGAAATTACTTGTATGATTTAGATTATTATACCTCCATAGCCAAATTATGAAATTAAATTCCAGTCTGTGATAGTAACTTTTTATTTATATAAGGTACACCTTTGCATTCAAATTGACGCCTCAATCAATTTATGATCTAGGAATTACATATGGTTGCTTGTTGTACAAGTATAATGTGAAACTTATGGTTATTGTTTTGTTAAAAAATGTACACAAGATTTGAACTTTGTACTTACGATTGGAATGGAAGGATAATAGTACTTAACAAGAGAAGGACAATGGTAATGTGAGCTACATTTAAAGAGGTGGTCACTAGATATGTCCTATAGGCAATTTCAGGACATAAGGTATAAATTTAGGTTGTATTTTGTGGCTATTGGGAAAACTCAGAATTGGTCATTCCTTGTTTGAAGTTCCGGTGTTTTGCGTTATTGAGTTTTACCACATCTGAAATTTGAATAATGTATACCTATAATTTTGTAGCTTCAGTAACTAAAGACAATTCTTATTATGCAGACAAGCTGGAAACCCATTCAATGTTGTTAACTCTACTGCACCAGTTACTTCTCCACCTCGTTCCCCAGTGGCCGCACCACCAGGAACACCGGTCCCTAAAACACCAGCTTCTGGAACACCATCTTCTGGAACGCCATCTTCTGGACGTGGACCTCCTAAACAAGCTGATGGACCAACTGCAGCTAAGGAATCAAGTTCCGGGAAATCGAAAAAACACACCAAAAGGGTGGTTTGGATAGTTATTGCTAGCATATTGGGATTCATTATATTGTTACTAGCACTCATTCTCTTTTTGCCAAGATGTGCCAGAAGGGAGCGGGAAGACAGAAGGTCCAAGAGACATCAAATTGGTGCATATGGAGGTGACAGACCACATTCTAGGGATCATGGGGCTTTGGTCCCACCGCCTAGTCAAACAGAGAAAGGCAAATGACATACCTTTGGTCTATCATCTAATATTCTAATATATTATCTGAATTCTAGCATCACCTTCCATTTTATGGATCTAGACTTTAATCATTTAACTTTGTAAATAATAGTAATCTATTTTAACAATCAATAGGGGATATTCGAAGACCCAAAGAGGATCACCATGTGGAAACCAGGGCACTGGCGGCCATTCCAAAGACTCAAGATGAGCAAGATAAAAATATGCAAAGAATGACTTCAATAGACATGAGTACAATCGATGTCTATTCCATGCCTCCTCCTCCTCCGCCGCCACCTCCCCCTCCACCACCTCCTCCTCCCCCTCCACCACCACCTCCTCCTCCTCCTCCAACTACTGACAGGGTGGTTGTTGAGCCCACCACATTCAACAGAGGGACTAATGTCAATAAATCCCCAATACGTTCTCCAATTCGTTCCCCAATACGTTCAGTTCCTCCTCCCACTTTTGCAAAATTTTTTAGTATTGCATCCCTTCAACAGTATACAAATAGTTTCTCTCAAGAAAATCTTATAGGAGGTGGCATGCTGGGCACTGTGTATAGGGCAGAGCTTCCTAATGGGAAGGTAAGACTGTTTTCTCATCAGTTGCATTTATACAGAATTACTGACGAAACTCTATAGTTGGGTTTGCACATCTCTATAGTTGCTTGTATCTCCACTTGTTCTGTGATTTCTGAAAAACTCTGAAGCTATTTTAACATGTTTTATTTAATTATTTTGCTTAGCTAGGCCCTTTTCTCTTTTGCTTTTCATATTCTGCCAAGATGTTCTCGGAATGACAAGATAAATGGCTTAATGCTGCATATTGGTTTCTCTTTACCCTGATAAAACAATCTGAGTCTGATGCCTTGATGGGATTCTTATTTTGACACTTGATCTTTTTCCTTTCCTTTGTTTTGGGTACAATGAGAACATCTTATTATGAATTGTAGGTACTTGCTGTGAAGAAGCTTGAAAAGAGAGTTTGTGATAACCAGAAGGAGGAGGATTTTCTTGAATTAGTGAATGGCATTGATAGAATACGACATGTAAATATCGTCGAGCTTATTGGGTACTGTTCGGAGCATGGTCAAAGGCTTTTGATATATGAGTATTGCAGTAATGGATCACTCTATGAGGCACTTCACTCAGAGGATGAATTCAAAACAAGACTCTCATGGAATGCTCGCATCCGGATAGCACTTGGGGCGGCTAGGGCCCTAGAGTAAGTCAAGTTACCGTTATGTTTTTAGGAGAAAAATTGCTCAAGCTTGTTTTTAGCTTATAACATGTTCAGATCTTTTACTTTCACAAATCTGGTTTATCCTGCCTAAAATATTAGTTTTCCTTGGAGAATTCATTCAATATTGATATTATTTTGCTATAGTCATGGTAATTATTAATTAATGTTGGAGCTTTATTTCACCTTTTCTAGTACTTCCAAAGTTCAATTGCTAAATGCTAAATTAAAATGTCATGGTTACTCATAATACTTACCACATTATGCTTTATTTTCTGTGTGAAAGATTTTGATAGTTAAATATTTTTCCAAAACCAATTCGACCCTAAAGGTTAAGCTGTTGGTTGCTGGGCCAAGAATGATGGCTTTTTCAAACAATGAATTTCTTATCAAATCAATTTAGAGAGTTCTAGGATCTTTCTGAAAACCAAATGAAGCATATGAAAAAAGATAATTGGAAGTTGAGGCATGGGAAAGTCTTTCCTTGATTTAACATACTTGAAGACACAATATTTGATGATCTGGATGAGAAATCTAATGTTTCTTCTTGTCTTCTGACAAGGTATTTGCATGAGCAATGTCAGCCAGCTGTGATTCACAGAAATTTCAAGTCTGCTAACATTCTTCTTGACGATGACCTATCAGTGCGTGTATCTGATTGTGGGTTGGCTCCATTAATAGCTTCCGGATCTGTCAGTCAGGTAAGCGATTATTTGATATTGAAACTATGCTTTCAACATTTTGAAGGAACAGCTATACAAATTGGTTTAATCTACCCATATATGTATTTAGCAGTGCCTAATGTTCAAATTATAGTATATCATAAAAGAACTATGTCAACATATACTGTGTAAGTTTATAACAATTTGAATGATATTGTTCCATTCCTTGTCAGCTATCCGGACAACTGCTAACAGCTTATGGCTATGGAGCTCCGGAATTTGAATCAGGAGTTTACACATACCAAAGTGATGTTTACAGCTTTGGAGTAGTTATGTTAGAACTTTTGACTGGCCGTCAGTCCCATGACAGGTGAGGACTCATAAGAAAAGTATTTGAGCAACAGTTTTTGCTTCTTGTGTGGTTAAATTGTTACCAACAGTCTATCACCTTGAACAGGAAGCGACCTCGAGGGGAGCAGTTTCTGGTCAGATGGGCAGTTCCCCAACTCCATGATATTGATGCATTGTCGAGCATGGTTGATCCTTCTTTGAGTGGAGAGTACCCCACCAAATCATTATCAAATTTCGCAGACATTATTTCTCGATGCCTTCAGGTGAGCGATTGTTCAATCTGAACTTGTACAAAAAATAACTTATTCGTTTCAATGATCTTTTAATTTTGGGTTAAATAAGTTTTTATCCTGGAAAAATTCTTAATTTGTGGTTTTGGTCTAACAAGATATTCTCCATTTAACTTGCCATGTAATGTAGTATAAACAAAATTGCGAGGACCAAGATCAAATTAAAAAAAAATCATGAATTGTATAAAGCCAAAAACTTATTTAACCCCCTGTAATTTCTTACCATTTTCTTAGTATAAGTTCATTGAAATGAAAGGAGCCCTTGGACTTATTCATCATCGTCGACTTTTGGAGTTAATTTCTGACACTAATTGTATCTTATGCAGTCGGAGCCAGAATTTAGGCCAGCAATGTCAGAGGTCGTCTTGTACTTATTGAACATGATAAGGAAGGAGTCCCAGCAAAGTGAATCAGATGAAATATGAGAATGGTAGTGATGTTTGATCTTGAATTCATGTGCAAAGATTTACATTTACCTGCCAAATATAAGGTATTAATAATATACATGTCATCTATTGGTGGCTCAATTAGATGCCTCCATGTTCCATTTCTTCCATGCTAACCTATTCAACATTCACATTCCAAAAGCCTCAGAAATTCATAGTCACAAACACTCCTCACATGTGTGGTCATATTCATATATACATGATATTTCATAGTTCATTGAAACCTTTTTAGTGTTTTAGTGCTGTGCTTAGTGTGCTAACCCCACCCATTTGTTTGGTAGTTGTTTCCAAATTCTTAAAAGTGTAATGTAGGTCAAAGTTGTGCATCCTTTTTTATGTGTACATTGATAATGGAATTTTGATATTCAATTGTACCAAATCATTAAGCATCATTGTAATAATTTTCTAATAATGATATTGTTCTTTGTAACCTATATAAAAAAGCAGCATCTAGTAGTCGGTTTTTTGTTTTAAGTTGCTGTTTGTTCTACCTTTTGGTTTTATTATAAGACAACTTTGATACTAAGTGTCAGCTATTACCATATATGAGAACAATGCTTAATTGCTTATGTCATGGTTTTTTTTTTCTTTCTTTTTGGGGTCTTGGCTTATAGCATGTTTAAACTGCATTTGAGTTTCAGCATCCAACTTTGTTGGTTGTGCTTAGTTACAAATTTATTTTGCATTGTGAATTATTCAATTTCCATTGGAAAACAAGAGACAAAAAAAAAAAAAAAAGAGAGGGGGGGGGGGGGGGGGCGCCGGGGGGAGTGGGTATAAAATTGATTTGAAGAAAAGCAAGTGTTTGATTTTTGGAAAATGTTTGTTATTTTATGAGTTTCGATGCTCTAAAATGAGAGTTAATAAAGTAAGGAGTTAAACACTATTTGAATTTATAATTCTTATGAAATATGTGTTATATTATTTTAATTTAAAAGTGATTAATTTTTTATTTTTATTATTTTATTAACTTTTTTATTTAAAAAATCTTGATCTATATTTAACACTTTTTACTCTTAATAATAAATATTAGTAAGTATAAAAATCATCACCTTATTTTCACTGCCTTTAGTTTCCAAGATTTGTGAAGAAAGCAAGGGTTATTTTTGTAAAAAGCAAAATTTCAGTTGTTTATATATACGCACACAATTATTCAATTCAATTATATACACACACAATTATTCAATTATTTAAGAAGTGGATGTTAGAAACAGGTAGTTTTTGCTGATCAGACTTGATATGTTGTTCAATTCAACTCTCAATTCACATAAATTGAATCCTTATTATTTAAAAAACTGATGAGAAACAGAACAAAAAAAATTTCTGAAACAATCTTTAAAAATTATTAAATGAGCCTTAAAAATTTCTTTTGTGGTTACTGAAGAATATTTTAGTTGAGTATTTGAAACTCTTAGGTAGCGTTTAGTGGAGAGACAGAGACGGAAAGACTTGAGACTGAGAGACAGAGACTAAGAGACAGTGATTGAAATAAATTTTAGTATTTTGTTTGGTGTAAAATGGGTGACAGGAATTGAAACAAGAATGAAACTCTAATTTAATTTGCACAAATGGTAAAATTGGAATTAATTAATTTAAATAAGAGTATTTTAGGTATAAAATGTTATTAAAGTTTCAGTCTTCATCTCTAAAAATTTTAGTCACCTGTGTCCTTACTTTTTGGAGGTATTGAAATACTGAAATTTTGGAGACAGAGACAGAAATTTTAGTACCAATTTCTGAACCAACAAATACGATACTAAATCTCAGTCTCTCAATCTCTGTCTCAGTACCTCAAAACAAACGCTACCTTATAAATCACGTACAATGACAATTACAATTACAATGGAAATTATGTTTTCTAAAATGATTAAGTTATTATTCCAATAAATACAATGCTGGTGGGCACTTTTTAGGTTTGGTGGGTACTACACATTATAGATTTCACCATCATAACAAACGTGGCTGATGGTTTATACAATGTTTTGACAGAAATCAAATCTTCAGATAAAGAATGTCTACGTGACGTTTCTTCTAAATCAGAATTGATAGGTCCATAGCCATAAACACCAATTAATTATTAAACTGGCCCAGAAAAATATAAATCATTGAGTACTTGTTTATGGTGACTTTTAGATTGTTCTCAAGGGCGAAAATGTTGATAGTTTATAATTTATACAAATTTTAGTAGGAAAGAACTTGAAGGAATTTGAATCTGAACCAATGTCATTTTATAGAAAACTAGTGAATTGTCCCGTGCCATGCACGAGTATGGTAAGTTTAATAAAAAATATTCATTATGAAAGTGTTTTTATGTTATTAACATATATACGAGTGTTTTATAATAAATTGGATCGCTAATTAAAAATATTTAAATTATTTTAATTTTTGATAACATTGAAAGAGTATATATATGACTTTTTTAGTACAACAATTCAGACAAAAAAATTTCATACTTTTACATAAAGCAATACATAATACATATAGAAATTAACAATTTTCGTAGAACATAAATATTTAAAAAATACATGTTAAATAGAATTTAAAATTACATATAATCAATAGATATTTTAGAAAATTTTTCTATAAACTACATTGATTGTTATATCTTTTGATCTGGCAGAATTATTCTCAATTAATACTGGTAACCCAGATTTTGATGTTACTCTTGAAAGAGCAACATAAATTTAGTTTGTACATAAAAGGAAGATAATTGTTTTGGATGAATATTTTTCATAAAATTCGAACCAAACTACAAACCAAACACCTCTAGTTAACAGGATTAAAAATATAAAAAAACACGCATCATTTGAAATACTTGCAAGTGGCCTACGTAAATCACTATTAGCATGTAAGCTGTTGTGGGTAGTGCGTGTTAATTTTCTTTGTCTGCCAGGATCTTCAGATGCTTGATCAAGAGAAAGATTTATTTGATTAATGGATGAATCTATTGCACCTGTTGGGAGTGAGTTAGATGGCTGATGATCTAAAGATGTTGCTGGTCTCTTAACAAGGAGCAATGGGTCCAGGGTGGTAGCTGGTTTTAATTTTTTTTTTACGCAAAATAAAATATTTTGTTAACACATAATCAAAAAATTATTTAACAGATACAACATTTAAAATAACTAAAATTAAAAGATTATGTAAATATTGAACTAACCAGGGAGTGGGTCAGCATCCATGCTTGGTTGAGTGCTGCATCTATTTTTTTTTTCATGATTAGTCTTCTCCTTATTCTGGCTAACTTGGGGCGTGAACTTCACAAAAAGGTTAAAAAATGAAAGTTTTGAGATAACATGAAGTGAACAATGAAAAATGGAGCAAAATTGTATAAGTCTATCTTTCTTTTCATGAGTTGCAATACTTATTCTATATACATCTTATTTTATATACAACTGAATTCAAAATACAATGATTATTGATGCTTTTATTTGCATATGGAGTCAAGAAAAAAATGGTTTAGTTATGTAAAGTGTAACAATGGAAATGTAGATAAAAAACATAACAAATGAATTAAAATACATGATTGAAAGAACTACACCAAATTCACTCTTATATAGGAATCTGCAAAAATACTTTATAGCAAATGCATGAAATAAATACTATTATAATGATTATGCATGCAGATTTTTTTAATCACAGCTTTATGCATACGTGTATTGTAAAGAATTTCAAAAATAATTAACGCTGCATAATATGTTATAGTATTATACTGTTCATTGTTGTAAAGGAGCAGAAGGAAATCGCTATAAATTTACTAAAGTAGCAACAAATCTCTATTGGCCGTTATTTACTCATTAGAAATTATTTATTAGATAATTGAATTAGTGAACAAAAACTAATTACAAATGAGTTGTTATACGTTGAAGTTTTTGTACGTATTGCCAATGATAAATAGTAATATTTTTAGACGGTAGAAGCAAAAATGTTGCGTAATATAATATTAGAATTTGTTTTTAAATTCCTTTTTAACATTTTGGTTAATATATTGAAAACATAGTAATTAAAAATATAAGAAATGGAACTTACGCAAATATAATACATAGATTTATATATACAAAATTAATACAATTGTGTCCATATTAATGTTGATTTGTTATAAATCTATAGAAATTTGAAGAAAAATAATGATGGAAAAATTAGGATTGATTGATTGATAAGAACTAAGTACATTTCTTGATGACTAAATAAGATAAAACATAAATAAACTGAAAATATAACATAGGCAAGTAACTTGATGAACCATTTGTTTCAAACAGGAAACTCCTTTAGTGCAGAATACGAACAAACTTCCATGGCATGGTTTAATAAGTGACTTAACAAAAAATTGATTTAATGTGAACAAAGTTGCTACTAAAGAAATTATATCTTATACTAAGCCACAGAATTTAAATTTTCAAAACCTCAGCAAAAGCTCTTCAACCTTTGTTGATAATTGCTTTACAGAAACCATTCAAAAGAGTCCATTGCAGTCCCATGTGATATGAAAAACCCTCTTTCTGAACCACATGAACGTAATCATGTCTTGAGGGGAATGCATGGAGTACAAAATCTGGATGCAAAACCTTTGTGAAGAAATTAACAATGAGAAATATTAAATAAATTATACTAATATTAATAATAATTTATAGAAATAACAAAATTAATTAGAACAACATAAATATTAATAATAAGCAATAGAAATTGTAGGAAAAAATTCAATTGTAATTACCAGTGAGCGTATTCAATCTCATGGTTGGTTACAAAACATATGTAGGAGTATATATAGGTCTTCATAATACATTTACTTGGTAAGAACTCGATGAATGATGAAGCATTGAATCCGCATAACTAAATGGATGATTAGGCAAGTGGACAAATTCTTCATTTCAAGAAACATTTAAAAAGTCATGAAACTTAATACGGAGACAGGAATTTCTCGGTTGTTCACTATTGTTCAAAAAATGAGAATTAGTAACATTGTTTTCTTTCACATTCTAGTTCATTAACGCCATTATCACCGCATTTTATCTGCAAAATATAATTCATCTTCGCTATCAAACCAGAGAGTAACGAAAGTCAAAAGATCAACACAGTGAAAAATAAATGCAAATCTGAGCTGAGAATGAAACAGTTAGAAGGAGAATGAGAGAGAACCTGCAAGGCGTTGACGAAGACCTTGCTGCGATCCATGGAATCCCCGTCGAAGGTCATGGAAAATTAAGAAGTGTTGTAATTGGACGCTCTACTCATGAGAAGCATGTTTGTCTCCGGCTTCATCGGGAGCGTTTTCTAGGTGTGCAACTCAAAGCAAAAGAAGTAACCCTATTCCTTTCGAATCCTTGTCTGAAATGCACAAAAGCACCATTCCCATGATTCCCTGAGTGAAATTCTTCACAACCTGGATTCCAGTATCGCCAACCAAGAAAACAAATGAAAAGGACAAAATAAAATTCTCTTAATATAGAAAATGAAATTATCTTTCAATTCAAAATTCAAATTCAAATTTTGTTCGGAAGAAAGAGGTGGAAGATACTTGGATGCATAACAAAGAAAGAGATGCTTAATTGAAGAATTTGACCGGGATAAAAAACAAGAGAGGGAGGTGTGTGAATCCACCGACGCATTAAGATGCCGAGATGCAAAAGAAAAATATAATCGTCGCTGTCTCGTCAACCAGCAAAACCCTACCACCGCCACAATCGTGTCCATCACGGCAATGAAGTCCTCGTGCAGCTGAGGCGTCCACACGATGCACGACCGCTTCATCGAACGGGCGGAGGGATCGTCGTTGGCCAGCGGAGCTTCCAGAGAGGAAACAATTGGGAAGAGACTGAGACTGAGAGGAAATAATTCATGGTATTTTTCAATTCAAAATTTGAATTCTGAAACACACAAATTTGTAGATTTGGTAGGAATAAAAAAGCAAGAGAAAAAAACAAATGAATACAGACAAAAAGAAGGTATATGAATGAATTGAAACATGTCATGTTTATGAAGTGTAATGAGAATAGTTTCATATAGGAATGATAACGTAATAAGGGTAAAGATGAGTGAGGATGAAAATATTGATATTTTGATAGAAACTCAGAATGAATATAAGAGATGACACCTTGGAGTTCCACTAAAAAAATAACCTTCTTTTAAAGGTATGTTATAGGATATAGAAGCACGTGATAAATACGTTATATCACCTAATTTCTTGCATACATATATAAGATTTTCTTCGTTATATAACTCATCTTTCTTCTTGTATTCCTGCTACTATTGTTGAGTCTTTTTTTATTTCTATCTCATTCTTCTCTTGTTGTTATTATAATTTTTTGTTATTTTTTTTGTTTAATTATTTTATTTTATTTTTCTTGTTTTTATTCTTTTTGAGTAGATAAAATAATAAAAATTATAAGAAGATGAAACAAGAAGAAAAAAATAAAAAAAATAAATGATGAAAAAAACCACACAAATTTTTGTTAAAAAAAAAAGCAAATAAATTTATTAATATAACATACAATTTTTGTACATAACACAAAAATAGAAGTAACAAAAACTAAATCTCAATCCTTCATACTAAGTAATTAGAGTGATGAAAAAAAATATCCAAACCTCCTAAACAATTCAAAAATTAATAAAGCTTAATTAGTAGTGATTCACATATATAAAAGTTTATAGAAAATGAAATTCTTAAACTGATATATAAAAATTTATGTGGTCAATAATTTTGCTACACAACTTAAAAATTACTTTTACTATTGTTGTTTTGTTATTTGGATAAGTCCATGTTTTGGATTTGTAGTTCTTAAAAAATTATGTTGATTATTACAAAATTTTTGTATTATACACTAAAATTTTTATACTCAATAATTTTGCTGAGAAAAAAAAAAGGAGGAAGAGGAGGATGATGATGACGGAAGAATAAAAAGGAAGAGAAAAAAAAAGAAATAGGAGAAAAAAAAAAGGTGGAGAAGGTAATAATAATAATAATAATAATAATAATAATAATAATAATAATAATAATAATAATAAGTAACAATAGAAGAAAAAAGAAGTAGGAGAAGAAATCAAATAAAAAAAACGTAAAAAAAACGCATATATAAACATGTAATTTGATTGGACTTAATTAATGCAAATGCTTGATCGTCTAGCATTTCTGAAACTTATTATGGTGAGAATTAGGATATTTAAAATAACTATGTTATCTTTCTCATATTTTTATGAAAATAATTACAAAAAAGTTTTTTATTTGAGTAAAAACGAATTTGGTCTCTTTATGTTCTTACGCATTCTTTAACTACTGAATTACAATAATTTTTTTTGTTTATCGTGTTATATGTTATATAAAAAGTAATCGATAAAAATATGGCTTGATAGGTGATGAACGGATAATTTATATATTTTTTGGCATTGTTTTTAGGTAGTTTTTAGTAGAATTTAGCTACTTTTTAGTATATTTTTATTAGTTTTTAAGTAAAATTCACATTTATGGACTTTACTATGAGTTTGTATGTTTTTCTGTGATTTTAGGTATTTTTTGGCTGAAATTGAGGGACCTGAGCAAAAATCTAATTCAAAGGCTGAAAAAGGACTACTGATGCTGTTGGATTCTGACCTCCCTGCACTCAAAATGGATCTTTTGGAGTTACAGAAACCCAAATGGCGCGCTCTCAATTGTGTTGGAAAGTAGACATCCAGGGCTTTCCAGCAATATATAATAGTTCATACTTTGCTCGAGTTTTGATGATGCAAACTGGCGTTCAAACGCTAACTTCCTGCCCTATTCTGGCGTTAAACGCCAGAAACAGGATAAAAGCTAGAGTTAAACGCCCAAACTAGCATAAAAGCTGGCGTTTAACTCCAAGAAAAGCCTCTACACATGAAAGCTTCAATGCTCAGCCCAAACACACACCAAGTGGGCCCGAAAGTGGATTTCTGCATCATTTACTTATTTCTGTAAATCCTAGTAACTAGTCTAGTATAAATAGGACCTTTTACTATTGTATTAGACATCTTTTGATCATCCTTTGATCTTTTGTTCACGTTTTGGGAGGCTGGCCATTCGGCCATGCCTACCCTATTTTCACTTATATATTTTCAACGGTGGAGTTTCTATACACCATAGATTAAGGTGTGGAGCTCTGCTGTTCCTCGAGTATTAATGCAAAGTACTATTGTTCTTCTATTCAATTTATGCTTATTCTTATTCTAAGATATTCATTCGTACCCAAGAACATGATGAATATGATGATTATAGTGATGCTCATCACCATTCTTAACCTATGAACGCGTGCCTGACAACCACCCTGTTCTACATGAAAACAAGCTTGAATGTATATCTCTTGGATTCCTGGTTCACGACGCATGGTTGCCTCTCCTGACAACAGAGCCTTCCATTCCGTGAGATCAGAGTCTTCGTGGTATAAGTTAGAATCAATTGGCAGCATTCTTGAGATCTGAAAAGTCTAAACTTTGTCTGTTGTATTCCGAGTAGGATCTGGGATGGGATGACTATGACGAGCTTCAAACTGATGACTGTTGGGCGTAGTGACAGATGCAAAAGAATCATTGGATCTTATTCCGACACAAGTGAGAACCGACAGATGATTAGCCCTACGTAACCTGTAGCTGGACCATTTTCACTGAGAGGACGGGAGGTAGCCATTGACAACGGTGATCCCCAACATACAGCTTGCCATGGAAAGGAGTATGAATGATTGAATGAAGACAGTAGGAAAGTGGAGATCCAGAAGGAATAACGCATCTCCATACGCTTATCTGAAATTTTCACCAATGAATTACATAAGTATCTCTATCTTTATTTCATGTTTATTTATCTTTTAATTTTCAAAACTCCATAACCATTTGAATCCGCCTGACTCAGATTTACAAGATGACCATAGCTTGCTTCAAGCCGACAATCTCCGTGGGATCGACCCTTACTCACGTAAGGTTTATTACTTGGACGACCTAGTGCACTTGCTGGTTAGTTGTGCGAAGTTGTGAAAAAGAGTTGAGATTACAATTGTGCGTACCACCAAGTTATTGGCGCTATTGAGATCACAATTTCGTGCACCAAGTTTTTGGCATCGTTGTCGGAGATTGTTCGAGTTTGGACAACTGACGGTTCATCTTGTTGCTCAGATTAGGTAATTTTCTTCTTTTTTTCAACCTTTATTTTATTTTAAAAAAGTTTTCAAAAATATTTCAAAATTTTTTCTTCTTTTTCGTTATTTTCAAAATAATTTTCGAAAAAATACAAAAAAAATTATAAAATCATAAAACAAAAAATATTTTGTGTTTCTTGTTTGAGTCTAGTGTCAAATTTTAAGTTTGGTATCAATTGTATGTTTTTAGTTTTTCTAAAAAAATTTTCGAAAATTCATGCGTCGCATTCTTCATGATCTTCAAGTTGTTCTTAATGAGTCTCCTTGTTTGATCTTCATATTTTCTTGTTTTGTGTCTTTTGTTATTTTTCATATGTATTTTTGAATTCATAGTGTCTAAACATGAAAAATCTCTAAGTTTGGTGTCTTGCATGTTTTTCTTTTCTTGAAAATTTTCAAAAATAAGTTCTTGATGTTCATTATGATCTTCAAAATGTTCTTGGTGTTCATCTTGACATTCATAGTGTTCTTGCATGCATCATTTGTTTTAATCCAAAATTTTTATGTGTTGAGTCATTTTGTGGTTTTTCTCTTTCCTCATTAAATTCAAAAAATAAAAAAATATCTTTTACTTATTTCATTCATAAATTTCAAAATCTTTGGGTTGACTTAGTCAAAATTTTTTAAAATAAGTTGTTTCTTGTTAGTCAAGTCAAGATTTCAATTTCAAAAATTTATCTTTTCAAAATCAAATCTTTTTCATTTTTTTCCTTTGTTTTTTCAAAAATTTTCAAAAATCTTTTTCAAAACTTTTCAAAATCTTTTTCCTATTTTTACCTCATATTTTTTGAAATTAATACTAACAATTAATGTTTTGATTCAAAAATTTCAAGTTTGTTACTTTCTTATTAAGAAAGATTCAAACTTTAAATTTTAGAATCATATCTTTTAATTTCTTGTTAGTCAAGTCATCAAATTTTAAAAATCATATCTTTTTCAAAAAAAAATTTGTTTTTCAATCATATCTTTTTAATCATATCTTTTTCAAATCATATCTTTTTCAATCAAATCTTTTTCAATCATATCCTTTTAAATTTTGATTTCAAAAATCTTTTCTAACTTCTTATCTTTTCAAAATTGATTTTCAAATCTTTTTCAATTAACTAATTGACTTTTTGTTTGTTTTACTATTTCTTATCTTTTTCAAAACCACCTAACTACTTTTTTCTCTCTAATTTTCGAAAACTCCTCACCCTTTTTCAAAATTCTTTTAGTTAACTAATTATTTTTAATTTTAATTTTAATTTTATTTCTTCTCCTAATTTTTGAATTCTAACTATATTTTTAAAATAAAAACAAAAATATTTTCCTTTTTCTTTTTAATTATTTTTGAAAACTCTCTCTCTCTCATTTCTTTCTATTTCTTTATTTATTCACTAACATTCTTCTCTTCTTCTTATAATTCAAACCCTTTCCCCCTCTCTGTGTTCGAATTCTTTTTCTTCCTTCTTCATTCTTATTCTTCTTATCTTCTACTCACATAAAGGAATCTCTATACTGTGACATAGAGGATTTCTCTTCCTTTTCTGTTCTCTTATTTCTCATATGAGTAGGAGCAAGGACAATGACATTCTTATTGAAGCAGATCCTGAACATGAAAGGACTCTGAAAAAGAAGCTAAAAGAAGCTAAAGCACAACAATCCAGAGAAAACTTTACAGAGAATCTCGAAAAAGAAGTAATGGCCGAACCCAACAACAATGCAAGGAAGGTGCTTGGTGATTTTACTACACCAACTTCCAACTTCCATGGAAGAAGCATCTCAATTGCTGTCATTGGAGCAAATAATTTTGAGCTAAAGCCTCAATTAATTTCTTTCTCTGATGCAACAGAATTGCAGGTTTTATGGACATCTATCAGAAGATCCTTTTTAGTTCTTAACTGAATTCTTGCAGATCTGTGATACTGTTAAGACCAATGGAGTTGATCCCGAGGTCTACAAGCTTATGCTTTTTCCTTTTGCTGTAAGAGACAGAGATAGAGTATGGTTGAACTCTCAACCTAGAAATAGCTTGAACTCTTGGGATAAGTTAGTCATGGCTTTCTTAGCCAAGTTCTTTTCTCCTCAAAAGCTGAGCAAGCTTAGAGTGGATGTTCAAACCTTCAGGCAGAAAGAAGGTGAATCCCTTTATGAAGCTTGGGAAAGATACAAGAAACTGACCAAAAAGTGTCATTCTGACATGCTTTCAAAATGGACCATCCTGGATATATTCTATGATGGTCTGTCTGAATTGTCTAAGATGTCATTGGACCATTCTACATGTGTATCTATTCACCTGAAGAAAACGTCTGCAGAAGCTCAGGAACTCATTGAAATGGTTGCAAATAACCAGTTCATGTACACCTCTAAAAGGAATCCTATGAATAATGGGACGCCTCAGAGGAAGGGAGTTCTTGAAATTGATACTCTGAATGCCATATTGGCTTAGAACAAAATGTTGACTCAGCAAGTCAATGTGATTTCTCAGAGTCTGAATGGATTGCAAAATGCATCCAATAGTACTAAAGAAGCATCTTCTGAAGAAGAAGCTTATGATCTTGAGAACCCTGCAATGGCAAAGGTGAATTACATGGGTGAAGCCTATGGAAACACCTATAATCCCTCATGGAGAAATCATCCAAATTTCTCATGGAAGGATCAATAAAAGCCTCAATAAGGCTTTACACGGACGTTCTTGTGGGCATTATGCACTTGTTACGCAACAACCCCTTAGAGGAAGGGCTAAACAAGGAGGACAGCGCGTAGGTGATTTAACAATAATAATGGTGGAAGAAACAGGTTTAGCAATGGTAAGCCTTTTCCATCATCCTCTCAGCAACAGACAGAGAATTCTGAACAGAACCCATCTAGCTTAGCAAAAATAGTCTATGATCTATCTAAGGTCACTCTCAATTTCATGAATGAAACAAGGTCCTTCATCAGAAACTTGGAGGCACAAGTGGGCCAGGTGAGTAAAAGAGTCACCGAAACTCCTCATAGTACTCTCCCAAGCAATACAGAAGAGAATCCAAAAAGAGAGTGCAAGACCATAACCTTACTTGGTGTGGCTGAACCTAGAAAGGAGGAGGAGGACGTGAATCCCAGTGAGGAAGACCTCATGGGACGTCCTCTGGACAAAAAGGAGTTTCCATTTGAGGAACCAAAAGAATCTGAGGCTCATATAGAGACCATAGAGATTCCTTTGACCTTCCTTTTACCATTCATGAGCTCTGATGACTACTCATCTTCTGAAGAAGATGAAGACATTGCTGAAGGGCAAGTTGCCCAGTACCTTGGAGCAATCATGAAGCTGAATGTCAACTTATTTGATAATGAGACTTTGGTGGATGAACCCCCCTTGCTCACCAATGAACTGAATAACTTGATTAGGCAGACATTACCTCAAAAGAAAGAGGATTCTGGAAGGTTCTTAATACCTTGTACCATAGGCACCATGACCTTTGAGAAGGTTCTGTGTGACCTAGGGTCAGGCATAAACCTCATGCCACTCTCTGTAATAGAAAAATTTGAAATCTTTGAGGTTCAAGCTACAAGAATCTCACTAGAGATGGCAGACAAATCAATGAAATAGGCTTATGGACTAGTAGAGGACATACTAGTGAAGGTTGAAGGCCTTTACATCCCTGCTGATTTCATAATCCTAGACACTGGGTAAGATGAGGATGAATCCATCATCCTTGGCAGACCTTTCCTAGACACAGCAAAAGCTGTGATTGATGTTGACAGAGGAGAGTTGGTCCTTCAATTGAATGAGGACTACCTTGTATTCAAGACTCAAGGTTCTCCTTCTGTACACATGGAGAAGAAGCATGAAAAGCTTCTCTCAATACAGAGTCAAACAAAGCCCCCACATTCAAACTCTATGTTTGGTGTTAGGAGGCCACAACCAAACTCTAAGTTTGGTGTTGAGAGGCCACAACCAAACTCTAAGTTTGGTGTTAAGAGGCTCCAACCATGCTTTGATTATCTGTGAGGCTCCATGAGAGCCCACTGTCAAGCTATTGACATTAAAAAAACGCTTATTGGGAGGCAACCCAATTTTTATTTATCTATGTTAGTTCATGTTTTCTTTAGGTTGATGATCATGTGGAGTCACAAAAACAATTGCAAAAATCAAAGCAAATTCAAAAACAGCATTAAAAATAGCACACCCTGGAGGATAAGCTTACTAGCATTTAAACGCCAGTAAGAGTAGCAGGCTGGGCGTTTAACGCCAGAAATGGGTACCAGACTTGCGTTTAACGCCAGAACAGAGCACCAAGTTGGCGTTAAACGCCAAAAACAAGCAACAGCTTGGCGTTAAACGCCAGAAAAGGTATAAAAGCTGGCGTTTAACGCCAAAAATAGGCAGCAGTCTGGTGTTAAACGCCAGAATTGTACTCTAAGGGCATTTTTGCACGCCTAATTGGAGCAGGGATGAGAAGTCCTTGACCCCTCAGGATCTGTGGACCCCACAGAACCCTCACCTACCCTACTTCTCTCTCTCCCCCTCACACATCTCTATAACACTCTACCCAAAACACCACTCACCTATCAAATTCTATTCTCTTCCCTATATTCTCTTCACCAATCACCTCCATCCCTCTTCCCCAAAAACCCTACCTACCACACTTTCAAATTCAAACACTTTTTTCCTCCCAAACCCACCCAATTTCATTCGGCCACTCTCCTTCTCTTTCCCTATAAATACTCCTATTCACTCCTTCCTTTTCACACTTTACAACCACTCTCCTCCCCCTTGGCCGAACTATCTCTCCCTTCATCTCCTCCATTTTCTTCTTCTTCCCCTTCTTTCTTTCTTCTTTTGCTTGAGGACGAGCAAACCTTTTAAGTTTGGTGTAGTAAAAGCATTGCTTTTTGTTTTTCTATAACCATTTATGGCACCTAAGGCCGGAGAAACCTCTAGAAAGAGGAAAGGGAAGGCAAAAGCTTCTACCTCCGAGTCATGAGAGATGGAGATATTCATCTCAAAAGTCCATCAAGACCACTTCTATGAAGTTGTGGCCAAGAAGAAAGTGATCCTTGAGGTTTCTTTCATGCTAAAAAAGAATGAGTATCCGGAGATCCGACATGAGATCCGAAGAAAAGGTTGGGAAGTTCTCACCAACCCTATTCAACAAGTCAGAATCTTAATGGTTCAAGAGTTCTATGCCAATGCATGGATCACTATGAACCATGATCAAAGTATGAACCCGAATCCAAAGAATTGTCTTACAATGGTTCGGGAAAAATACTTAGATTTCAGTCCAGACAATGTAAAGTTGGCGTTCAACTTGCCAATGATGCAAGAAAACGCACGCCCCTACACTAGAAGAGTCAACTTTGATCAAAGGTTGGACCAAGTCCTCATGGATATATGTGTGGAAGGAGCTCAATGGAAAAGAGACTCAAGAGGCAAGCCGGTTCAATTGAGAAGACCGGACCTTAAGCCTGTGGCTAGAGGATAGTTGGAGTTCATCCAACGCTCCATCATTTCTACTAGCAACCGATCCGAAGTAACTGTGGATCGGGCCATTATGATCCATAGTATCATGATTGGGGAGGAAGTGGAAGTCCTTGAGATCATACCTCTAGAACTCTACAAGGTGGCTGACAAGTCCTCCACTTTGGCAAGGTTAGCCTTTCCTCATCTCATTTGTCACCTCTGCAATTCGGTTGGAATTGACATAGAAGGAGACATCCTCATTGAAGAGGACAAGCCCATCACTAAGAAAAAGATGGAGCAAACAAGAGAGCCCACTCATGGACCTCAACAAGAGCATGAGGAAATTCCTCATCAAGAAATCCATGAGATACCTCAAGGGATGTATTTTCTTCCACACAATTATTGGGAGCAACTCAACACCTCTTTGGAAGGCTTGAGTTACAACATGGACCAACTAAGGGTGAAGCACCAAGAGCACTCTATTATTCTCCATGCGATTAGAGAAGATCAAAGAGCTATGAGGGAGGAGCAACAAAGGCAAGGAAGAGACATAGAGGAGCTCAGGCGTTCCATTGGATCTTCAAGAGGAAGAACTAGCCGCCATCACTAAGGTGGACCCGTTCTTTGATTTCATTGTTGTTATTTTTCTGTTTTTCGAATTTGATGCTTTATGTTCATCTATGTTTGTGTCTTTACTACATGATCATTAGTACTAGCATCTATGCCTTAAAGCTATGAATAATTCCATGAATCATTCACCTTTATTAAATGAAAAATGTGCCTAATTACAAAAGAACAAGAAGTACTTGGATTTCAAATTTTATCTTGAAATTAGTTTAATTATTTTGATGTGGTGGCAATACTTTTTGTTCTCTGAATGAATGCTTGAACAGTGCATATTTTTTATAGTGAAGTTTATGAATGTTAAAATTGTTGGCTCTTGAAAGAATGATGAACAAAGAGAAATAATATTGATAATCTGAAAAATCATGAAATTGATTCTTGAAGCAAGAAAAAGCAGTGAAAAAAAAAGAAGAAAAAAAGTAGCAAAAAAAAGAGAGAAAAAGAAGGAAAAAGAAAAAGCAAGCAGAAAAAGCCAATAGCCCTTTAAACCAAAAGGCAAGGGTAAAGAGGATCCAAGGCTTTAAGCATTAATGGATAGGAGGGCCCAAGGAAATAAAATCCAGGCCTAAGCAGCTAAATCAAGATATCCCTAACCATGTACTTGTGGCATGAAGGTCTAAGTGAAAAGTTTGAGACTGAGTGGTTAAAGTCGTGATCCAAAGCAAAAAGAGTGTGCTTAAGAACTCTGGAAACCTCTAATTGGAGACTTTAGCAAAGCTAAGTCACAATTTGAAAAGCTTCACCCAGTTATGTGTCTGTGGCATTTATGTATCTAGTGGTAATACTGGAAAACAAAGTGCTTAGGGTCACGGTCAAGACTCATAAAGTAGTTGTGTTCAAGAATCAACATACTGAACTAGGAAAATCAATAACACTATCTAAAATTTTGAGTTCCTATAGATGCCAATCATTCTGAATTTCAAAGGATAAAGTGAGATGCCAAAACTGTTCAGAAGCAAAAAGCTACTAGCCCCGCTCATCTAATTAGGACTAAGATTCATTGATATTGTGAGATTCATCGTATATTCTCTTCTTTTTATCCTATTTTGTTTTCAGTTGCTTGGGGACAAGCAACAATTTAAGTTTTGTGTTGTGATGAGCGGATAATTTATACGCTTTTTGGCATTGTTTTTAGGTAGTTTTTAGTAGGATCTAGCTACTTTTTAGTATATTTTTATTAGTTTTTAAGAAAAATTCACATTTCTGGACTTTACTATGAATTTGTGTGTTTTTCTGTGATTTTAGATATTTTCTGGCTGAAATTAAGGGACCTGAGCAAAAATCTAATTCAGAGGCTGAAAAACGACTGCTGATGCTATTGGATTCTAACCTTCCTGCACTCGAAATTGATTTTTTGAAGCTACAGAAACTCAAATGGCGCGCTCTAAATTGAGTTGGAAAGTAGACATCCAGGGCTTTCCAGCAATATATAATATTCTATACTTTCCTTGAGTTTTGACGATGCAAACTGGCGTTCAAACACCAACTTCCTGCCCTATTCTAGCGTCAAACGCCAGAAACAGGATAAAAGCTGGAGTTAAACGCCCAAACTGGCATAAAAGCTGGCGCTTAACTCCAAGAAAAGTCTCTACATATGAAAGCTTCATGCTCAGCCCAAGCACACACCAAGTGGGCCTAGAAGTGGATTTCTGCATCATTTACTTATTTCTGTAAACCCTAATAACTAGTCTAGTATAAATAGGACCTTTTACTATTGTATTAGACATCTTTTCATCATCCTTTGATCTTTTGTTCATGTTTTGGGAGGCTGGCCATTCGTCCATGCCTACCCTATTTTCACTTATGTATTTTCAACGGTGGAGTTTCTACACACCATAGATTAAGGTGTGGAGCTCTGCTGTTCATCGAGTATTAATGCAAAGTAATATTGTTCTTCTATTCAATTTATGCTTATTCTTATTCTAAGATATTCATTCGTACCCAAGAACATGATGAATGTGATGATTATGTGACGCTCATCACCATTCTCAACCTATGAATGCGTGCCTGACAACCACTCCGTTCTGCATGAAAATAAGCTTGAATGTATATCTCTTAAATTCCTAGTTCACGATGCATGGTTGCCTCTCCTGACAACAGAGCCTTCCATTCTGTGAGATCAGAGTCTTCATGGTATAAGCTAGAATCAATTGGCAGCATTCTTGAGATTCGAAAAGTCTAAACCTTGTCTGTGGTATTCCGAGTAGGATCTGGGATGGGATGACTGTGACGAGCTTCAAACTCATGACTGTTGGGCGTAGTGATAAACGTAAAAGGATCATTGGATCTTATTCTGACACAAGTGAGAACCGACAGATGATTAGCCCTACGTAACCCGTATCTGGACCATTTTCACTGAGAGGACAGGAGGTAGCCATTGACAACAGTGATCCCCAACATACAGCTTGCCATGGAAAGGAATATGAATGATTGAATGAAGACAGTAGGAAAGCGGAGATCCAGAAGGAATAACGCATCTCCATACGCTTATCTGAAATTCCCACCAATGAATTACATAAGTATCTCTATCTTTATTTCATGTTTATTTATCTTTTAATTATCAAAACTCCATAACCATTTGAATCCGCTTGACTGAGATTTACAAGATGACCATAGCTTGCTTCAAGCCGACAATCTCCGTGGGATCGATCCTTACTGACGTAAGGTTTATTACTTGGACGACCTAGTGCACTTGCTGGTTAGTTGTGCGAAGTTGTGAAAAAAAGTTGAGATTACAATTGCGTGTACCAAATTGTTAGCGCCATTGAGATCACAATTTCGTGCACCAATAGGCATTCTTACAGAGTATACAACAAGACACTAGTAATGATAAACAAAATTAAATTTCAGTTGAAAATACGTAATAGTTGACAATATTTTTATATTAGTAGTTTTATTTTTTATTATATTAATTTTATATTTATGTCTATTAGCAACCAACAAAGTGATCTAATTTGTTCAGTATAAACAATAAAATAATCATATTTTTAGGGAAAAGATTGAGATTTTAATTATGACTAAGGTAAAAGATGATTAAGGATTTTGAATGTGTTTTATTAGGATTTAGTAGAATTGTTTTAAGGATTATCTAAAATTAATATGGTTTTAGTTTAAATGTGAGGTTTAGATTTTTTTTTAGTGAAGGTTTTATTGTTTTTCTAAATATGAGATCTTTGAATGAGAATGAAAAGTAATATTTGTAAGAGAGGTGAAGCTACTCACTTAAAAAGGGGCAGTGGCCCTCTAAATTTTAATTTTTTTATAAGTTATGTATAAATTTTGGTTTAGTCTTTTTTTAAATTTTAATTTTAATTTTTTTTATCTTAAAAAGTTAAAATTTTGGCCTTTTTAAATTTTATTCTAGTTCTGTTTTATTTGTAAGGAACTCTAATATTTAAATTAACAAAAATTTGAGAGAAATTTTTATGAATTAGAATTGAAAAATATATGTATGTGATGAGATATTTATACAATTAAAATAAAGGTCTGACTATCACTTTAAAACTTCAATGTCTTGCCTATAATAATGAGTAGTTATTTTTTTCGTATTCAAAAAGTTGTTGTGATTCCATACTTAAAACGGGCCTGCTACACATACAAGCAAAAAGGCCCTACAAGTTTTACAAGTTCCCAGTCCACACTTCATTTACACGCGCACTCATCTCTCTTTGAATGGAATGTAAACTACATGCGCCCCACTCAACGGTTGCTCTTCGCAAAATAGCGCTCCTTAATGGCGCACTCGTCCACTTCTCAAAGCCCTTCGAAGAAAACACAAACCGTCCGTTTTTGAGCAACATTCCAAACTGCAGAGATAGGACTCGTCGCGAAGATTAAAACTCTCCATCAACACAACATAGAACTCTCAATCAACAATCTCCAGAAAAAATGAAGTTATAATACTCAAGGTACGTTACGTTACTATTTTACTCTTATTGTATATTTTTCACATTTCGAAAACGAAGAACTAGGTTTTACTGTTTTTCTACGTTCTTCTAGATTTTATTGTTCTTCTTGTTCTAGGTTTCATTTTACAGTTTTTAATATTCTACTTATTCTAGGTTTTACTGTTATTCTTGCTTCTAGGTTATTTTGTTCTTCTTAGTTGTTCTAGGTGTTACTGTTCTTGTTGTTCTAGTTCTTCTGGTAACTGATTTTTGGGAGTATATTGCGCGATTTGGTGGTGTATATTGAGTATTTTGTTGGGTGTATATATCATAATTTGTTGGGTGTATATTTCTGAACTGATATACTGTAATATAGTCAACAGTTGCAACTGTTCTAATATTTGCTTGTCCATGGGTGTATATTGCTTGACCTTGTAATGTTGCTTGACCTTGTATATTAATGCATGTTTGAGTAATATCTGACTGATATCTATGGGTGTATCTGAATCATATCTATGGGTGTATCTTGCTGATATCTATGGGTGTATTTTTCATTTCAGAAAAAATGGCAGGCAGAAACCAAGCTGAAAAAAATGTAAGAACAAATATATGTCTTAGATGAAATCAGTTTTATATAATAGAAATATATCTGACTATAATTTTGCTTTGTTTACAGCAAACCAAAGACCTTAAGTGTGCAACACATTTGTTAGGTGAGAAATTCAAAAACATGAGCGAGGAGAAGAAAACAATTGTTAGGGATTTGGGATTTGGTGGCCTGATGCACATCTCGCCGCTAAGGGTGCATCACCAAATTGTTAGATAGATTCTAAGGATATTGACACTAATTAATGTAAATGTTATATAGTCCTGTAACAAATTGAACACATGCTATAAAAATTTTCCAATTATAATCCAGTTTATTGTAAAATTTCATTCAATAATTAAACTCTCTCTGCTATATTCAAAATGTATGAATTATAGGTACTATAATATGAAGGAAAACATCAAACCAAATATACACCCATAACCTGTCATTTTTTACACCCAAAGAAAGTTGAATATACACTCAAAAATCTATCCCCCCCTGATGCTTTATCCCTAAAACCTAAACACTTAAAACCTAAGCCCTAACCCCTAACCTGTAAACCCTAAAACCTAAACCCTAAACCCTAATACCTAAAACCCTTAAACCATTGTAAAAAAAATAAATAGTATTTTATAACATAAAAACAAGATTCTGAAGTATATATATGTATATATATGTAAAATGTAAAATACAAGAAAATTCAGAAATACACCCAAAAGAACACTGCTTTTACACCCAAAAGAATGCATGCTCTCGCTCCTTTGTGTGCTTCTCATCTCTGCCCAGAAGTGGTGATCCAGATAGATTGGAACCCATATATGACGGTTTTCATAGAGATTTGCAGAATACACCCAAACACAGACTATAAATACACCTGAAAAAAATTAAATTTACACCTCTGCTGCAGATTTTAAACAAACATTACCTGAAAGCCACTTGTTGTCCTTAAGACCGAAATTCAGCAGAAAATCATTCCAATTCCTATCAAATGAGTCTTTAAGCACACCCACGCTTCTCGCACTTATCTTGTAATGTAATTCCTCACATCCTTTTCAATAAAATTTAACTCGCGATGACCCCCGGCAGCCGCAACAAATGATTGGTAAGTTTTGCTTGGTCTAATACCAACCTCCTCGTTATTCTCTATTGTACGACGAATGGACATGCTTAGTTCCCTGTGCTGTTTGACATATTTTAGATTTCTATTTTTCCTCTCTGCTACATGTAATCAATTGATTCTTAATCTCGTTTCCCTTCCTATTTGTGCTCCGAACTCTTGTAGAAAACCCTGCATCCTTGGCGTAGTTCTTGTAAACTTTTCCAGCATCTTCAAGGGTGGTAAAGGTCATTCCAACCTTGGGAACAAACTGGTCATCAATAATAGAGAGATGCTGCAGAATACACCATGTCAAAAACAAAAAATACACCCAATCATGTCTGATCTAATACACCCGAACGACAACAACTCAACTAAAATAACAAAAAAAGCCGTAAACTGTAAATACACCCACACTTCCCCCAAAAATACACCCAAAAAATTCTGATCTACACCTGGGCGTCTACTATAAATTGCAGATAATTAATCAAAACTAATTCATTAGATTCAATCCACAGATTTATATTCACGCGTTAGTTTCACAGTCAATGTTCACGAATTATTCAGTTACACAATGCTATTCAAATAACTGCAACAAAATTCATAGTAATCGTATGTAAATCAAACCTCAGGAACTATGTTAGATTCAAATTCATAATCCACTTCGCCCTGATTCAGCTGACAATCTGAGGTTGAATTATCTATTATCTTCAAAATGAGTTCAAACTTTGATTTCAGAAACCAGAAAATCGAAAAGAAAATGAAGCTGGAGTTATAGAGAGAGGAACTAACGTCAATAACAAAGAACAAACCAGTGAGAAAGGAGAGGAAAAGAACGATCAAAAAAACAGGAAAAGACGCGCGAGAAGAAGAACGAGCAAATTTGGAAAGAAGGAGATCGAAGAAGGAAACAAATATTTTAAATTTGCTAGTTATATATAGTGCGTGTAAGGGACGTAGCACTTGCAGCGTATTTTGGGAGATTAGGGGTTAATTGACTTGTAATGCTTACAAGCCCTAATCGCTTGTATGCAGAACTTTTCCGTATTTAAAAATACTGGATGAATTTATAGGAACATTTGTTAATACAATTGAGATCTTATTACGAAAGTTAGATCGAATAGGTGGATAAAAAATCCACTCTTTACGTAAATCGTGTAAAAAAAAAAATCTCCAAAATTTTTATCTTTTATATATTAGGCTTATCTATTATAGATTTCACTTTTATATTAAGTCAAAATATGAACAAGAGCAATCCTTATTTTTAAATTTTCATGCGAAGTGCCATACTTCTACTTAAGCCTTTATCAGAATTATTGACATAATAGCAAATGCTGCTATGTGAGACAAAGAATGCATGAACCGAAAGAGGAGGAGGAAATAGTTCTATTTTTTATGACAATGATATCCATATTCTCTTCCAATAAAACTAGAGTATCTTTGCTTTGTAATTTTTTTTTCTGTTTTTATTTTTGGTATTTTTTATTTTTTTAATTTTATAAAAAATAGTAAAAATAATAAAATTTTATTTTTTATTTTTTATTTTTTTTACAAAATTTTAAAAACAAAAATATTAAAAATAAAAACAAAAAATAAAAATACAAATTAAACACATCTTTATTTTTCGTCCCACCAAAATATTATCATTTATATTCGTGTTCAACTATAATATGTATATATCAAAATTAATTATTAAAATCAATCATTAAAGTAAAATATACATTAAAATACAAAATAATATTAAAATAAATTAAATTATAATATATTTATATATAAATGAGTAAATTACCAATTATGCCCCCGAATTTGTAAAACACTGACATAAATACCCCTAGAATTCGATAACGACAATTATACCCTTGAAAAATTAAAAAATGGATCAGATCTGCCCAACTGTGAGGAGAACCCTTCTCCGTTAAACGGAGTTTGTTGATGTGTCAAACGGAAGTCCAACGTGGCATCCGTATTAGACTCTCAATCCATTCTCTCCCTTATATAGTTGTAGGTGAGAACGTTTTCCCCAAATTGATCAGCAAGCAAAACCCTAACCAGAGCCATGCATGGTGGAAGCAGAGTCATGTCAAATTGTAATCGAAGGACACAGTCCATGAAAAATTGTAGCTCCGAAGGGGTCGAAGAACACGTGAGGAAGCCATATGATGGGACATGCTTTTGCCGTCTTCAGGTGGTGGCTTTGAAGTCGAAGACAAGGAGAAACCCAGGAAGATGGTTTTTTAGGTGTCCTCTATGGAAGGTATGTATGAATATGCTGCTACAATTTTCTCCCCCCCTCCCGGTTGAGAATTGAGCTTGATGAATTGTATCTATGTTGGGCAGACAAAGAACACTGGGTGCCATTATTTTCAGTGGATGGATGAAACTATTGAGGAATCTGCTGGGGTGGAGGAATCCTCTAATAATGGCACAGTAGTATGCAATACATGTGGAGTCTTGAAAGGGAGGTTTACCAGTATTGAGACTGAGACGACACACATAGATGGAGAGATGTTGATAGAGCAGATGAAGAGAGTTGAATTGCTTGTGTGTTTCATTCTGGGTGGACTTGTACTGAGTTTATGTATGAGTTTGATTTGTTTGGTTAGGTAGGAGAAGGGATGAGTGTAGGACAGGGTTTATTAATGAATGTTAATTGTTGTTGTTGCTTAGAAGTTATGTTGACATTGATGTTGCTATTTAGTCACTTGTTGAGGAATTGGAAATGTGTCTTGAATTCGATCGCATCAGTAATAGAAGCATGAATTGAGTGAAGTGAATCTAACTAAAATGGTAACTGAGATATCAAAAGTAATTTCAAATAGACCTAAGAAATAAAAATTGGTAAAGGCACAAGATTAACTAATTGGTCTGCATAACATTAAGCATTAGAACTAATTGTTCCATCCAAAATACTACAAACTGAGTAATCAGTCTTAATACCAGATATCAAAATACTCAAATTGTCCAACAAAAGGCAATAACCAACCATAGTAAATATCAACATACAACCCAAAAACTAGATAAACCACTGCAACTAAATATTAACTTATAACCCAAAAAGATCAACTAATTATGCACCCAAGTTTCCCTCAAGTTGACTGTTTTGGCATGAACTTTGAGAACCTAGAAGTGGTTGCTTTAGATGCACCATTCATGGTTTCATTTGACACAAGTGGAGACCTTGTGGAGTCTGAAACTCCTGAACCAGCAGCAGGTGTTGTAGGAGGTGCAATGGGCCTTATCTGTGGGGGCCTAAATGGTGGGTTGGGCCTTGGAGTGGCAGATGGGTTTGGAGCTATGGGCCTCACATTGGGTTGGGCTGTTGGAGCTGGAGATGTGGGCCTCATAATCGGTTGGGCTAAGGGGTGTCTCCTAATAGGCATCTTGACCCTGGATCTTTCCTTGCTAGTAGATGCAGCAGCAGCCGCAGCAGCATTGGAGGGAGTTTTAGATCTTGGTGCTCTCCTTGCAGGGTTAGATATAGCAGATTTCCCTCCTTCACCATGACTTGTTGTACCTGATGTGTTGATGTTACCCTACAACAAATAAAGTCTGTTTAGTACATGTGAGTTAACTATAAACAGCAGTTATTGAGAAATGAGCTGCCTTTTCATCAGCTTCAGACTGTGGGTGGCCTTGGGTGAGCTCCTCTTCAACTGCATCCATGGTTTCTTCCCAGAACATCTCCTGCTTTGAGTCTGACATGTCTTCTAAGCCCCTGGGTGGCACAATTCCTCCTCTTGCCGGCTGACCTGCTGTAGGTGCTTGTTGTACATCTTCACCTGCCTCAGCTGCAGCAGGAGTCTTCTTATCAGGACATGTCCTCGAATTATGTCCCACCTACGAAGACAACATCATTCCAAGCATTAACACATTAGAACAGTCAATATCAACAGGCATTGATTAAGTGAGTTTTTATTTACCTTTTTGCAATATTTACAACTTGTCTTTCCATAGCTCCTCTTGATTTTGTACTGGCTCCCACTCTGTCTCTCTGATTCATGTCTTGCTCTCTTCTTTGTAGGTCTTCCTATTGGCCTCTTATAAGGTGGAGGGAGACACGGTAGCCCTTCTGCATCAGCCCAATATTCTTGACTAGGAACAGTGTTGATGTGAAATTAGTATGTTCTATTGTATGCTTCCATAGTCAGCCAATGATGGACATAATCTTCTGGTCGTTGATTTTTTCTTTGAATTGCAGCAACTCCATGACAGCAAGGCAGACCTGTAAGTTGCCACTTTCTACAAGTGCAAGTCCTTTCATGAGTGTTGACCCGAACTGTTCGACCATGCCTTCTAACTTCAAAGACATTATGCTCATCGTCTCCCACCCATTGAGCTTCCCCGTAGTTTCCTTCCTTCTTTTCCTTCTCTAGTCTGCTCGTCTGGATAGGCGCCAGTTTACCCGTGTAGGCCATGAGTGCATCTTTGTGGGTAGCCATAGTCTTCATGAGGTAATATCTAATCTCCTCAAGCATGGTTATGATGCTCTTGCCTCTTAGCCCCACCATGGTTGCATTAAGAGACTCTGCATTGTTGTTCGTTATGTTATCCACTTTGGGCCAAGTGGAGAATCTTGATCTTGACCAAGTTTCTTGCTCATACTTAGACAGATATTCCCAAGCAGAAGTATTAATTCTCTTTATGGCATCCATACCTTCATTAAACTCCTGATCAGTCAATGCCCTTGCACATTGAAATAGCAACTGTTTCAGTTCTAGGTCTTTCCAACGCTTGTTAAAATTCCTCCACATATGCATAGTACAGAACCTGTGTTTAACCCCTGGCATAACTTCTTGTAGAGCAGGTATTAGCCCCTGTAAATAACTAAGTTAGACATCATATACTATAACATAATTACACACACAATTTAATTACTAACCTTCTGTTTGTCAGACATGAAGTGCCAATCAAATTGCCTATGATCCTCGATATCATCCAACAAATACTCTAGGAATTCTTTCCAATTGGTCTTTGTTTCTACGTCGACTACTCCATATGCAACTGGGAATAGATGATTGTTGGCGTCCTGAGCAACGACTGTCAGCAGCTGCCCCCCAAAATAGCCCTTTAAAAATGCTCCATCAAGGCATAGGAAAGGCCTACATCCTTGCTTGAATCCCCTTTTACATGCTTCTAGACAGATGTATAGACTTCTAAACTTAGGCAGCCCCTCTTGTTGTGGTGTTGTGCTCATACGGCAAGTGGATCCTGGATTGGCCTTACGCAGCTCAGTCAAGTAAGTCCTTAACTTCAAATATTGTTCCTTTTCTGTGCCCTCGATGACATCCTTAGCCTTCTCCATTGCCCTAAACATCATCCTCTCTCCGACACAAATATCAAACTCAACTTTGAACATTTCTCGAGCCTCTCTATGGGACAAGTTAGGACATACCCTAATCTTGCTAATCAACTCCTCGTCCACCCATTTACAAGTGACTGACCTGCTTTTATTACTCCTAGGACATGTATGCTCATCGACCAGTGTTTTGATTTGGTAACTAAGGGGCCGGTTTCTCCTTGCACAGTAAACTTCCCATGGACAAGTTTCGTTGTAACAGATGACCCTGCACCTATGTGGTTCAACCTTGAGAAAAAATGCCTCTCTGTCCATCTGAATACTATACTTCCTGACTGCATCCTTAAACTGCTGCATCGTGCCAAACTCCATCCCTAACTCCAGTCTAATTTTGCCAAACTTTGTATCAGGATTATACTGAGGGAATACTGGATTTTCATCCTCAGAATCAGAACCTGGTGGGGTGTGTAGCTCTTCAGAATGATATTGATATTCAGTAGGCTCTTCATCAATGTCATTTGGGTTAGGCACAACCACCCTTGGGGCCTGATTCTTTTCCCTAGGTGGCAGAATCCTCTGGCCGGATGGACGGGGTCTTCGATGAATCCTTCGACCTTGAACCCCACAAGATGCATCCTCATATAGTTCAACAACATTACGCATTCATAGTTTAAGGTTATTAATTAACGGACATTTTATGGCAAATACATTTACAAACCCAAAAAAAATAACATTACTACTAGGATCTACAATTCATATACTAACCAGCATGTCCTTCACTATTGTTTTGTGGTGCAGGTTGATCTCTACCAGATGGTGGGGGCCTTGCATGTTTCTTCCTGCGTTTTCTTCCCCTGCCATTAACTTCTTCAGGATTCGATGGCCTCTCATGGTCTTCAACATGGGTTTGCTGATTGTCTCCTTCGTTAGGGGCCTCATTTTTACTTGTTCCAGCCTGTCTTTGATTAGAAAGGTTTTCAGTACCAGCCTCCTCTGGCAATGCTTCATCATACCCCCCTTTGTTCAACGTTGGTTCATCCTCTTCTTGTTGTTGCTCCTCGTGCTGTGGGGGATCCTCTTGTTCATTTGCTTCATTAAATAAAGGAGCTCCCTCTACTTCTGTATGTTCAGATCCTTCCTCCTCTTCATTTTGTTGCGGTTCCTGGTCATGATTTTCCTGGTCTTCTAAGAAAGGCATCTCAACATCTTCGTTAGCAAAAACCTCAGCCTCATCAATATACTCTGGATCCATATCAACTGGATGCTCAAAATACAAGTGAACAATGTTTTCATTCCTCAGTGCAGCATCACACATCTTAACCACATCGGCATCCCTTCTGAGCACCCGTAACCCGTTAGCTAAATCCATCCCTGGCTCCAACCAATAAACTTCATTATACCTAGTATAACCTAAATCTAGAAACAAGCCTTCAACAAGGAATAGATTACAAGTATCAACATGCACCCTCTCGATGATACTCAGTAAACCACCATTATACTTCACCCCACCATCTGCATCCTTCTCTAACCAACCCCGATGGTGATAAACAAATGTGATATGCGTAGCCATCTGACAAAAATCATCAAAAAAGTCATAAACATCTAACACGACACATGAAAACACCATCATCATACCTCCATTGCAAACCCCAAACGACTGATAATAACACCAACGTAAACATAAAATGCTTACCAAAACCTTGGTTGATCGACGGCGACTTCTTCACTCCGTATCAACGCCAAATGTGATACCGCATGTGACATTGCCAAATCCAAGAAACGAATACAAAGCGACAACAGACGAACAGAAACAGAGACGACCACCCATAAACTCTTCAGTTTCGCACATTCAACATACTCTTAGTTAAATATGATGTTTCACTTAGGGTTAATTCTGTCATTTCATCTCAATTGCGCAATTAGGGTTTGTTGAATTGGGGATACATGGACAAAACGTGATTGAGAGTCTAATACGAATGCCACGTTGGACTTCCGTTTGACACATCAACAAACTCCATTTAACGGAGAAGGGTTCTCCTCACAGTTGGGCAGATCTGATCCGTTTTTAAATTTTTCAAGGGTATGATTGTTGTTATTGAATTCTAGGGGTATTTATGTCAGCGTTTTACAAATTCGGGGGCATAATTGGTAATTTACTCTATATAAATATAGTGATTTATTTTAATATACAAATAGTATTTTTGATTCTCATTTTGATTTTATACCATGTATCTTATCTTTTAGAAAATAAATGGTATCTAAATACACGCTTTTGTCTTTTTTTTCTTTTACAACGAAAAATATAAATTATCTTGTATTTATCAAACTATACATGGTTAAAATTAAAAGAGAAAGTATTCAGTAAAAATATGTTAAAAAATTGAATAATGTTGTAAAATAAATAAAAAAGATAAAATAGATATAAAATAAAGATGTGTAAATAGATAATTTTAGTATTAATATTCACTAATATATGTAGCAATTTATTTGCAAAAGAGAGAAAAAGAGGAACAATATAAAGAAGGAGAGAAAGCGATCTTATTATTGCTATTGTGTGTATTATGTCTCAACTATGCTCCCCTATTTATATACATATATGGGGTCACTTTTTTCAAACTTAGTTAATTGTAATCTCTTTTGATATCCTGAGCAATATTGAGAAATGGGCATCCATCTCAGACTATCTTATCACAATTTGGATGACCATTTAGGATTATGCCTCGTTAAAACCTTACTAAAGAAAAATCCAATGAAAAAAAACTTTAGTGAAAAAAAAGAGTGCAACATTGTTTGTGATGAGGACTGCCTCATTAAAAACCTTGTCAAGAAAAATCCAATGAAAAAATATGACCAAAGAAAAAAGAGTACAGTCTCCCCCTCTTGTTGACATCATTTAATATCTCAAAATCAACGCATCCCAATTTGATTACCAATCTTTCAAAGGAAGATTTTGGAAGTGACTTTGTAAATAAATTTGACAGATTATCGCTTGAACGGATTTGTTGGACATCAATTGTTCTTTGATTTTGAAGGTCATGAGTGAAAAAGAATTTGGGAGAAATATGCTTTGTTCTATCACCTTTTGATGTATCCACCCTTAAGTTGCGTAATGCATGCTGTATTATTTTCAAACAGGACAGTTGGGGCTATCTTATGATCAATAAGTCCACATGATGACATAATATATTAGATCAAACTCCTAAGCCAAAAACACTCACGACTTGCTTCATGTATCCTGCATTTGCATAACCAACTAGTTGTGACTTGGATCCATAGGGATAAAACAATCTCATATCAACCGTTCCATGAAGATATCAAAAAATGTGTTTGATTCCATTCTAATGTTTTCTAGTTAGAGAGAAATTATACCTTGCTAGTAAATTCACCGCAAATGATACGTCAGGTCGTGTGTTATTAGCAAGATACATTAGCACTCCAATGGCACTAAGATATGGTACTTCAAGACCAAGGATATCTTCATTTTCTTCTTTAAGATGGAATTGATCCATTTCCACATCCAAAGATCTTACGATCATTGGGGTACTTAATGGATGTGACTTATCCATATAAAATCTCTTCAAGATATTTTCTGTGTATGTTGTTTGATGAATAAAGACCCCATTTTTTGTATGCGCGATCTGCAGGCCGAGACAAAATTTAGTCTTTCCAAGATCTTTTATCTCAAACTCTTCTTTTAGAGCTGTTATAATTGTTGAAATCTTTTCAGGAGTTCCAATGATATTTAAATCATTAACGTACACAGCAATTATAATGAATCCAGATGCAGATTTCTTTATGAAAATACATGGGCAGATATCATCATTCTTGAATCTGTTTTTTTGCCAGATACTCAGTAAGACGATTATACCACATTCGTCCGGATTGCTTTAAACCATATAAAGATCTTTGCAATTTGACTGAGTATAACCCCTATGAATATTCATTGGGCGGTTTAAATATCTTTAGTTCTTCAGGGACTTTCATATAGATATCACGATCTAATGATCCGTATAAGTAGGTTGTTACCACATCCATTAAATGAATATGTATTTTATGATATGCGGATAAACTGACCAAATAACGCAATATTATTGCATCTATTACAGGAGAATATATTTCTTCATAATCTATACTGGACCTTTGTGAAAATTCTTGTGCCACAAGTTGAGCTTTGTAGCGTACAACTTTATTTTTCTCATTTCATTTTCTCACAAATACCCATTTGTATCCAACAGGTTTTACATCTTCTGGTGTACAGACTACAGGTCCAAAGACTTCACGTGTTGCAAGTGAGTCTAACTCAGCTTTCATAACTTCTTTCCATTTTGGCCAATCATTTCTTTGTCGATATTCTTCAACTGTTCTTGGCTCAAGATCCTTACTTTCATGCATGATATTTAATGTCATATTATATGAAAATATTTTATCAACAATTGTCTTATTTCGGTCCCATTTTTCTCCTGTAAAGACATAATTTATCGAGATCTCATCATTTTTAGAATTTTTAGGTACATGAACGTCTTCTAGGGTTAAAACTGTATCAGAATTTTGGACAATTGCAGGTGTCTCTACCTTACCTTTTTCAACAGGAATAGTATTTACCTCTTTTTTTCGAGAATTTTTGTCTTTGAAACCGACAGGTCTATCACGCTTTTGGCGTGAATTTGTTTCAGTGATTACTTGTCTAACTAGGACATCAATTCGAATTGGGGTATTCTCTACTGGTATATAAGATTTGGTTATCCTCTTTGTATCAGAAAATGCATCAGGCAATTTATTTGCTATTCTTTGTAAATGTATGATCTTTTGAACTTCTAATTCACATTGTCATGATCGAGGATCTAAATACATCAAAGATGATGCATTCCAATTAAGTTCCTTTTCAGGAAGCTTATTCTCTCCCTCTAATGTTGGAATTTTGATTCATCAAAATGACAATATACAAATTGGGTTTTAAATATATCTCCAGTTTGTATCTCAATATACCTCACTATAGAGAAAGAATCATATCCAACATATATCCCTAATTTTCTTTGGGGTCCAATTTTTATGCGAGAAGGTGGTGCAATGGGAACATATATCGCACACCTGAATATTCTTAAATGGGAAACATTTGACCGCTGGTCAAAAGCTAATTGCATAGGAGGGAACTGATGGTAACTTGTTGGTCTCAAACAAATAAATGCTGCGGCATGTAAAATAGCATACCCCCAAGTCGAGGTTGGGAGATTTGTTCTCATAAGTAAGGGTCTAGTAATTAATTGGAGGCATTTAATAAGTGATTCTATTAACTCATTTTGTGTGTGAAATGAGCTACTAGATATTCAACACTTATTCCATTAGCCATAGAATAAGTATCAAAAGCTTGGAAAATGAATTCACCAGCATTATCAAGACGAATTTCTTTGATTGGATTTTCTGGAAACTGTGCTTTTAATCGAATAATTTGAGTAAGTAATCTCGCAAATGCCAGGTTGCAAGAAGACAATAAGCACACATGTGACCATCTCGAAGATGCATCTATTAGGACCATAAAATATCTAAGATCCACATGATGGATGAATAGCTCCACATATATCGCTTTGAATTCTTTCTAGAAATTCAGGGGACTCAAATCCAATCTACTGGTGATGGCCTTAAAATTATTAGCTTTCCTTGAGAACATACAGCACAACAAAATTCACTAGATTTAAGAATCTTCTGGTTCTTTAGAGAATGTCCATGGGGGTTTTCAATAATTCTCCCCATCATGGTTGTTCCCGGATAACCCAATCGATCATGCCAAGTTATGAATTCATTTGGGTTAGTAAACTTTTGGTTTACAATGACATGTGATTCAATTGCACTAATTCTAATATAATACAACCCAGATGAAAATGAGGGAACTTTTCTAATATAACCTTTTTATTTAAATCATGAGTTGTGATACATAAGTACTCATGATTTTCCTCATTCATTGTTTCAATATGATATCTATTTCGGCGAATATCTTTGAAACTCAATAAGTTTCTTCGATACTTAATAGACAATAGTGAATTATTTATTATGAATTTTGTTCCTCCAAGAAAAAAAATTATAGCTCTTCTGGAGCCTTCTTTCACATTACCTGAGTCAATAATAGTATTAACATATTCTTCTTTTGCCACAAGATGAGTAAAATATATATTACTTTTGAGAATAATATGCGAACTTGCACAATCCACAAGGCAAATCTTCACTATATGTCCTTACTATTTTTTTCAAAGACAAATAATAAAATGAGTAGAAGTATACGCACATAAAATTATTTTCTTGATTATTTTTCTAAAAAATATTGTACATAGTATCATATACTAAAAATTTTATGATTATTATTTTAGAATTTGACACATTTAGTAATTTTAAAATTCATAAATATTTTATTATACATCACACTTGAAATTCAGATGCATAGAAAATAAAACTTAACAATAAGTTTCTTACATTATTTATTTACATGAATATTTAACAATCTCATATATTAAACTATTTCATCATTGATCAAATGACCAATATTTCCTTCAAGATCCTCAAAAAAATCAGATACATCATAATGAGTGGTGGAATTTTCAGCATCATTTGAAACGAAATTCGTCTCCTTTCCTTTATCGTCCTTTTTCAAGGATGCTTGATAAAGATCGACTAGGTGTCTTGGGGTACGACAGGTATGCGACCAATGGCCATTTCCACTACAACGGAAATATTTATCCTCTGTTGATTTACTGCCCAGTGTTTCTTTCTTTATCACACTTTTGGAGAGATCCTTTTTTGTGAACATAATTTTTCTTCCTGCCATCATTTTTCTTGTTGTCAAAACCTTGTCATTTACCTCTTCTGGAGTTATGATTTATCGCATTTGCTTTAGGAAATGAGGCGACGCCAGTTGGGCGTGCTTCATAATCTTTTAAGAGCAACTCATTGTTGCGTTCAGCAACAATAAGGCAAAAAATTAACTCATAATGTTTTTTAAATAATTTTTCTCGATACTACTGCTGCAGGAGCACATTCGACGTATGGAAGGTCGATAAAGTTTTTTCTAACATATTATTATCAGTTATCTTTTTCCCACATAATTTCATTCGTGGGGTGATTCAAAATATTGCTGAATTATATTCATTTATGGATTTAAAATCTTGTAGATGCAAGTGCATCCATTCATATCGGGCTGAGAAAGTATTACTGTCTTTTGATGATTATACCTTTTTTCAAAGTTTTTCCATAGATTTGTAGGATCTTTTAGTGTGATATATTCATTTTTCAATCTTTCATCAACATGACGACGAAGGAAGATCATGACCTTGGTTTTATCCTTCTGGGATGCATTATTTTCAGCCGTAATGATATCTCCAAGATCCATTGAATCAAGATAGATTTCAACATCTAGTATCCATGATAAATAGTTGTTTCCAGATATATCAAGAACATTAAATTCAAGATGAGAGAGTTTCGACATAATGAAAATTTGTTACCCGAATCTTCCTAAAATTTGATCAAAGTCTCGTGCTGATAACGTGTTGTAAAATAAATAAGGAAGATAAAATATATATAAAATAAAGAAGCGTAAATAGATAACTTTAGTATTAATGTTCACTAATATAATTATCTCAATATAATAGAGATGATTTATATATATCTATTAATATATGTAGCAATTTATTTTACAAAAGAGAGAAAGAGAAGAACAGTATAAAGAAGGAGAGAAAATGATTTTATTATTGCTTTTGTGTGTATTCTGTCTCAACTACTCTCCCTTATGTTTTTTTTGTGACTACTACTTTCTCTTATTTATATACATATAAGGAGTCATTTTTTTTAAACTTAATTAATTATAATTTTTCTTGATATTCTAATAAAAAATGAGCATCCACTTCAGACTATCTTATCATAACAAATAGAATAAAATTTATTTTCCTAAAATAAAACATTTATTTAACCTCTTAATATTGAGTCAATATTTTACTGGTTAAATATAGAATTGTTAGGTCGACTCTTATCCCTTACCTTCCCTAAATATAGATTTTCTTTATTTTTGTATTTGTTAATTAAATATTTTTGGAAAAAAGAAACCGTGTGTACATGCTCATCCTCATCTCTTACCTTAAAATGCTTTTGTAAAGGCACTCGTAAGTCGTAAACAGGCTGCATGAGTTCCCATATTCTCTCCCCCGACCTATTTTCTCGCCGTATCTATTCACTTTTCCTACTCTCCAAATAACAAAACAAATCCGCAAACGAGAAGAACCCGTAGATTCCAACGCGCACCCCCCTTCTTTCACTTTCTCTTTCTCTTTCTCTTTCTCTCTCTTTACGGCACACTAAAAAACAACACCAGTAACCGCATTCCACATTCCCTTCACTCTCTTCATTCTTTGTCTTCTTAGTTCTTACCCTCTCACTTATCAAATTCACTTTCACTTTTTCCTTTTCTTTATTTTCTTCTTCTCTCTCTCTCTCTCTCGCACATTCCGATTCAGATCTCTTCACTGCCGCTCAGTTCAGTTCAATTCACTCCTTGAATCATGAGCCGTTACGATCCCAATCCCTTCGAGGAAGACGAAGTTAATCCGTTTGCGGTGAGTTTTCCCCTAACTGCTTTACTTTATTTTATTTTTTAATTTTTTTATTTAGGAACTGAAGTTTCATTGTTTAACTTGATTCCGTGTCTGTTTCAATTGATATTTGGATGTTTCTGGTTTGCGAATGCGTAAATGATGCTGTCTTTTGGTTCGTGGATTTGATTTGACTAGATCCGTTTGTGGTGTTTGAGATCATTCATGAACTGAAAAATCTGTGTTAAATCTTGTTTGGATGTGGTTACCTGTAGTGATATATGTATGAATCTGTAGATGCCATTAAATGTAGCTCTTGAATGAATTTCGGTATATAATGCAGATTCGAGGTTCTTCAATTTTGTGTATAAAAAATTGTCCTCCAAAAATAAAGCTTAATATCCAAATAACTGTTGAGAAACTTGTTTTGTTGTATTTGTTACTTCACTTTTTCTCTAACACTATTAATGCTATTGAATTGATTTAAGGATTTGAGATACAGAACTATGATATATTGTGATAATCTTTCGTAGGTTTCTCAATGACATCATTAATATGCAATGTCGTACATAATTGAAAGAAACTATCATTTGTCTTCTTATTGCAAGCTTCCTGCATAAAAAATTGGGGTCAATCGCTTTACCTTTGAACTTCCATATGTCATGATACTATCTGTTATACTGGATTAAAAAAAAAGCATGTCTAATAAATTTCAAATGTCAATGGATATGTTAGTAAGAACTGGATAATTCTTATGGTATCCACAATATCACTGAGGCCACTATTTCGGATGAGGTTAACTTATTTCTAATTGTGCTCACCTGCTGTGCCTATACCTCAAAACGAAGCACTTGAAAATCTGCAAATGCACCTACCTAATGGAAGAGTCAATGCCTTGTTTCAGAAGAAGCATTGGGAGCCTTTCTCTCCCCATCCCTAATGCCTTCATTCTTTTCCCAACCAGCCATTTTGTTTAAAACCAAATTGATATTTGTTATTTCTAATTAATCGCTTTGGAGTTGTGTATTGGAGATTGTTAAATAGCAATTGATAATTTAATTATATAATGATGATTTGAAACTGTAGATATGCCACCTCACACATACTAAGTTCTTGTACTCTTGTTTTCTGATTTGATTATTGTTTTAATGACAAAAAACTTATGCATTTTCATTAATTATATTAGGATGGAAAAAAAGGTACAGGGCAGTCAAGTTATGGTGGAGGTGCATTTTATACTACTGTAAGTTTTTCCTTTCCTCTACTGAGGTCATTGAATTAACATACCAATATAGCATAGGTTGATTCATGTGTCATAATCCACAACTGCTCAAATGCAAGTTCATGGTGAATGGTCATGGGTTATTCACCTATTCATGTGAAATAGTGAATGAGAACAGGTTTTACTCTTTGATGGACACATAATGTACGTGTGTACTTCCTTTGGATGGTTCCTCAATTTTTTGTAGCCATAGGCTGATGTAGCAAGATGTTAGCCTCATCCAAGATGTTATGAGTGGTGGGAATGTTGGAAGACAGTTGTCTCAGGTCAAGCTAAATGTTGTTTTAGTATATTTGAGCATGGGGTTGTCAAGGTGAAGATTGGGCAGAATATGTTCATAGAGTATTATTTGTCTAGGTGCCTTAGCAGCAAAGTTTACCATGTTTCCTTGGAAAGCTTTCTTAAGATATTCTTGATTGGGAGTTTGGAGGCTGTAAAATGTACATTTGATCAATGAATAATATAAGGAGTGGAGGTTGCTTCTTTTGATTTGCTGTTCTATTTGCTTCCAGACTTCTTAGTTGAATAGCATAAGTTCGCAAACAGAACTTAATGACATGATGGCAGGCCTAAGAAATATGCTAAGGGTCAGTAAGAGCCAAGTATTGTGCTGTCTCCTATTTTTTGTTATGATGTCTTATATCTGAGAATCCTAGAAGTTTGCTATCATGGAGTTTGGTAGAGATAGCCCTATGTGGTGTTTGGAACCACAACACCACATTGTTATTAATGGTATCAATATTAATGTTGACCAACAAAGGATTTAACCAAGTGAGCTCTGAATTAACATATAAGTTTATCAAGAGGAGAAGAGGTTCTACTCAAGGAATGACTTTGGAATTGAAAATATGATCTTAGACCAAATATGAAGGAGCAGTTAGCTGAAAGATATTTGATTTCAATGTCTTCTTCTTTGTCATCGGGAGTCATTTTCTAAGACTATTATTTATTTATTTATCTACTTCTACTGTATCTACTATATATCATGAGAATTGAGAGAAGTTTGGTACATAAATCCATTAAAAAAAAAAGAAAAGCCTTTTGCTATTTCTGAAACTTGAACCCCACACCTCTTAATTAGAATGTAAGATACTATCTTAACTAATTTCACATTTGCTGTTATTACACACATTTAATAAATAAAAAAAGTAGATTAATTGGCATGAAGGTGCATACTAATAACTAGTTTATTTATAATATCTGTACTGCGTAAGAGGTTATTAACACACGTTATCTTCAGAACCCTGGAAGTGTTCCTGCAGCAACCTCAGTGCTCTCACCACTTCCTCCTGAGCCATATGATCGTGGGGCAACTGTTGAAATTCCTCTTGATAGCTCAAACTCAAAGGTTGACTAGATTATGAAAAATGCTGAAATAAATGTCTGAACTATATATCCCAATTCTGTTGTTCACCGAATATTTGATTATGCCCTCTTCAACTATAGGACATTAAAGCGAAAGAGAAGGAACTTAAAGCTCGAGAGGCTGATTTGAAAAGAAGGGAGCAGGTGATTAATCTTCATATCATGTTTGGTAGCTTTAGGAACAAATATGAGTGGCTTACCTTTTATGAGTTAGAGCCTTATATTTGTCACATTCAATGTCATGTAGGACTATTGATTTTGCTAAATTTTAAGAATCTAACGATTCTCAGTTATTTAGGAACCTCATTGCTTACAGGATTGGCTGTTGTTAATTCTATAAACATGGCTAGTTGTTTTCCTCCTTTTCAATGTATTGATATTGATACTTATTGTATAGTCGGTAAACATTCTGTTTAGAATTCAGTTCAGGTTACGCTAAATATCAGTATTTTCTGATTTTTAATGTCACATGTTCACTTTGTCTTTGCTTTTCATTTAGCTGCTATGTATGATACCATATGTTTTGTTGGAAATTGACAGTCTCATTATATTTTATAGGAAATAAAACGAAGGGAAGACGCTATATCACGCGGTATTTCATTTTGGATTCCTCTGTTTGAAAACCATTAAAATCAATATTTGTAGTTTAGCATTTCTCACATCTTTCTGTTTGCAGCTGGGATAGTTATAGAGGAAAAAAATTGGCCACCATTTTTCCCCATCATTCATCATGACATTGCAAATGAAATACCAATACATCTTCAAAGGACCCAGTATCTTGCATTTTCAACGTGGTTAGGTATGTTGAACTCTTAAGGTATTTTCTAGAATTTTTTAAAGTCACAACTACCTTCTTTTTTGCTTGGTGACTGATATAAAAGCTTTTAGTATAATTTGCAAGGCATCTTCATATATGCTCAACGCAACTATAACTTACACTGATATCATAATTGAAATAGAAAAATACTCGTGGTTTTTTTGCCTTATATGTCCAATGTGGGTCTCTAATTTAGTTTTTCCACACATTTTTTAACCTGTATTTCCTTCTTATTGGATGTCCCTATAGCGACTATTGCATATTTATATTTGTTTTATGCCAGTTGAATGAAATGCCTATGCTTTGGAATATAATACTTTCTTCTTTTTTAAGCTATGTTGAAATATTACTTTGTTTCCTTGATACTGAAGCAAATGCTGAACTTAGTCTCTAAATTAAGCTCCATATATTAAGTTTAAGTAAGACAAGGGAAAAAATGTTGGTTCTATAGGAGGTGCAGGTTCTATCTTAGAGGGGTAAATTGGAGACCATACCATATCACAAGTCACACAGGTTAAGCGTGTTATGGCCATCATACAAAACAACAAAGAAAGAGTGAGGTGTAAACCATAGGATTCTAGCTGGGTAGATGAAATGGAGGAGTGCTTTGGGTTGTTTGTAATGGAAAAGTACCACTCAAACTGAATCGAGAAGTTAATTACGCAATTATAGCAATTGTGTAAAAGCTAACAAGAGAATACACTCAGTTTCGCAATGATGACAATGTTATGCTAGATAAGCAAACAAGCCAAACCAAATAAGATCAAGAACGAATGCATTAGGAACAAAGTAGCAGTAATGCCCTAAAAGAGAGATCCTGAATAGTATGGGATGCCCAAAATCCCACATTGATAGTATGAGATGCTTGCTGTATATTCAGGAGCACAGGATCCTTTATAGTTAGCTTTTAAGGGTGTGGTTCTTCATTTCCTCAGATGCTTATTAATGTTATCAGATCTGCTGGCGACAGCACAAAGAGAGCTACTTGAGGAGGGTTTTGACCGGGAAGAGTTCGAGTGAAATACCGCTGACCAAAGTACTGCACAATGCAGCTGCCAGGTTGTTGGCTTTCTTGGGGCAGTGTGTTGATAGAGAACTTGGTTAGCATGGGATGCCCAAAGTCCCACATTGGATGCTTGGCGTTGTATTAAATATTTAGGACAATGGTTCTCCCACTTCATATCCACTTTCCCTGGGTGCTTATCATGGCCATTCCCATAACAATTCAGTAAGATCTCTCCTTAAGTGGTTTGGTCATGAGTAAGGAAGACCTATAGAATTCCCATTGAAGAGTTACCCAGTAGTTAGAAATGGAAGGACCAAAGGAGTTGAAGAAAAATTATATGTACCATTAAGACTGCATAGATTTGTAGACATAGTTTGCAAGTGGCCATTATGGCTTTGTTTGATCTATGTAGCTAACCCAAACTTCTACAATAAGATTTGGTTGTTGTTTAATTAAGTGAAAGCAACTCAAACTGTTTTTGTTCCGGTGAAATTGTTTTCATTTCTATCACATCATGTTCTATGGACTATAACAATCTACTTGCTTGTAAAATAGGCATTGCTAATTAGTTATAGTAGTTTTGTGAGATCTGAAATGTGTCCCTTGCCCATGTTTCTAGATGTTTTTTGCATGGTTATCTTTTTAATATATATTTAATTTATCTTCATTTAATCACTGTAGAGTGTATATGCCTGTGATTCTGTGAATTCCTGAATTTTTCAACTTTGTACCACATTGCAGGTTTGGTTTTGTGTCTTACATGGAATATTGTGGCAGTAACTACTGCTTGGATCAAAGGAGAAGGTATGTTCTACTTATTACAACTTGATATTGATCCCTCACTCGTGTAAGTTCAGGCTTAATTTACACGCAAGGATTTGTCTTTTTTTGTAGGTCCAACGATCTGGTTTCTCGCTATCATCTACTTCATATCTGGGGTTCCAGGATCCTATGTACTGTGGTATCGCCCTCTTTATCGTGCAATGAGGTGGTGTTCCCTTTGATTTCATGCAATTTTGTAGTTTTCAAAAGAGGCAGTTGGACTATTGTGTTGCTTCACCTTGTATCGAATTGTATCAGAAAAGCACTGACATGTAAATGCTTTAGTATCAGGATTATGGACTTGTATAAAATTCTCCATTTATTTTATAATTTTATTCCGCATTGTGGTATCATCTCCGTTTTATAATTATGTGTATCTCTTGTTACAGGACTGACAGTGCTCTGAAATTTGGCTGGTTTTTCTTGTGTTACCTGGCAAGTTTTTAACACTTTCTCACTGCAGTCTGTGTAGTCACTCGTTTTACAAAAATTTTAAGTTCATCTGAATTATCCATTTTCTCTATGCAGATTCACATCGGCTTTTGCATTTTTGCAGCAGTAGCTCCACCAATTATCTTCAAAGGAAAATCTCTCACGTGGGTATTCTAATCTTGCATTGATTTGTACATAGTTTTGCACATTTTATTCTTCTCTGCCTGTTCTTTTTACTGATTTGAGTTTTGGTTGCAAGGAAAATGGTTGGAATGGCTTCATTATTCAGCTTATTGATTTCTTTTATGGGGTTGTCCTTAAACTATTTAACTGAAGGGGCTTAAGTTGCTAGAATTTGTTCTCTGCATGATTGTGTCTACTTGATATAATAATAACAATCCTATGTTCCTCTTTTTTTTTTTTCCTTTACTTTTTCTTTTTTTTTTTTAACATTACTGTTGATGGTATGTCTTCATGATTTCTTGTAGATCATTTATATGACGAGTCAATAGATTATCTCGGTTTTCTTCTGTACCCCCCAAAATAACAAATTTTGATAGTGCGCTATTCCACTTCTACTGAAACTAACGGTTGTATTTTATGTTATTATGTTGTGCATGACAGAGGGATTTTGCCTGCAATAGATGTTTTGGGCGACAATGCACTGGTTGGGGTATGTACTAATTGTGTATTTATTGGGTTCGACAATGTCATTAATTTCTTGGATGCTACATTAAATGGATATTAACAGTTCAAAGTCGTGATTTCATATTGAAATAAGGTTAATATTTGTTCTAAATTGCAGATATTCTACTTTATTGGGTTTGGATTTTTCTGTCTGGAGTCGCTGCTCAGCGTCTGGGTTATTCAGGTTTTTATAATCTTAAAGCAGTACTTTGGTATTCTATCTTGATTCTTAAGCTTTTTCTTACTATGTTTATTTACTTGCAGCAAGTATACATGTACTTCCGTGGAAGCGGCAAGGCTGCAGAGATGAAGCGTGATGCTGCTAGAGGGACCATGATGGCAGCACTATGAGGTGGCACTTGCAAATGTTATACCCAGAATTTGATTTCCTCGGTTACTCAGTATTAATATTTTCATGTGTTTTTTCCGTAGGTTTTGGCCTTGGATTGAATCAAACACATTAAGATAGAAGTTTTAGTTGTTCATACATACAATGATACAAACATTTGATGGCTCCCTCTTGACAACTGACTTTGTTTCAAAGAATATTTGTTTATAATTGTATCAACAAATGGTTCATTGATTCAACTGAGTTCATGTTTTGCTCTCTTGACAATCGGATCAAGGCACTCGGCAAAAAGAACGAACCAGAACAGCCGGTTAATAATATAGCGCATAATTAATCAATAAATTCTATATGTGGATAGGCCTTTGTTATGGGTAAGTTCATAAATAGTAGGTCGCTATGGTAGTTTACATTGTAGATGATGTGTTAATGTATGATAGGGTTGGAAGGTTATATAGAGCTTTACCTTTTTACAATAGTATATAAGTACCTTTTGGAATGATCTAACAAACAAGAAAAGAATCATATTAGTCAATTAGTTCGCTCTTTCCTTTTCCATAGCTTTAGCATGATTTTGAATTATGTAAGTTTTGGTTCATACTTCATAGCACTATCAAATAATTTGGTTTAAGTGGTTGGCAAGTTATGACAATATTAGTGTCTTTAATGCACACGTGAAGAGTTTTATAACGATCACTAAATCAAATTCGTTTAGATAATTTTTTAAGTAGTGAGTTTGAAAATAATTTTGTTATAATAATATGCAATTAAATGTGTGTATAAAATTTTTGTACATTATCAACACAAAAGATAAATTAAAAAAAGGGGTAAAATATATTTTTTATCCTTGAAGTTTGACAAAAATTTCAAAAATACCTCTAAGTTTTATTTGGTTTCAATTTTGTTCCAAAAGTTTTTTATTTGCATCAAATATATCCCTGCGGCTAATTTTTTAAAAAAGTTAAGATTAATTCAACAACAATAATATAAGAACAACTCTGAACACAAGCAAATCAAACATAATTTTTATGTATTATTGTTAGATTGGTCTTAAAAATTTTTGAAAATGCAGTCGTCGAGGGTATATTTGATGCAAATCAAAAATTTTTGAGACAAAATTAAAACAAAATAAAACTTAGGAATATTTTTAAAACTTTTGTCAAACTTCAAATAGAAAAAATATACTTTACCCTTACAAAAATAATTGTGGTAGTAAAGTATTGAACTCGAGTATGGAACAATTGCAGGAGATTACAATTATGAACACAGACGGTTGAGTGAGGTCAAATTTAATTATATTTCAATTCAATTTGAATATTTTATTAAGTTTGTCTTAAAGATTCAGATCTAAATCTCACTCTAAATTAACACACAATGTTATGGATTAAATTGGATTAATTTGTATATAATTTTTTGTAATGTAAGATGTATATAATTTTATAAATCTTATATTTAAATATTAAATTTAATAAATATTATATAATATTTATATTAAAATAAAAGTAATATTATATAATAGTAAAAATATTAATTAAACTATAAAATATAATATTTTATTATTATTTAAAAGTAAAATATATATTTTAATTATAAAATATAACTTTGGATTACACGAGTTTATTTGAAACATGAGTCAAACTCAGTCAACAAATAATACCGAATAAAAATAATAAACACAAATATGAAAAATATATTTCGAGTCTAGATCGAGTTGGGTATTGAATATTGTACAAGACTTTGCTGGTACGAGTTAAAGGAAGAATTGGGGACTCGCCAGTCTTGGTGATGACGCAATTGGACCTTTAGAACGGTGGAGTGGTACTTACAAAGACATTCTGACGCTCAAATCAAAATGAATCTAAGAGATATAGGTAAGGGTTATAAATATGTAACATATCTGAGAAAATTCTTGGCTCCCTTTTTATAATTTGTATAGTTATCTTATCTTATTTTATTGACTAAGATAAAAAAGTATTTAAATTTAAATGTTAGTTATTGATGTCCGATTTTCTGACCTAATTTGGACCGTACAGAAGACTTGGACCTGGGAGTCGGACTGTTATTTAGCCGGTTTTGGAACTCGGGTGCTAGGCCTGAAACAAATATCCTTATAAACAATATATACAATTGTATGTAATGCATAATTGCCTATAGTCAACCAACCAAGTTAGAATGTTGTTAAACAAAAACTTTTCGAAGTAAAACCATGTGGAGCCCCGCCTCGTATGCTGTTGGCGAGGAGTGGATTATAGGAAGAGGAATTGAGGGGTTTAATTTTTTTGATATTGTACTGAAATGTGGATATATTTGGAGTAAAGATCTAAAATTGTCATCGAATTTCAAATCGCTATCTAATTTAGTTTTTTACTTTAATAAATGATCAATTAAATCTCTGAAATTTCAAAACATGCATCTCCGTTAGTCCTTTAGAGAAGTGTCGTCTAAACGTCGATGACGTGAAACATGAAGTGTTAGATGAATATTTTAGCTGTATGCTAATGTGTACAAAGGTTGAATGTAGTTTAAATTAGTATTTAAAATTGTTTAATAATGTCCAAATTAATTCATCTTCCATTACAAAACCCTAATCCCCAAATTCTTGTCTTCTATTCTTCTTCTCTTCTTCGACCACTGGTTACATATAACAAAAATTGGGGCACCAATTCTACCGGAAAAAAGGAAACTAAGCCATCAGGTGTTTCTTTTGGTTCGTACTCATCAGCCAATTATTCCATGTCCTCACATAATTTTTTTGGGCACTTATCCAGCTAGAGAATTGAAAAGTCCAATTGATAAGCTCTTGCTCAAGGTACAGATGCAGATGTAGAAGCAGGAGTGTCAACGACTTTACGATTGTCGTAGACTTTCTTGACGATCTCATGCTAGTAATTTTCATCTTCCAAATCAAGAATTTTCTTCTCCTCTTGAACCTCCCTAGAGTCACGATTGAGAGTATATTGTGTCTAAAGATAGTACTTTTCATCGTCGTTGTTGTCGAAAAAGTTGACAAAATCACTCAAAGAAGCTCTTGGAGGGGAAGGTGGTGGGAGCTGGCATCAGAGTGAGGAAAAGAAGACGAAGGAAAAGCGTGCTTCGCTAGGTGAGCTTTTGTCAGAGGGGAAGGCAAAGGAGAGGCGGCACTGTCTCCTGCCACTGATTCCCTGTCTTTCTTGATGTATGCCATGTGCGCCGCCACGAGAGCATACCTCTAGTGGATAGCTTTGTCGAGAAAGGTGCATTGATCTCGGCACAACGCCACCACTGGCAAATCCTCCACCTTGGCGTTGTGGCAGAGGAAGGTGGAGAAACATTGAGAATGGGGGACCGGTACGAATAGTTTATTTGAAGAAGAGAAGACAAAAAATTGGGAATTAGGATTTTATAATGGAAGATGGACTAATATGGACATTATTAAGCAATTTTGGATACCAATTTAAATCACATTCAACTTTCGTACACATTAGCATTCAGTTGAAATGTCCATCTCGCACTTCACGTTTTATGTCTTTGACGTTTAGACGACACTTCTTTAAAGGACTAACAGAGATGCATGTTTTAGAATTTCAAGAATTTAATTGATCATTTATTAAAGTGAAGGATTAAATTGGATAACAATTTAAAATTTAGAGACCATTTTAGATATTTTTTGATATATTTAGTTATTTTTGTACAAATAAGTTATATACTGCTATGAAACGTACAAAATGTTACCTGCGTGTGTGTAATATTTTTTTAATACTTAAAAAGAAAAATGGCGCCAACGTTTTGATTAAGAAGTTTTTTAAAATTTTGTAACACAAACATCAAAACCATTTTGATATTTTAATTTTGTACACAACGTTGTCGTCGTTTTATAGTAAACGTCGACGTCATTTTTCTATTATAATTTTAGGCTTTTTTATATAAATAAATATTAGAAATATATTATTTACTAAAATACGCACCAGTAAAAAGTCTTCCTAAAATGCGCAGGGCTATATCAGATGCAGCGCCCACGAAATGGAGTTTCACTCCAACTCAGGTCCGGCGGCCGTGAAATGAACCTGACAGCAGCAGATGGCATATCATGGTCGACGTACACGAAATTGGGGGGCATCTCAGGTCTGGCGCCAGCAAAATGCCCAATACAAGGAGTATTCACGAATTGGTGCACTTCATGTTACTTTTTTTTTTCCTCAAACACAGCACCACACATCAACCTCGGCAAAACTTTCTTTTAGCACCAACACTTTTTTTTAACCCTTTTTCTTTCAACCGTACTTCAAGTCTCCTCCCCAACACCCTTTTATTCCCAGCTTCCTTCCCAACTGTCTTTGGCCACCCAATACAACCAATACATATGAGGTACGAAAACTGGAGCTTGCTGAATTCTTGCAGCCTTGACCATCCAATTCGTGGGCGCCACAAAGGAAGAGACCAACTCGTGTGTGCCACCGGCGTAATGGAACCATTTCGTGGTCGCTGCCCGAGAAGTGGCCCATCTTGTGTGCGCCAGGCCTGATGTGCACCATTTCGTGGCTGCCATTAGCGAAGTTGGGTGCCTGCTGTTGTTAGGTCCATTTCGCGGCCGCTGGACTTGACTTGGAGTGAAATTTCATTTCGCGGACGACCCATTTGATATGATCCTGCACATTTTGGGAATATTTTCTCATGCTGCGTATTTTAATAAATAATATATTTCTAATATTTATTTATATAAAAAAGCCATAATTTTAAGTGATCGCCTCTCATAACCGTATTAAATACATCTTTTGTATTATTTTAATAAGATACACTACTACAAACTGAATATTAAAAAAAGTTCGAATTGAGGTGTCAATGGTAAAAACTAAATTGATAATTTGCACATTAGTTGCTCTATCTCTTTTTTTTAAATAAAAATAAGAGTCTTGCTAACCATATTTGTTAAAAATATTGTTAAAAATATTTTATATAAAATTTAAAATAAATAATAAATATTATATTTTATATTTTTTATGCACAAAATTTTTTTATGTATTTTTGTGTATATATTTTTGGTATTTTAAATAAAATTAAAGAGAAAAAAAGAATATAATTTTTAATATAAAAGAAATATATATTCTTGATATGCACAAAACATAGTATAAGTATTATTGTTTTTGTGTTTAGCTATATCCGGAAAATAATTACAAATTAATATATATATTATATACCCTTACACTTGCTTGATTTGTTCAATTGCATTTGCATAATAGTGAAAAAGAAGCAAATGCCTAACTTATTATTTGTACAATAAAATCAACAAGGACCCATCAACAACCACCTGTGTCCATATTTATATTTCACTACACCATCTTGGCCCCCTATTCATTGCAACTAGGGGTGCATATCCACAGACTCGGAATTAATTAGACTTGGATTTGATACAAACATTTTATTAGATCTATTTTAAAGATTTAAAATTGATTTTAGTTTGAAATATCTGGATTAAATTTAATCGATTTGATATATAATCAATGTATAAGTTTATAAATTATAAAATTAATAAATTCTTACTTTTAAATATTAAATTTAATAAATATTATAATATTTATATCAAAATAAAATATTATGTTAATTAAATTATAAAGCTATAATTATTTTAATAATTTTAACATAAAATTTGAATTATAAAATACGACTGCAAAACTTAAAACTTAAGCTAGGCCAAATTTACTGGATGAACTCCATCCGAAATTTATACCATATTAAAATAAAATGACGTAACCTTAGATTCCGATTGGATTTGGGACCAGACTGAACACCCCTTTGAGGCTTTAACAAGCAATCCCCAAGAGTTGCCACGTGGACGCACCAGATATCAAGGTGCATCGCCCCACTACCATAGTTATTCTTCCAGCTGGACCACACACGTGGAACAATATCACAGGCCACTCACAGCTATTGACCAGTTGTTGACCCTAGGGACCACCGCAGTCCCACCTTCACTAAAATTCGAACAACTATCCCATAGCCCACTTCACTTCAACAAATCCAACGGTTGAGATTCTAACCCACTGTCTCACTTCTAAAACATTGCTCGAACTTTAAACGTAAAACGAATTTACAAATCAGCAATGTTAAGGCAGCAATTTTTGTGATTGTTAACTATCAATTAGTCATTAATGATGATTTGATGGTGTGAGATTGGTATGAAATTTCATCTAATAGCTCACCTTCCTCTGTTGATTACATGTTGGTCAAAATTCAATAAAACTGGTGTCCCTAAACTTTTCCTTTCAAATTGTAATGAATGGACCATACCGCATCATTATTTTTGCATTTAATGCGTTTAGGAGCACAATAAAAATTAATTAATAATCTACTAAATAAAAAACTTACATTTATTTAAAAATTGTGCATTTAGAATCTAAATAATATATCAAATTTTTATGTTAACTGGTGTTTACCAACTAGTTTTTATAAAATGATTTTATAAGTCTAAAAAAATTTAATTATTCGGTTAGTTTTTATAATTTTAATCAAATTTTTAATTAAATTTTTATATATTTTTTAAATTAAGTTTGTATATCATATTAGATTTTAGAATAAAGTATTAAATTAGTTCTTTATGTATGGGTGTAATTCTGTTTTAATCCTTAAGATTTAAAGTGTCTTATTTAAATCAAAAAAATTTATTTAGCGTTAATTTAGTCCTACAGTAATGTCAAAATTAAATAATTAATAAAATGTCCTACAGAACAACAGTACAAGGACAAAATCGATAATCTGAAGAACAAGTACAAGCAGAGACACAAAATTAACCGTTGATGTATCAATACATTTATTTATTATTCTCTTTAGTTCTATAAAAAATATTTTATTTATATTATAAAAAAATAATAAATAAATGTATTGATGCATCTACGGTTAATTTTGTGCCTCTGGAGTTTGAACTTGTTCTCCAGATTATCGATTTTGTTCCTGTACTGTTATTATGTATGACATTCCGATAATTATTTAACTTTGACCTCTATGGGACTAAATTGATGCTAAATGAAACTTTTTTGGATTCAAATAAGACACTTTAAACTTTAAGGACTAAAACAGAATTACGCCCAAACATAGAGGATCAATTTAGTACTTTACCCTAGATTTTAAATTAAGTTCTTATCATCACAGAAATATTAGAATCAACTAAATTAGTCATATTCATTTTGTTTAATAGAATACTTTATTAATTTCAACGTTTTTATTGCGATAAGAATTTAATTACAAAATTTAATATGATATAGAGATTCAATTGAATAGAAAAAATATAAAATCCAATTAGAAATTTGATAAAATTATAGCAACTGATAAAATAATTAAACTTATAAAAAATTAATTATTAAATTAATTAATAATAATATGTTATTTGAATAATTATTTTTTACAATAATATAATTAAATTATATTCGTAATTATTAATAAAAGATCCTGTATGATCAATATAATTTATTTTGTTGAACCAATAATTAGTTAATAATATTTAAAAGTATTAACTAAAAAAAATATGAAATATTTTTATTTGTTAAAAAAAATCCCCATGTTGGAGCATGATTGTCTTTTTAGTTTTTATTAACTTTTTTTCTTTTTTGTTTGGTATTTATCCATACTACTATATAATAGCCCATAACGACGCCCTTGCTTTTCGATCCTCGTTCTTTGTCTCACTTCACTTGGCTCAAAGAAAAAGAAAGTTGAATAAGGAAGCTAGTTAAGCAAAGCAAAGCATCATGGTATGCTTCTGTTTCTTGGTGGACCAAACGCGGAAAGTACGGAGGAGCAAACCGGCGGCGGGAATATGCAGCCGGTGCGGCGGTGGAGCTAGCGTGGCCGACATGAAAACCGCCACCAGGTTTTGCTGTGTTCCCTTTTACTGCAAGTCTTGGAGAGCCATTATCTGCACTTTTTGCGGTGCTGTTCTTCGCTCCTACCATTAGTCCCTCCACCCACCATCATCGTCATCCAATCGTGAAATGCAATTTGACTTCTTTCTGTTCTTTACAACATACATTGAGATGGATTTGAATAGAAGTTCACCATGAACTTCACCAACTATGAGTAGTTAGTAGTCTAATTTATCTTCTGCTTTTTTTGTGTTTGCTAATTATTCTTTTTCTTCATTATATGTTGTAGTCAATCACTTCCATGTTAATTTGAGAATCATGATCGCTTCTATCTGTGCCTTTGTGCATTTTTTTGTTCTTTACTATTACATATTATTTGTTTGAGAGTTGCAACTTGCAACTATAAGGAGGCGGATTGAACAAGAATTGAGGTAGCTTAAAATGCTGAAAATGTGTATCAATTATTTATTTGGAAATTGAAAATGAAAGTAAGCAATATGCATAAGGCAGACCACATGGATCAAATATGTTCCTCCCTCCATGACCATTTTTTATTCTCTCATCAGTTTTGGGTGCGAGAACCGATCTTAATTCAGGAGCAGTACAGTTTCAATGCTGTTGAAGTATTGATTCACATGGCGCACAACCAGCTATATTAATTATGTGGAGAAATTAAGCATGAGCAGTTCAGCTTTCCACCAGTATAGATGTCCAGTCCAATAATGCATAGCGAAAAGTTATTAGTGGACAGTAAATATTTGGTGATACTGTCAGATGACAGCTTTCAGCATTATAAATTGGGGAGTTGCATGGTGACTATAGTTGTAGTGGGTAACACTGGAAGAGATTTATGCACCCCAATTGAACAAATCTGAATGACAAAAAGTGCATCACTTTAATTTTTCATTTTTCGTTATCGAGTTGCTGATACGGATAATCGTATCACATATTATAATATTATTTATTTAAGTACATTAAATTGGCCTATAAATTTATAAGGATGTATTTATTTTAGTGTCTAAAATTGAATATTATGAATAAAATTAATCTTCACATTAATTTATTTTTAACTTTTCACAATATTATTTAAATATAAGTATTTTTGTAAATATTTTACAGTTGAAGTTTTAGTTATATAACTTTTTTTTGTAATACTATAATATTAATAAGATTAGCCAACTTAGTTAAATTTTCAATAATTTCAACAAAATTATCTAACTTAGCTAACTTTTCACTGAACTTATTTAAAAAAGCATAATAGTTTTATGTGTCTATATGTAATTATAATTATCCTTATAGCTAACTTTTATACTTTAATTGAAATTGGAATAAAATTTCTCTTTTTTGTTATTTTATTAAATTTTATTAAGATAAAAAATAAGGTTTAAATAAAATTTTGATTTTATGAAAGGCATGTTAATCAAGTTTTTTAATAGATTTTAATGTAAAAAAACATATGAGATGAGTGGAGAAATAACAACTTGATACCTATATACAAAAATAAGGGGATATAAAGAGTTGCGAAAAATATAGAAAGATCAAATTCATGAGTTATATCATAAAATTATGGAAAAGGGTGATAGAACGGAAATTAAGACAAGAGACACAAGTAACAGATCAGAAAACCAATTTAATTTTATGCTAGGCAGAAAGCTACATACATGTTAAAAATGATGATGGAGAGGTATCATAGTAATAAAAAGAATCTATATATGGTGTTTATTGATTTGGAAAAAGCGTACAATAGAGTGTCAATGGAGGTTTTATGGAAGGTTTTGGAAAAGAAGAGAGTAAGAATTGCATATATTCGTGTAATTAAAAACATGTATGATGAGGCTACAACTAGTGTGAAGACTCAAGGTGGTGTAACAGAGAAATTTTGGATCATCCCTAAGTTTATACTTTTTCATATTAGTTTTGAAAGTACTCACAAAGCATATCCAAGAGCCTGTGTCATAATGCATGTTTTTTGCCACCGAAAGTAGTTAGTGATTACGACACACAAACTCAATTCAAAACAAGCAAACAAATAAGACTCAATTAGCCACAGAAATATGAGTATCTAGTGCTTCACGAGACAGAATACAAGAGAATAAGCAAAAGGTAAATAGAAATTGACAACTTAGATTCTTATTACCTTCAATAATGTATTGTCTTTTTTTCAGTATTTTTTGTTGAAAATTTCAAATCTAGCGTAAAGAATTTTTCTGAGTTTTTACAAAGATTTTGAGAGTGGTTTAAAATTTCTAGAAACCGTTTTTTTAGAATGTATTCATATTAAAGAGCACGGTAAGTTAAATGTTTTGTCGCTTGCGTTAGTAGAGAGTTGGAGCGTATGTAACACACTTTTACTAATGAAATTGATTTTTTTTTTTATTTGATCCAACTTAGTTGCTAAAATGCTTGAATGTGTAGCAAGACTCTTATTATACAGGATCCTACAAATACTAATATAATACTTTGTGAGATCTAAAACAAACCTGAAATAAAAGTTAACATTGAAGATTAGAGATGACAAAGCAAAAAGTCAGCCCCACTCCGCCCACTCCGCCCACCCCGCCAAGGCCTATTCTAAAAATGGGGGTAGGCTGATAAAGTGGGTTTAAGATGCTAATGCTAACTCATCTTATAGGTTGATGGGCTAGCCCACTTAACTCCTTCTTTAAAATAAATTAAAAATTAATAAAAAATATAATTAAAAATTAAATACAAATAAAAAATAGTCAAATTACAATATTTTTTTTACTTTTTTTTTTATTTTAACTTTAATATAATTGTTTAAAATAATATCGTCAATAAAATCATCTTTATTTTGAAAAATAAGTCACATAATTTGAGCGTATATATGAATATAAATAAAATAAACAAAGTTAATAATTAAAAAAATAAAAAAATAAAAAATATATGTTTAAAATTATATAATTGTTAATTTTTGTAGCACTGATATCTCTTTTATTTAATATAAATAGAAAATAAAACAACCTTTAATCCAGTGGAGCAGCCCACTGCACCCCGCAAAAACTTGCGAATATTTTTTTATTTAGCGGATTTCAAATCTTAGCTCGACCCATCCTTTTTAGCGGATTCAGCCCTTTTACCACCCTTATTAAAAATACTGTAAAATCTAATTTTGAGTTTATTTGGGCGAGTTTTTACGAAAAGATTTTTTTCAAGTAATCTTTTTTTATAAGATCTTTTAAAAAAGTAAAATTAATTTTAGAAATATTCTCCACATCTAAACAATTTTGACATCCATGTTCATCCAAATAATTTTAGGTCACGCGCTTTTTCTGCTTTCTTCTTTCCTCATGCTTCTTCTCTTCTCCTTCTTCTCATCTCCCCTGCACTTCTTCTTCTTCTTCTTCTCCCATGATTCTTCTTCTCACGCTCATTTACGCACGGAGCGTCTTCTTCTTCGACTTCTTCTTCGCGTTCCTCATTCTCCTCCTTCTTTTTTGCGTTCCTTCTTCTTCACGGTTTTCTCCTTAGCGTCATTCTTTTGATGTTGTTGCTACTGTATTTTTTTTTTGTATTTTCCTCCTTCTCTTCTTGGTGAAGAAGCAATAGAAGGTGCGGAGAAAGAGTTTTGAATTGTACAGAACAGTAATGAACCGAACATATTATTATGGTGAAACAATTGTATAGTACTAAATGAATGAAATATAATCCATTATATAAAATCAAATTTAAATAGCTTTCTGCATAATGAACCGAACACGTACTCATGATGAAACAATTGTATAGTATTGAATGAACGAAACAAAATCCATTATATAAAATTAAATTCAAACAGCTTTCTGCATAATGAACCGAACACGTACTCATGGTGAAACAATTGTATAGTACTGAATGAACGAAACATAATCCCTTATATAAAATCAAATTCGATGTAGAGATTATCAATTCAATTCAGATTCATAACACATGCGTCCATTCAATTCAGATTCATAACACATTTAGTAATTGCATTCCATTCAATTCGGTTGAAAAAAATAATCCATTAGCAAAATATTGGTGTTGTTGGTGATGACGATAATGAAAGAAGAAGGGAAGAAGGAGGAGGAGGAGGAGGAGGAGATATACATGAATTTGAAAGAAGAAGAAGGTGACGTATGCGTGCATTTGAAATAAGAAGAAGAAGAAGAAGAAGAAGCGCGGGGAAGAGAAGAAGAAGAAGCGCCGGGGGGGAGAAGAAGCACGTGTAATGTCACTCTTTTAATGAGAATGATTTTTGTTGGTGTTAGACCTACTTGTATAAAACTTAGATGAAAAAATACTTAAATGTGTAGTATAGCCCCTAATTTTATATTTAGATATATTATATAAAAATATATTTTTATTTAGTAAGTATAAGAGTACTTTTTATTTATTTATGATATTAAAAATATTTTTTAAATAAAAAATATATTTTAAAAATATAGATTATAGTTTTTATTTTTTATTTTTTAGTATTTTTATTTTTATTATTAAAATTTTGTCAAATATATTAAAAAACTAATAATTTAATGACATCCAAACAAATACTTTATTACTTTATAATCACATCATTTTAAAAAATAATAATGCTCTACATCTATATAAAAAATACATCCAAGTTATCCAAGCAATATTGGTCAGACACACTTCTATCCCCCCTCACTCGTTTGTCATACACGCGCTACATATAATGTGCTACAACCTAAAGCTTTGCTCAACGTAAATATGCTCGCGTTCTCCCTTATTGATCTGCATTGCCTTCGTCGTTCTCCTCTGGCCACGTTCATCTTGTCGTTTTCTTCTTTCAATCTGGTTACATTGCATTTATCTTCTTCCTATTCTTCTTCGATCTGCACTTCTGAATTGAAATAATGAATGACTCAACTTCAAATCAGTTGAATAAGAGCAATTTGGATTATTCTTCTAAAACAAATCACACTGACGAAGTTTGGATTATTCAATTTTGAATCGAATTGAATGGAATGCAATTGCTAATTTGAATTGAATTGAATTGAATTGATAATCTATTTGAATTTGATTTTATATAATGGATTATATTTCGTTCACTTAGTACTATACAATTGTTTCACCATGAGTACTGTGTTCGGTTCATTATATAGAAAGCTGTTTGAATTTGATTTTATATAATGGATTATGTTTTGTTCACTCAATACTATACAATTGTTTCACCATGAGTACATGTTTGGTTCATTATATAAAAAGCTGTTCGAATTTGATTTTATATAATAGATTATGTTTTGTTCACTCAGTACTATACAATTATTTTATCATGAGTACTGTTCAGTTCATTATACAGAAAGCTGTTTGAATTTGATTTTATATAATGGACTATGTTTCGTTCACTCAGTATTATACAATTGTTTCATCATGAGTACGTATTCAGTTCATTATGCAGAAATAAAGATGTTCAAATTTGAATTTATATAATGGATAATGTTTCATTCATTTAGTACTATACAATTGTTTCACCATAATAACATGTTTGGTTCATTTCTGTTCTGCACAATTCAAAACTCTTCCTCCTCACATTCTACTGCTTCTTCACCAGAGAGAGAAAGAGGAAAAGACAAAAAAAAAATACAGCAACAACAACAACAAAAGAATTATGATAAGGAGAAAATACGTGAAGAAGAAAGAACACGAAAAAGAAGAAGGAGAATGAAGAGGAGGAGGAATGCGAAGAAAAAGGCGAAGAAGAAGACGCTCCATGCGTAAACGAGCGTGAGAAGAAGAAGAATAAGAAGAATAAGAAGAAGAAGCGCGGGAGAAGGAGAGAAGAAGAGAAGAAGCGTTGGGCAAGAGTAGTTTCGTGTGTGTTGGGCGCATGTCTTTCACGTTTCATTTAATGGTATTTTGTATTTTTTGTGTTGGGCCAACTTTAATGAACTTAGATACAAAATTACATGGCTGTATAGCATCACTGTTTTAAAAAGAGCTTATCCATTAGTTTATCTAGGTGTTTGTTTAAAGTCTAATTCTATAGTGCCTATGAGTTGGTATCTAAATTTTGCATAACTTATTTTTTTTGTAGTAAATTTTAAATTTTTAAAATTATTTACTTTTATACTTTTTAAATTAAATATTAATTTTTAATTTTTTGGGTAAATTAAGCATCATTAGAGCAGACAATTGGTAGGGTATGATAGGGTTTGGACTCTACTCTAATTCTACCTGCGAGTTGAAAATTTTTCAACTCTACCATACTCTCGAGCTGAGAATCTCTCAATCATAACCCTACTCGCACCTTAAAGTTCTTAACTCTATCTTATTCGATCTTACCCGCAAAAAAATTAAATTTTTCTAAAATAATATAAAATTCAATCATTTCACATTTCGTATATATTAATAAAATAAAAAATAAAAAATTAAGCTCAAATTAAAATTAAAAATAATAAATTTTAAAAAATTTAATATAAAATTATAAATAGTATGATTATTAAGTTCTTAATAATATTAAAATAACAAACAAAAATAAATATCTTGTCACTCTTTTTCTAATTCTAAGTTTTTACAATATTATTTTTAAGAATAAATGACTATTTGTACCTATAGAAGATAAAAATACTGACATATGTACCCACACTAAATCGAAACTAAACTTGTATTCATACAAGATATCTTCCGTGTGACAAAAGTACCCTGTCTTGTCACACGGAAGGTATCTTGTGTGGATACAAATTTAGTTTCGATCTAGTGTGGCTACATATGTCAGTATTTTCATCTTTTATGGATACAAATAAATTTTTTTTCTTATTTTTAAATAACAAATATACTAAATTAGTAATTTAAATAATTAATTTAGTAGATTAGTTTAAGTTTTTACAAAAAAAGGATTTGTGAATTTAATACTCACTTTTTTTATTATACATGTCATTTTTAAATATATATATATATATATTATATAATATATAATATGTTAAGGATTCGAGTAGAATATTGGCTGAACCCGCATCCAATCGTACCTGTAAACAAATTCGCACTGCATCCTATTTTATTTTTAGCGAATTGGATACCTGCTGCCAGTAATATATATGTTGCCAGCTTTGGCATCACCTTTTAGGCACAATAGTAATTACCTCTCTTAGAGGGAGCAAAAATAAAAGAGAAGTGCTACACATACAAGTCATTTTTGTTTACAAGTCTTACAAGTTGGGCCTAACACGTGCGTTACAGAAGAAGAAGAAGCGTGAATATAAATGACTTGTATGATTTGTATGAAAAAACGTTCTCTCTTTGCCTTCGATCTCCTTCTTTTTTTTCGATTTTCATGGTTTTTGAAATCAAGTTTTGAAATTGTTTTGAAGATGATGGAACTTCAGAAATACACCCGAACGATTACAAAAATACACCCAAACGATTATAGAAATACATCCAAAGGATTACAGAAATACACCCAAATAGTTACAGAAATAAACCAAACGACAGAAATACACCCAAAAGATTATAGAAATACACCCAAAGGATTTAAGAAATACACCTAATATAGGGAGAGACAGTATATTTCTTCTTGAAATCAATACACCCAAAGGATTACAAAAATACACCCAAAGAATTTAAGAAATACACCCAAAATTTGTTGAAGTACACCTTATGCATAATTCAAAACTCTTTCTCTTTTTCCTCCTCATCTTCTGCTGCTGCTTCTTCTTCAAAAACGATTTGATGTCAAAAAACAATGGAAACCGAGAATAACGAAGAAAGAAAACAAAGAGAAAAGCACGTAAATGAAGAAGAAGAACAGGAAGAGGAAGAAGAACGTGTAGCAAGAAGAAGAAGAAAGAGAAAGAGAAGGCAAGAAACGTACCTTGAATAATGTTTTTTCGTTTTTTCTGGTGATTTTGATGAAGGAGAAAGAGAAAACGAAAAGAGGAGAAGAAATTTCAATAAAAAAAGAGGGAGGAAAAGAAGAAAAAGAGACACAGAGAAAGAAGAAGAAGAAAAAGAGGAAGAGGAAGCACGGAGAAAGAAGAAGAAGAAAAAGAAACACAAAAAAAACGTAAAACGACGTATTTATAAATGACTTGTATGACTTGTATGGTACGTGGAGAATTACTCAAAATAAAAAGGGAGCATAAACAAAACGACGACGTAGGGTAAACATAATTGATGTTCCTTCGTTTTAACTGCTTTTATCAAAAACCTCGAGCGCTAGGGTTTAAGCATCCAAATCAGAACGCAAATACAAACCGCACCAGGGACTACACTCTTCACTTTCAACGTTGAAGCCTTTCCCGCTCTTCATTCTTCATTCCTCCATTCAATATAGTTTTGTTGCTTTCTAACCTAACAGTAGCACATAACTATTTCTGTTATGGATTCCCAACACAGCGCCGCCACCACCACGACCAACAACACCGATGGTGTTCCACTCGCCGATACAAACGGGTCGGGTCTCGATCCGAATTCCAATGGACCCATAAAGTCGAACTGTGAAAAGGTTGAGACTTTGGGGTGCGCCATTGAGGAAGCCGTAGAGAAAATCAGCTTATTGGGTGCCTCTGAAGCAGAAGTTAAAGCTGAAATTGAAGCCGAGAGTGAAAGTGATGAAGAGTCTGAGAGTTCCACGTCATCATCGTCGGAGTCTTCTTCTTCAAGTTCTGAGGAAAGCGGTAGCGGGGATAGTGACAGTGATGATGATGATGAGGAGGAGGAAGAGAATGGGGAAGATGCTGATGCTGACGTAGAAGTTGAAGAAGGTGAGATTGATGGTTCCGATGATGATGATGATGGAGAAAAGATGGTTAGTTGGATCATGGAAGATGATGGTGGTGACGGTGATGATGATGAAGCTGATGTTGGAGGAGGAGAACCCATTAAATCAAAGAATGAACTTGAGGTATGACTCTTATTGATTATATTTGCTATTTAGATTTTGGATTTTATTTGTTTTAATGCTGCTTCATTGGAAAAAAAAATATAATCTTTTATTGCTGCTTTTAACAGAGAAGGTAAATTAAACTATTAGCTATTTAGTAACTAAAGATGTTTGTAAATGTGATGCTGGTCGCATAGGAACTTTATGCATATACACTGATGAGTTTAAATTTGCTGAGAAATTTTTTGTTATGTTCTTGTCATGTTTAATCAGTTTGATATTAGCACTGGTTACTCTTTCGACTTTGAGCTCTTCTGATACAGGCTCTGTAGCATGTATTATGTCTTTTCTTGTGTGGGATTTTCACATGACATAAATGTTGTAGTGGGGAACTCAGGATTGGATTGTTTTGATTTCAGTTCAAAGATCTTTGTTTTTGTTTGGTTTGTTCAGGGGGAATATTTTGTTTCGGATATTGTTTTGAAAGTTTCTATTAAGTTGGAAGCAATGGAAATTAGAATGTAATACAAAAGAAAATTTGAAAATCCCTTGACAGTTGATGCAATGTTGAATTAATGATGAAGAATGCTTTGTATTGAGCATGATACATGCATCCAGTTTGAGTAACTTTAGGTCTAGCTTTGTGCAATTCTGCAAGTTTGTTTTGCTTTTGGGATTTCTTTTGATTGGTGTAAACTTTTGCAGGATCTCCCTCCAGTACCCCCGATTAATGTGACCTTAGAACCAAGTCATCAGATGCGGCCAGTGGGAGTTGTTATGTCGGTAAGCTCACAAGAACCTTGGTACTATTAAAAGAAATGAAATGAGCAATCTATTACACACTTTGTTGATTTCGTTAATTTCTTTAGTTGCTCGGTGACCCTCTGTTTGAATTAGGTGTTTGTTTTAGCGTATGACCAGTGGAAATAGATTAGTAGGGTATAGTTTATTGTCGGAATAATCTCTCAAGTTTCTCATTTTACAGAAACTCGGTGCTAAGGTCATTGTGGAAGGAGTTGAGAAGCATGATCCTCTTAGCGAAGGTTCTATCCTCTGGATAACTGAAAGTAGAAAACCACTAGGATTAATTGATGAAATCTTTGGACCAGTCAAAAACCCATATTATGTTGTGAGGTACAATTCCGAAAATGAAGTACCAACTGAGGTCCAAGGGGGAACCTCAATCTCATTCGTCCCTGAATTCGCCAATTATGTGCTTAATAACAAGGATCTTTACAAGAAAGGTTATGATGCATCTGGTGCAAACGACGAAGAGTTGTCCGATGAATTAGAGTTTTCAGATGATGAGAAGGAAGCGGAATACAGGAGAATGCAAAGAATGGCCAAGAGAGGTCCAAATGATCAAAATCCTAGTAAGAGTAAACATAATAAAAAGAAGGTTTCACCACAAAAGCATGCGGTAACTTCCATCCCCAAAGCATCTGCTCCACCTGCCGCACCACCTCATGATCGCAGAAATTGTTTACCTTTTCCAGGCCAAGGACAAGGCCCTTTTGCCGGAACTTCTGCATTTCCACCATTTCCGATTCCAAACTCAAACGCAGGTCCTAACATCCCACCCAATGGAGTTTGGACAAATGGGGCAACACTTCCGCAGCAGCCATTGCCTACTGTTATTCCTAACATATTTCCAACGAATGGCATGCCTTGGTGCCCGCAAAACACTCAATTTCCTCATCAGTTGCCAATGGCAATGCCCGGAGTTCCATTTCAACAGCAGTTGCCTCAGGGAGCAATGTTGCCTGGGGTGGTCCAGCAAAATATACTTGCACAAGCCGCCATATATGCGCAGGGGCTTATGGCTCAAAACCAAATGGCATTTGGGTTGAACTCCCCACCCTTCCCGCAGATTCAGCAACCACCTATGGTGCAACAGGGTTTTCCACACAATGAATTGTCGGCACAATCTAGTCCTAATCGAGGTGGTCCTCCTCAATTTCATCCGGGTGCATCTGCTAGTAATAATGGAGGGAAAACATTTCATGGTGGTGGTAGGGGTGGTAGGAAAGGATGGAGACCAGCCAAGTGAAGGTTATTGTGTTGTGTGCTCGTAGCACATTCCAATAAGTTGGGGCTTGTAAATTTGATGAAAACCTATCCTTTTATTTTTTTTTTAAAGAAAAGAATGAATTCAATGAGCTCTTGAAATAGAAGAGGTCTAAAACTTTAGTTACATGTATAATTAGTAGTTTTGGAAGTGTTTGCCTTGAATAGATTCGGAATGGATTTTTGTTTGCGAAAGTTTTGTCAAAACAAGTCATCCTATCACTTTTGGGTTAATACGGAAATGGATCCTCTTAATTGTTAAAAAAAATTGAGCGTATAAAATGTAATCTCTAACCTTTTATTGTTTTCTCTCTTATATTTATTTTGATCCCACTTACAAAATTAATAGTGAGAAATTACATTTAAATCTCTCAATTGTTAAAAAAAAATTGAGAGAATTTATTTCCGGTTAATACTCAAAATTCATTTTTGTCATCATGTTGTTTCCCTCTAAATGATGAAAAGACTAATTTAACTTATAGTTGTATCTTTCATGAATTACTTTGATTGATCAAATTTTTTAGAAATTAGGTAATTTTTCATAGACAAATTTAAATATTAATTCTGTCAATTTTTGTTTTTATTACCAGAACTAAATTTTGGTTATTATAATTTATAACTACTTTGAAAGGTGTAAATAGATTTAATAGATAATAGTATCCAAACTTCTATTTTTTGTCCTTGTAAGTAATTTAATCTTATTTTATAAATATAATTACTCACGATCAGTTTACAGACAATAAGGATTTAAAAAAAAAAACTAATAAAAAGATGAGGCAAAACAAAACCAAGACAACAATTTTAGACATATCAACATTGAAGTGACTTGTATTTTTAGATATAAAAAATGTTTTACACTGTTACACTTCATTTGATATTAGTCCAAGGTAAAGAAAGGAGAAAGTGAGTCCTCTCTGAGCATCTAAAGGTAGTGCCTATATAAGCATGTGGTGAAGCGCTCCCCTTAACAATGACTTGTTTATGGTAACTCCTCCACTCCACTCCACTCATTGTTATTGTCTATGGTAACTCCTCCAATCATTAATACACAAACAACAACTTGGACATTATTGGGGTACAAAATCTTCACACTACTACCCAATAATTCCCAAAACAACGATGCTGGTCGCACTATGTCACCATCACTTGTATATCACAATTAACACCACTACTTTCTTGATCTGTTGATTTTTCTATTGATAAATATGGAGGTCTAGAACAAATTTATTCACTACTAAGAATCAATGTATGACTATATTAGGTAAAACATTATGAGAGAGAACAGAATCAGAATCACTAACATTGTAATTTTATGATCCAGTCAATGAGAACAATGATTGATGAACTCAGACTGGAAGTTGAGTCCAATTAGAAAATTAAAAATATTGATATAGGCATAAACAAGCCTATATGAAGAAGATGGATGAATATCAAACTTTGACATTGCTTGTGAAGTCAGTACAAGTCTGGCAGCTGCAATCTGAAAAGCGGCAGATACTGCAGCCGAAGCAGACACAGGAGGTGCAACCTTTGCATGTCGGAGAGCGAGTGCATCCCCTGTATACTCTGCGGCTCCCTCGTTCTTCTTCATCATCACATGTAATTCTGAAAGAAGCTACTATTAATCAAATTCTCCATCAAGTATAATATATAACAGCACCATTAGTGTAGTAAGGAATGTGCCCAAAAAACTTGAACTTTAAGATATTCCATACAACTTAACAGCCAAACACTGTGTGAAAACAAGCCAGTACTTGTAAGTTGTAATTTTCATTGGTACTGAACTACTGATACTGTTTTCTATATCTTAATACCATAGAAAAGATTCTCTTATTTTCAGATTTTAAATCAATCATTTATATATGCAATGCAATGTACACTTAATTGGAAAATCCCCATCAGTTTGATCTTTGTTTTCATTAGAAGATGTTAGTAAATGTTCTTCAGAATAATTTCATAAATGCATGATAGCATCTCCCAGACACAGTAAATGATGTTAATGGCTATCACTAATAGCTGTTAAGTACTAGCATACATAGAGATCAATAAAATATTACTACATACTATGTCAAATTTTCATTATAATGAGATCAAATAATGGACTTAACACTTATTTATTATATTTTGCATTACTTAAAGTAACGTTACACCATATACATAATATATATTCTGACACTATACAAAATGTCCATATCAATGTAAATTAGTTACTCAGAAAACAGTATTGTGATTTGACTACTAGTATTTAAAAAAGTATCTGCATCAAATCCAATATGAAGGAACAGTATGTTATTAGTGTATAACCCTTGGATAATTAGAAAGGATTAATTTGTTCATATTCAGATAAGTTCAAAAACATGAACTTATATTTTCTTCTATACTAAGCTGATTTATTTTATTATTATATGACTTTAATCAACTAAATCTTAATTCATGAAAAGAAGATTGAGGGTGAAAAAACCATTTCTCTATTTGCACGAAAATGTTTCTTATTAGTTAAAGGAAATTGATCAGATTCACTCTCAAGTCAACTAACCATGATTAAAACAAAAAAAAAAAATATAAAGAGGTCAAAGCTAATGGATACACCAATAAATTTGGACTAACACCCCCATCCAATGATGAATTTATCATGTATAAAATGGAAGACACAATTAGGCTTAAACAAAATAAAAACAAGGACATTAATTACTTACTCTAATTACTAAATATATATCAACACTAAATCAACACAAGCTATGTACATACATTTATTATTGATATCAGCAATAAAAGCATGCACTATTGAAATGCAAGAGAAAGATAAGAAACAAGACATGCATACTTGTCATATTGGAGATCAGAACATTTCCAATTAGCATCTGCCAAAGCATCATGGTGAACTCGGCATTCCTCTTTACTCCTCAGACGGAACCTGCGCTCTTTGTTGCACACTGTGCACCTAACAAACTCATCACGGTGTGACCTTCCACTTTGGGATTTAAGAGCAGCAGCTTTTGAAACTTGGTTGTAGTATTTGAGTAGCACTGTTTTGAACAATGGAACCTTCTCACCCTTCACTATTACCCATATGTTGTTCTTCCACTTTCGAGCTGTTTCTCTTCCAGAGTGTTTCTCAAATGCAGAAGGACTCAACTTGTCTAACATCAACAAAAAAACACAGTTAAAATGATGAAATGTGCTATTTGTATTCATTCTAACTTCATGTACTGAGACTATACAATAGGGACATGAAGGAAAACACTGTTATAAAGAAAATTTTCTAATTCAATATTTCATGGCTTTCAAGATCAATCATGATCACATGTAAAATCTCTACTAAAATTCAATTATCAAGTCACTATTTCATGTATTAGGTTGAAGCTATATGATACCATCCTGCATTGTCGCAAACAAGAGAGGTACTATTCAATTCCTTCTGTACCGGAGCACATAGTCAATCATGTTCTAACTACACAGTGAATGAAATTAGATTGTACATAGTAGCATATCATACATTCCAAACCAAGAACTACATTGTATATATTAGCAGCTAAAAGCTTACACTATTCTACTCTGTCAAACACACTTAAATTAATGACCTTGGAATAACAAAGATCACACCTCAAACTACCGTCATGGTTATGCTTCTATATTATTATGCTATGTTATTAAATATGTACAAACCTTAGTTAGAAATAACCTATCTTCAAACGTGTTAATGAAGAATTTTTCACATTTCTCGTTCCACTAGCTCAATACAATATAATAGGTTATATCAAAACCCAAACAAGTTTCACTGGGACAATTCAACATACACTTTAAGTGTGTATATAAAAAAACTAAAAAAGACTAACCCTCACACAACACACATGCACATTCATAAACATAACAAATATTTAGAGAGAGAGAGAACCTTCTTGGCAACCAGGGGTGCATTCACAAGTGATTTCAAGGTAGCCATTAACGAAAACCCTAAGCCTTCCAACAGCATCACCATACCTGTGGCTAGTACAACCGCACGTGATTTCAACATAGTCACCAACTCGCTTCACGCCACTCACCTCACTCAGCTCATCCTCACTGAAGATTGCTGCCACTACCCCACTCTCTCCATTCGCCATTATTATTATTATCTCCCCCAAAAGACTCTGTTTTTCGTCACAAACAGATGTGGGTCGATCGGAAAAAAACAATCGAACGATATGATGGGGGGTTTTCGATATAGAAAGTTAAATGAAAAAACAAATGTGGCGTGTGCGAAAGAAAAGGGATATATAACGGGCTTTTAAGGTACCCAGAGAGAGAGAGAGAGAGAGAGAGAGAGAGAGAGAGAGAGAGAGAGAGAGAGAGAGAGAGAGAGAGAGAGAGAGAGAGAGAGAGAGAGAGAGAGAGAGGGCCAAACACCACGTTGTTCCGAGAGAGATCTGGCCGAGAAAACGTTGAATATATAGTTTTGAGAGAGAGAGAGAGAGAGAGAGGTTAGTTGGCGAATGGTGATGGGGTGTTTTGATTTTTGAATGAATATAGTGTGAGCTGGATGGCGTATAGTGAACCAAAAAATGTTAGTTTGCGTTTGTGAATTGTGATGTGTGATGTGTCCTTCCTTGTTTTGTTTGTGAAAAACAGTGGCTTTATGATGCTACTTGCATCATATGACATTGAGAGAGAGAGAGAGAGAGAGATGAAGACCATATTTTTTTAAATTTGAATGGTACGTATTTTTTTAGATAATTGGAGAGATGCGCGTAGTGCATATAGTGTATCAGGTTTTCGGAGGGGTGGGGGATTTTGGCCTTTTAGGCTTCTTGTATCTTCATATCATTACCCATGATCTTGTGCATTAAAGAAATGGTAATAAACTAATAATGAATTGAATGTGGTTTTCATAAGGTGGACTATTTTGAAAAAGAAAAAGGAGGTGGGGTTATGGTTTTTAGAATGAGAGAGTGATTCTGTTCTCATCTGCATAACCTGCAATTCGGTTCATCAACTATCTGCTTTCTGGCCTAAATTAATGTTAGAACTCATACTCATATTAAAACTTCAACCTTATTATTATTATTTGGAAATAGAATTTATTATTTTCCTTTTCATGCCCGTTATCATGATATATAAAATGATGACTTATATATTCCGAACACTGTAAGCATATAAACTGGTAAATAAGAAAAATGAATAGCAATTATGATTGTTCCTTTTTGTTTTGTTTTGAGTACTTACTGTTACTATGCCTATATATTGATCCAAGCAAAACCACTGTGGTGATTGTGATATATGTATGACATAATTATATATTTACGTTGAAAATCCTAACAAGGTCAAGAGGAAATAATTGATGAATCCCATTTCTACCCCATTTTTATAAATTTATTAGGTAAGAATCAAACCAACTTTTTAACAACATAAAAAAAATACTAATAGTATATATATAACTAATTTTACATAAAATGTATAGTTTCTCACATTAAATTTTTTATTGTTCTCTTAAAATTTCATTAATATAATTTGATATGATCAATACATGTCAGTTACACGATTAAACAAAATATAGTAACCGATTTTTATTCAATAACATCGGATAGGCCATTAACTCCTCTTGTAAACATTATTATTCGGCTACTTTCATTCTCCAGACTATAAAGAACAGTCTGAAAATATCTATGAGGTACGTACAATTTCTTAAAAAAATTTAAATTCACTAAAATACTTATTAATTTAAGCGTCGAAGTGTCTTTTATAGGTTTCTGCCCCGCCGTTCTCCTTATCACTGACGTGTGTCATATACCAGCTGAAAAGCTTGGCGACTCTCACTTGGAGACGACTTATACCTCAGAACATCCAGACAAGAACATAATTCAATAAATTTTAAGCATTATATTTAGTATAAATTTTGATAAATGTTAATATATTTAGAACATATTATTTCATAACAAAAATATGCAAGGGTCTAAAATAAATCTCATGATTAATTTATTATATTTACATGGGATGACTTTAGAATAACGAGAAGTTTTATGGGACATTGGTTTTGATGGCTAAGAGTGACATAAGTTTGACCAACAAGTAAAATATTGACATATGACAAAAAAATTAAATCTAAAATCAAAATAATTCTCTCTCTTATAAGTTTTTATGATTATTTTTATTAAAATAATTTCTTATAATTATTTTAATAATTATAAAAAATAATTTCAAAAAAATAACACTAAAATAATTTTATAATTATATTTATAATTATTATTTTATTATTATTTTTATTTTTAAAAAATAATTTTTATTATTATTTTTACTAAAATAATTTTTTATAATTATTTTTATTTTTAATTATTTTATTATTTTTTTATAATTTCGAAAAACTAACCCAAAATAATATTCTCTCTCTTTGTGTTAGTTTAAAAATAATCATAAAAATTTATAAGAGAGAGAATATTATTTTGGTTTTAGTTTTCTAAAATTACAAAAAAAATAATTATAAAAAATTTATTTTGATAAAAAATAATAATAAAAATAATTAAAAAATAAATTTTGTGTTATTTTTAGAAATTATTAAAAATAATAATGATAAAAATAATTAAAAAATAAAATAATTATAAAAAATTATTTTAGTAAAAATAATTATAAAAAATTATTTTTTAAAAATAATAATAATAATAAAATAATAATTATAAATGTAATTAAAAATTATTTTAATAAAAATAATTATAAGAAAGAGAAAATTATTTTAGTTTTAGATTTAATTTTTTTATTATATGTCAATATTTTATTTATAGGTTAAACTTGAGATGGAAGATGAACAAAGGGCGAAAGACAGAGGAAGACCTAAAAAGACCATCCATGAAGTAGTTAAACGAGATCTACATATAATTAAACGGTATCTCTGTAAACATTATACATAACAGAGTACAATGACGTTTGATTCATATAACCGATCCCACTTAGTGGAATAAGACTTTATTATTATTGTTGTTGTTGTTAAATTTATGCCATTTTTAATTAGCAAAACTAATACCACCATAAAATTTTCCTAAAATAACTTGTCGAATTAAATAGTTGATGTAGACTGTCTAGCACGAGAAATTGACAATATAAATTATTTCTCCTTCTTTTTCTAAACCCCCTTTCTAATTTTTTCTCTTGTTAAAATTAAATGTCACAACATACAATCTTCATTATTATATTATATATGATTTATTTTTATCTTTTTTCTTTTTGTTAAAATAAAATTTTGAAAAACTCATTAAAAAATCTTAAATTAAGCGTTAAAAATTTTAAATTATCCTCACTACTTGAATTATTTTTCTACTCTTTTGTTTGTCTTTACCCTTTCAGTTAATTAATCTATGTGTTCATAAAAAGAGCAAATTGTTTATAATTCTATATATATATATATATATATATATATATATACACACACAAAAACGGGCTGTATATATAATAGTTAAATAAATATAATGTAACACAGATAAAAATAACACAATTAAATGATATTTCAATTTTAATCACGAACTTATTTTTCTTAAAATTGGAGTTTGAGTTTAGAATTTTTTTTACAAAATATTAAGAAACTTAAAATATTTAGTTTTCTGATACAACGAACATTTTTATTTGTAATAGCTAATATTTTAAAATTAGTTTAATTAAAGATTTTTTGTTATGCAAATCACACGGTTCTATGTATATATATGTTAAAAATATAATTATTTATATATTTTTTATAAATTTAAATTTTTATAATAAATAATTTTGTATTATGATATGAATGAATAAAAGAAAAAAGCTTATATGAAATGTACAAACCCGTGTGACGGACATGGTTTCATGACATTACATCTAATTATAATAATTTGTCAAAGATGTGTGAAGTCATCTATATATGAGAACAACTTGGCATAGACGTAACTAAATAAAAAGTTCTCTACTTCCATTAAAGAAAGAAAAAATTCGCTTGCTAGTTTAGCAAAGGAATATGCCCTTTACTTATAACCGCGAATATGAATATAAATGGTAAACTATAAAAATATGTATTTCAATAATTTTGTCGTCAACAAAAATATACTTTAATTTTATTATTGATAAAAATATTTTTAAATAATTTAAAAACGTAATACTAAATATTCAATATCAAATATATATTTTGTAAAAAATATTTTAAAAATTAAATTTTGATATAATTTTTTACAAGTATAATTAAAAAAATAAGATATTTTTATTCTTATAATTTGATAATTTTTTACTAAATATATATTTTTTGTGATTTTTTAAAAGTATTATTAGTTATTGATAAAAAAACATAAAAAAATATATACTTAACAAAAAATGATCAAATTTTAAGATTAAAAATATTTTATTTTTTTAATTATATTTACAAAAAATTATATTAAAATTTAACTTTTAAAATATTTTTAAAAATACATATTTAATATTAGATATTTTTTAAAATTTTAAATTATTTAAAAATATTTTTATTAATAATAAAATTTGAGTATATTTTTAATAGTTTATCCTAAAAAATAAAGAAAAAATTTACGTATGATTATTCTCATTGGCATACAAACCAACTTTAAATGCAGAGCTTATAGTTTGTGCAAAGTGTCAGAAATAATATATATATATACCACTTTCTTAAGCACTGAATTTATTATATATATACCACTTTCTTAAGCACTGAATTTATTTTAGTTGCCACATCATTCATATGGTGGCAGAGAGATTTAAGATTTTAATAACAAATTAAAAGTTTGTGTTCCCTTTAATTAATGCACTAATAATCTAATAAGATGGTAAATAGTAATAATTACCTAAGGCAAGTGTCAGTGCCCCTTTCAAAGATTATATGGCATGTTATCAAATGTAATTATCAAGAAACAATTTCAATCAGATATGGCCTCCAACTAATAATTAACATAATTTCTTATTTTAGCATCATCATTAGGGAAGCGCTCCAACCAGTCAACCACCACACATCAGTGGACTACATCTTTGGGAGACAAATTGAAAATAGAGTAAAGGAAAGTCCTTCAAGATTTCAATTTTGAATTAATCAATCTTTAAAAAAAATCAATTTGACCATTTATAATAGTAAATAATAAATATGTTATATTTTTTTATCAATTTATCATACAAAATTTAGTAGAAATATTTAAATATACTGTTAATTATTATGATGTATTTATTTATAAAAAATTATTATTTAAAGGGGCACTCTACTATACAGATTGGGGTGGTATAGAGAGAGAATATAAATTTTTTTATAGTTATTTTTTATTATTTTATTATTATTCAAAATGTGAATCCTACCTTTATCAATTTTTCTTTCATCCTATTAAAGGAAACATCTATAAACTTACATCTGTACTTTATAATTCACCTTATTTAAATAATAATTTTTAGAATAAAATTTCACCTATTTTAATAGAATTCATAGTAAATAACGAAAATTTGATTAAAATTATATAAAAACTCAAAAAATAATTAATATTTTACCGTTCAAATTATATTATTTTTATATTAATGTGATAGTAATAGAATACACTCCATTATAAATAATAAAATACATTCACAATTTCGTTTTATTTTATATTATTTATTAATAAAAAGATATATATCAACTATTTACTATTGTAAATAATCGAATTAATATTTTTTAAAATTAATTAATTCAAAATCAAAATTATTAAGAATTTAATTATTACTTTACACTTGAAAATAACTACGATTCCCATAGGTCTAAGCTTCAAGAAACAGCGCATGCCTATCTGGTCCACTAATAAAAATTCTGCTAGTGAGTGTTTTGATTAAGAAACTACCTTGAAATTGTGGAATATTTATGTTTATATTATGCATTGAATGAAGTCAATGTCTTTTAGATACACAATAATGAAAACATTGGCTACTTGAAAAATAGTTGAAGTAAATATCCACAGACTTTTGAGGGAAGAGATAGAAATCCATTTATAATACTCGCCGTAATAATGCCCAAAAGTAGTTCCACTCCCCCACAATCCACATATATTATATGGGTTTTTTTTTCATATATACAATATACAAAATTATTTTGAAGTAAATTTGATTACATTCATAATCTGATTTTTTATATGTAAATCGTCATTTAAAATGATGATTATGAACTGTGAATTGGCGAGAATAAATTATGGCTTATAATTTTAATTTAAAAAACATAAGTAAATTATAGATAAAAATAACGATTTTTAGTATTAAATTATTATAATTTTAATTAAATTATTATATTTCAACATAAATCGTGGATGAAATACGCTACAAGAGGGGAAAAAACCCCACTAAAATTTCTAACATACAAAGTGATAATGTATTTGAGATAACAGAGACTTTTGTAAGGAACTTTTTTTTTTCTTTGGTCAAGAGACTTTTGTAAGGAACTTGTGCTGCGAAATTTACACGGGCATGCAGGCCTATTGGGCCCCACAAGATGAAGAAGAGAGCACGCATAAGATTGGCAATGGTAGGATAAGAAAGAGTTTCGATTCTATCCTAATTCTATCTGCGAGTTAAATTTTTTTTAAAATTTTATCTTATTTTATCTGCAGGTGAAAAATCTTTTAATCTTAATTTTTTCCGGATTCTAAAGTTCTAAATCTTACCTTATCCGACCTTACTCATAGAAAAATAAAAAATTTTTAAAAAAATATAAAATTTAACTATTTCAAATTTTATACCTATTAATAAAATAAAAAATAAAAAACTAAGTTAAAATTAAAATCAATAAAATCTTTAAAAAATCTAATACAAACTTACAATAATATAATCATCAACTAATTTAGTGATTATTTTAAATTTTTATAAGAAAAAGATTGCGAGTTTAACTCTCATTTTCTTCACTATATACATAACTTTTACATATATATTATATAATATATCAAAGATGCAGATAGGATAGGGTAGGATATACCTTAAACCCGTACTCTATTTTATTCACAGACAAACTCACACCCTACTCTACTCCATTCGCAGTAAATCGAATAGACAATCCTATTCGAATGAATTAGACCAGATTAAATACCCATAAATAGGATATATACTGTCAATCTTAAACACGCATGAAAATTTTGTTGGTATCCCAAATCGACGGTATCATAGAAGCTCACTGTTATTTTATGTAAAATAAATATTTAAAAATTATCAAATAATTAAAAAAAATACTGTATACAAATTTCACATAAAAATACTGTATACAGATTTTTATCAAAATATATTACTGCATCAATAATTTTTGCCAAATTAAAATGCAGTTATGTATGTATGTCAGTACGTGCGTGTTGATTTGGTTTTTTTTTTTTGTCGATTTTTTTATATAAATTAAAAATATTAAAAAAATACTCTTTTTGAAAATAATGATTTTTTATTTATATGAAAAAATACTTCTCTCATCTTTTATCAATTATCATGGCATGTGACATATCCATTTCAGGAAAGAAAAAGGTAAAATAGGTCCTCCATTTTTACCCATGGTATGACAAATAGGCCATATGGGAAAGGTAACGGTTAAAGTAGGTCTATTGTTACCGTGGCATGCCAAATCCTGGTTATGGTATTTAAGCCAAAATTAACATTTATTTTAAATATTAAAAAAAAAGTTAGATCAAATTAAATGTTATAGATATTTTTTATTTTTTTAAATATTAAAGATAAAAAATTATACTTTATCGTTATTTTTTATTAGCTATTATACCTTCTCTGAAAATGTGAAGAATATCATGTATACAGTTTTGCATTCTATTCAATAATAAATAAAAAATCTTGTTAATAAATCTCTACATAATAATTGTTAAGATTCGATAACCTGTTAAAGTACTTTTTAAAAATAAATTATTAATATTTTTTTCAAAATAATTATCAAAACAATATATTCACAACCCAATCAGGGCTGATAGATGATAATGACATTACAACTTTTGAAAGGCCCCTGAACTGTTTATATGCGTTGTGCATATTTCAAAGACAAAGTACCGATTATTATGATGACAGACTTTTATTTCTATTTTTAACTTTTAAGTGAGCAAAACAGCTTTAGGCCTGTGCATGAGGGTGCACCCTTAACCACTTTTTGCATCAAATATCATATTGTTAGCATAAAAATTCGACCGTCTAGATAGTTCGATCATGATCGTTTAACTTAAAAGTAAGTTAATAATATGTAAGTTAAAATATTATAGTATTGGGATTGTTTTACGAAAAAATAGATCGAAGTATTATAATATGGGGAGTGCTACGGTGATGAAAGGAAATTTTTTCCTTTCATGCTGAAGCAACGTGGAATATAAAATTGGTTGACATGTGGAGAGTTGTTCCCTCAGGAACAGCATTTCTGAGCAAAAGCAGAAAAAACAGGCTTTCACATGTGAGAGTGATTAATGAGATAACTAATGTTTTATGTTAATTATTGTGATTAAATATTTGGGCTTTCTTTATGTCTAGCCCAATAAAATTTTTGTGAAACTGGGTCATTCATATTTTTTTAACAGAGAATCATCTAATTAAATAATTTAATAATAAGAATGGAATAGATAATTAAATTTTTTTATTGACTAACATAAAGAAAAAAATAAATTTTCAAGAAAAAAAGAGGAAAACTTTCAGTGGGTTGGTTGGGAGCCTTGAAAGCCTGATCCGTTTAATTTGCTTCTTGAGCTGCCAGTAGTTGACGAATGCTTCCTTCCATTCCGGTATTAGTTGCGCTTCTAGCTCCTTTGAAAACTTCACCATCCTTCAATATTTTTATTTATTTTTAATTACTTTAATTTTATGGTGTAGGAAGGAGATGAAGGATGGTGAAAAGAGAAATAGAAAGAGTGAAGTGGGATATGAGTGTGTTTGTGATATTGAGATATGAAAGGGTACGGTGATAGCTATAGTGAGAGTCAATAGATATATATAGAGGAGAAGAAAAGAGAGGAGAGAAGAGTCGTGTGGAGAACATTGTTTTATTTTCTTTGTAAAAAGATACATTGCTTTACTCTTGTTTTATAGTGGTTATTAGTAGTGATAATTAGTATTTTTACATGTAATAATATTATAAAAATATAAATTTTTTAAAATTATATTAATTTTGTTTTAATATTATAGATTATAACAGAAAAAATTTATAGAATTAAATTACTTTTATAAAAAAGTTATACAGAATAAAAATTTCATTGACTAAAAAGACCAAAATTTTTATATATAAAAGAAATTAAATAATAATTTTTTTAGTCATTATTTTCATATAAAAAAGTTTAATTTTTTACTAATAATTAATTTTAATATTTAATATTTAAAATTTAAAAAATTTAATGTATATATTTTTATATTTAATTAGATATTAAGTCTATTTTATAAAAAAAAGTTAATTTTCATATTTATTATTTAAAAATAATATATTTTTTTATATATATAAAAATATAATTAGATATTAGTATCAAAAATTTATATTAATAGTTATAAAATTAATTTAAAATTAATATTTTTTAAAACAATTGAATTATGATTCTAATTATTAATCACAATATTAGTATTATCTCTAAATTATATGTAATAAATATTTGAAGTAAATAAAAATATAGATTAAAAAGACAAGTTGTAAAAATTTAAAATTAAATAAAAAATTAAAAAATATATATAATAATATATTTTTTATGTGAATAATATTATTGGATTTTTATGTGGAACTAATTTATATTTTTTGATTTGGCTAAATGGATAGGTAAATAGATCATGAGAATATAAATTAGGGAATAGATATGAGAATATGAATTTACCTTAACATGTATTAGTAATAAGAAGCTTGAATGAAAAAATTTTGAAATCTAAAGTATTAAAACAAAAATTAAATAAGATTTATGAAAGAATAAAAAATTTTGAGAAAGAAAAAAGAAATATTTAACAAGACAAAGTTGATTTTGGAATTCAAGAATGAGATCTTGAAATTGAAGAATAAACTGAAATTTTGAATATAAATAAAAATGAGTAGTGTGATCCAAATTGAGAGACAGAACCAAAGAAAGAAGAGGAGTAGGATGATCCCAAAATCGACGGAGTCAAGATCACAAAAAAAGAAGAAGAATAGTAAAGTAACCTAAAAATAAAAAAAAGGTCAAAAATAAAAAATAATTTTCCACGATCGTATATATATTAATTTTTATACTTAAATTTGACTGTTAAAAAAAATGTTAATGCGATTTATCCTTTTCTCTTATAATTATTTTCCAAAATGAGGTTAGTTTGCTTTTTTTAATTATCAATAAATAATATGGTTGCATGCGCACTAATTTTATTTTACAGTGTCTCCTTATTATGGAAAATTCACAAATTTGTCAACTCATGATAATAAATAAATATAAATATTTAGTGAAAAAAATATTAGTCAATTGTTAAAACTTATTGCTATTTTCAATTTTATTTAATGTATTTAATAATAAATAAATATTAAATAAAATAAATTTAAATTAATTATCATTTATTTTTTTAATATTACCGTTAATTATTTTATTATTAGTTGACGATAATAATGTAAAATTTATTATGAAAATATTAAAGAGTTATCAAATTTTTATTATTTTTAATTATTAGTAAATTAAAAATATATTATTCAATTAATAAACTAAAAAAATTAAATTAATAACTAAAAATAATAATTAAAATTAATAAATTCTGATAACTTATCAATATTTTTTATTTATTATATTGCTGATGTATAGAAGTTGAACTCTTAGAATTTATTGAAGTGAATTGATGAAAAGATTCTTTTACATTAATCTAATGACTCTTGTCATTAACTAGATTCCTTAATTATAACTGAAAGTTTTCCTCTTTTTTTCTTGAAAATTTATTTTTTTTCTTTATGTTAGTCAATAAAAAAATTTAATTATCTATTCCATTCTTATTATTAAATTATTTAATTAGATGATTCTCTGTTAAAAAAATATGAATGACCCAGTTTCACAAAAATTTTATTGGGCTAGACATAAAGAAAGCCCAAATATTTAATCACAATAATTAACATAAGACATTAGTTATCTCATTAATCACTCTCACATGTGAAAGCCTGCTTTTTCTGCTTTTGCTCAGAAATGCTGTTCCTGAGGGAACAACTCTCCACATGTCAACCAATTTTATATTCCACGTTGCTTCAGCATGAAAGGAAAAAATTTCCTTTCATCACGGTAGCACTCCCCTTATAATATAAGTTGTTCTACAAAAATGTTGGTACAAGAATTAGATTTATCATAATAATTTTTTAGAATTAAAATGAGATAATAACTTTATTTAGAAACAAAATATAAGGTTTGAAGATCAAGATAAGAGAAGATGTTGGATGAGATAATATTCAATTTGATCTCTGAATTTGTATGTAAGTCTCAATTTAATCTTAAAGTTTCAATTACCTTTATTTAGTCTCTAAACTTTGTGAACATAACTTATGTTAGTCTTTGAAACAATTTTGAACGTACAAACGTTAACGGAACACTGTCGTGAACAGTCGGATGCCACACTAAACTTTGTAAAATGATGTCGTTTTAGTTTTGGCACTCAAATAACCCAAAAATAACATCGTAAATGGTGTTTATTAAAATTTTATCTAACAAGATACGTGATACGATGTTGTTTTTGAGCTACTTAAATGCCAAAACCAAAACTGCATCATTTTACAAGTTTTAACTAGTCTATAACAGTGCTCTATTAACGTTTTTATACTAAAAATCGTCTCAGAGACTAATATGAGGCACGTTTATAAACTTTTGGGACTAAATAGAGACAATTGAAACTTCATGAACTAAATTGAGACTCGCATGTAAGTTCAGGAACCAAATTGAGTATTAACTCGACGTTGGACATTAAATTTGGGAGTTAACATTTTTTATGATCAAGGCAGTGTCATGACCTGAGAAATAAGAAAAAGCTAGATCGTGAGAAGAGAAAAATACTATGCAAATCTATCCTTATAGTATAGATAGAAGAGAGACAAAAATAAAAAAAGAATTCAATTTGAATATTACTATAACATCACATAAACTCTACAAAATCTAAAATCCGAGTGACATAGTGACATCAAAAAGATCTATAAAATACATGTGAGTATTTAGAGTCTATTTTTTTCTATTTATTTTATTTTTATTATTTTAATTATTTTAATTTAATTTTATTGCTTTTTATTCGTTTTCAGATATTTTAATTTATTTCATTATTTATTTTAAACTTTAATTTATTTGTTATTTCAATTACGGTTCTTATTTATTTTATTTATTTTTTGTTATTTTGTTTTACGATGTTTATTTTGATTCGCTTTTTTCAAGCAATTTTTTTTAAGTTGTTACTTCGCTTTTTTTAATTTGTTGCTTTGCTATTTTATCACAAATATTTTGACATACTCAATTTTAATACTTACGCTAAGTAATTTTAGGTTGGACTTCTTTTTTAGAGAAGTTGTATTTACTCTCTAAATTAAAATCTTGATACACATTTGATTCGACACCTTATTAAAGTTATCAAAAATCAAATGAAACATATGTAAAGTTGAGAGTTACTGGAGAATTTCATCCATTCAAGTCCAATTTGTCAAAGTTTACAGATTATATAGGTTGATTTGTTTAAATTTATTTTATTTGTGGGTCATAAATTTTTTAATGTAGACTATTTATAGCCAACCAAACAAATTAAATAAACATGCTCATTTGTTTTTAATTTTTTTTAGAAAAATCATTTTGATAAAAAATGCATTTGTGGGCAAAAAATCTTAAATAAATAGTGTGTTTTTAGTTAAAAGATTAGATTTTCAAGTCGAATCAATAGAATATTAACAAAATAGTGCTAATTTTTTAATTAGAAATACAAAAAAAAATTAAACAGATTATCCGTTTAACTTGTAAATGAACTCATTTAATTCGTCATTTTTTAGACTAATCAAACTCAATTTAATTAATTTAAAATTTAAATAGATTTAATTTTAAAAATAAAATCTTATTTGTTTAAATAGATAAACGACTAGTTTGGTCAATTTTAATGGTCCTATACTCCTATCGAAACTTGAGAGCGCTTCGTTTGGAATTTGGTTGTCCCTGAGCCTCACGTCATAAACCTTGACCTGTTATAAACTTATAAAGTTTCATGGCTAAGTCACGTGAGATTAGCAATTATGAATTTATGATATATAATTAATATTTTCCATATTTTAATTATAATTGAAATAAATCACTAAGTTCGTGAAAACAAAACGTTTACGACTTTAGTTCGATTGGCCCACAAAAAGGGGATTAAACAGAGTAGTTCACAGGTTAAATGGACAGCCCTTTTGTTTTTTGTCATTTTCAATAATAATTTAGTCCAATCCCAATTTCTTATCTTGAGCCAGCCTACCGAAAATGGTATTACCCAACTTGATTATCCAAATTCCAAAACCACAAATCAGAAAGTTCGCAACCATAACGAGAGGTGAGATTTGAGAGAGGGAAAGTTAGAGTCGCCGGTGCTCACCACACCAGTCACCGCCTCACTGTCTAAACACATCAGCTGCTTGTCACTCACTCATCCATTTGTTGGTCGCTCACTGTTCGCTGCTTACTTCTCCTAGTCGTTGCTTATTGTTCTTCTCCGCTATCATCGCTCTACCGTTCACTCTTCAAATTGTCCTCAACTCCTCATCATTGGCTCCTTGTATCTTTTTAAACTTATCCACCATTCCTGCAATCATGCTCCACTGCACGCTCTCCAAGTATGATGATGAGTTAATTCTCCGTTTCTCCTTCCTTCGCTCATTGTGATAGTTTAAGATCCCTCCCTCCCCTCCAAAAAAAAGTGGCTATTTTTTTAATATTATTTTTTAGAGTACTGTTAAAGAGACAATGACTTAAGTGCACAATGTGTACAATGACCTAAATATTTGATTTATGAATAAAACAAATATCATCTATATTATTAAGAATAACAATGTTTCTGAATCTAGAACTCGAATATCACGTCATGAAACCACTCATCCCAAAAACGTAACTTAACAGAATAATATATATAACACTAATGATCATATCTCTAATACTTTCTAAACCTCCATTGTACACATTGTACGCTTAGACCATTGACTCTCTATGCTTTCTCTATTTTTTATTTTTCGAAAAATAAAAATAAATTAGTCAGCTTGTATATCACGTCAAACTAAATACGAAAAGTTAATACTCATTCATTTTTAAAAGATTATTTTTTAAATTAGTCTTTAAAATTTTTTTAGTTAAATTAATAAAATTTAAGTTAAACTGATATAACGTGTCATGATAGCCAATACGTGTACTTATTTATAAAAAAGTTATTTATAATAAAAAAATTATTTATAATTAAAATAATTTTTAAAAAGATTCGACTTAATTCATTTTTATTTTTAAAATTTTAAAAATTAATCAAATTAATTTTTATATAAGTTTTTTAATATTTTTAGTAAATTAAATTTAAAATATTGTTTGATAGTACTAGTTTTAATATTATTTTTTAGATTTTAATAAATATATTTTTTTATATAAAATAATAAAAATAATTAAATTATTATAAATTTATTTTATTATTTTTATTTTAAAATTTTATATTTCAAATTGTAATTTTTTTTAGAGTATATGCCTATTTTGGTCATCAGAGAATTTTAAACCAAACATTTAAGTTTTCAACTAAAATTAATTATTCGATTGGTCCTAACAATTAATTTCGTCAGTCACTTAGATCTTTGGCTCCGTCAACTCTAACAAAAGACAAAATGGCCCCTGAAAACTCTAACATGGGACAAAATGATCCCTGATAACTCTAACAATGGACAAAATGATCTCTAACACCTTTATTCGAAAACGACACTGTTTTTCCCAAATTTTTATCATATCTCGCATAATCCTAACATTCATACACTCATTCTTCATTTTCACAGTCTTCTTTTTCATCTTTTTCTTCCTTCTCTTTAACTCCAAGATTAAGCCATGGTGTAATTGTCACACGTGTCGCACCTACCTCAACATGTCATGGACCACACACTTCCTAAATCTGTGACTGGTACATCCACCTTCTCTGCACTTCACCCACCAAAAGCATCCACTTCCACGTCTTTAATAACATCACCTCCAATCCTGACAACATCCACGACATTCGCAAGACCAAGTTCCACAGCTACTCCAAGGGCACGCCTTTCTCCACTTTCCGGCAAACAATATAGATTGTTGGAGATTAGGACATCATGAGAAGATTCTCCTTCGACATCATATGCAAATTCTCATTTGAAATAGACATTGAGTGTTTCATTCCTTCTTTTCCGGAGTCCAAGTTGGCAGACAGCTTCGACCTCGTATCCAAGCTATTACAACGAGCAATGTCGTCGTTGCCGCTCATATGGAAACTGAAGCGATTACTGAACATTGGTTCGGAGAAGAAGCTGAAAGAAGTGATCGGAGTGGTAGACAATGTGGTCATGGAGATGTTAGGGCAGAGGAGGGGGAGATGGCAACGACGACGACGAGTCTTAACAAATCAGACTTGTTGTCTATAGTCATGGGATCTATCGAAGACGACAACTAGTTGAGAGACATAGGCATTAGTTTCTTGAGTATGAATTGGTTGAGAACAAGTTGAGAATTTTTTTTCTTGTGAACATTAAATTTATAGAGTGTGCATTGTATAATTTAAAGTTACAGTGTTAGACTGTTAGTGTTATGCGAGATATGATAGAAATTAGGAGAGAACATTGTCATTTCCGAACAGAGAAATTATGGACCATTTTGTCCCCTGTTAGAGTTATCATGGACTATTTTGTCCTCCGTTAGAATTAAAGGAGTAAAGGACCTAAGTGACTGACGGAGTTAATTGTTAAGGACCAATCGAGTAATTAATTTTAGTTAGAGACTAAAGTGTCCAGTCTAAAAATCTCTGAGAACCAAAATGGGTATATACTATTTTTTTATTTAAATAAATTTATCAAATTATTGTTGGTTATATATTTAAAAATGTAATATTTTAAATTTATAGTAGTTATTTTAAAATTTAAATCTTTTAAAATTATAATTTTTATTATTGTTTAATTTATATGGTAGAGCTTAATAATTAAAAAATTGATTTGTGGGATCATTTGTTGAATCTTAATATTCTAACATATTTTTTTTAAAATAACTACTATATTTATTTAGTGAGATCTAAAAAATTAAAACATTTAAAATAACAATTATATTTATTTAGTGAAATCCAAACTATCAAAACAAATCAACCCATTGATATTAACCCACTAAAGTCCAATTTGGATAAACAACTTAATTAAGTTACTTTTGAAAAAAATATCTTAAACAATAAATGGCTATATTAAAAGTAGCTTATAAATAAATTATTTTGTATTTAGGTTTTTAGTTATAAAAGTGCTTATTTTATAGAAATGTGATAAAAAAATAGCAGTATTATGAGAGAAGACATTTTTTTAACTTCTCTATAAGCTCCTAAATAACTTTTTAGAAAGTTATAATTTGGTCTTGAAAATTGTACCACACATTAATAATACTACTTTTTATAAGTCAAAAGCTCAAAAAAATTACTTTTGAAGCTTTCCAAACGGGCCCTAAGTCCTCTTGAAGACTTGCTTAAGAATAAGAAGAATAAGAAAGAGGAATCTTATGTAAATACCATGGAGTAAGGTTTGGTCCTATTCATGAGAATTCTGTAAAAATTTCATTCCAAAATAAGAGAAAATTCGAAAGAATTAAAATATTTTGGAGATTGGATGCAGTTACTAATCTATGATTTGACATGTACAGAATGAAAATATTTTCATTCTCGATTCTACGAGAATTTTTATGAAAGCCTTGGTCCAAATCTTTGGGGTTGCTTTTTCCAATTACATATTTATGGATGAGTGCTCTTGGAGTAGTCGACCTGGCCTTGAACCTACGTGCCTATGACTTCGTTTCTCAAGAAATACGTGCAGCGAAAAATTCTGAATTTGAGACTTTATACACTAAAAATACTCCTACCTCCTTTATCACTGAGCGGTCATTTAGGAGTCTTAGTTAGTGTAGTTCCTACAAAGAATCGGATTAATGACGTATACAATATTTAAATTCTTGATGTAGGTATACATAGTCAGTTCTCATCCTTTAAAGACTACGAGTATAATAGGAGCATCTGTCGACAAAAGGATCACCCCAAGATGATTATCTCATGGCTATTGAAAATGAATCAAATCAGATGGTTCTTTTTTTGAAAGAAAAGCTTAACACTAAAAGTGGAGCGTATAGGCAACTGCCCAGATATACCACAAACCTAAAAAAGGGAATACAAACAAACAAACAAAGAAAAAGGATAACCCCTTGTCATCTCCGTCATAGCCATTAACAATAAAAGGTGTCTGCACCAATCCACTCCCTATAATTCAGAAAGCACGTGTTAATTATCTCTTCAACCCTTCTACTTTTATTCTGAAAAATTCTTCTGTTTCTTTCCAACTATATGTTCCAAATAATAGTACAAAATCACACCATCCACCTCTTGCATTCCTCTTTCCTATTTCATAACTCAATCCAGCGTAGGAAATGCTCCTTCAACGTACCCAGATAAGACCATTGTCTACCAACATATGACATCCATGCACACCAAACCTACCAAGAAAAACTACAGACAAGAAACAAGTGGTGACCATTTTCAACACCTTCATTACATAAAGCACAAAATTTATCTTGTTGGTTGATGATTCCAAGCTAGCCCAGTCTCTCCTTCGTGTTAATCCTGCTAGACAAAACAAAGCAGACAAATAACTCCACTCTTGGAGGCACTAGCCCTTTCCAAATAGTCCTAATGAAACTGTAGCTTGTTACATCCCCTGGCGCAAATTTCGCTTGCAGCACCTGCACAAATGAGTTAGTTGAAAAACACCTTGTTTATCATATTTCCAAACCACTCTATGCTCTCTATCATATGCAAGTTTAACCAGCCTTAACGTATCGTGTAGCTAGTTCAGAATATCCAACTCCCATTGGAATAGATCTCGCATCCATAAGAAGTTCCAATTCCACTCAAACCCATCCAAAACCCACAATCCCCTATCAATGATCCCCTTTGGATTGAAACCGAGAAAAAATCTTGGAAAACGATATTTCAAAGAGCCTCCAACAAGCCAGACATCCTCCTAAAATCTAGTTCCTCTCCCATCACTGACCTCCACAGACAACCCAGTGATTAACTTTTGTCTAACTTGTTGATCCATGCACTGTAGTTGGCAAATATCCTTCCACAGACCCCTAGTTGGCAGGTCTTGGTTGGACAGAAGCTCATTTGGACTCAGGTGATTATATGAGCATACCACCTTTTTTCACAATGGACATTCCTCCTTAGAAAATTACCACCACTTAAATAGAAGAGCTTTATTGTGTATCATAGCATCCCCAACTCCTAAGCCGCCTAATTTTTTAGGAGCCTGCACTACTTCCCACTTAACCAAAGCCATACCGTTTCTCACATCCTCCTTACTCCATAGAAATCTTTTCTGCAAAGAGATCAGTTTTTCTACAACACCCTTAGGCATCTTATACAAGTTCAAATAGTAAACTGGAAGGCTATTCAACACAGATTTGTTGAGAACCAACTTGCCGGCCTTATTGAGAGCCTTGACTTTTCAGAGACTTAGCTTATCCTCCACTTTGACTATTATTGGCTTCCAAGTCATTACCAGCCTCGAATTTTCTCCTAGCAAAATACCCAGATATTTGACCCGAAGAATGGATGCCTTACAACCCAGCACACTACACATCTGTTGTACCCGCTGCTCTTCACAATTAATAGAAATCAAACTAAATTTGTCAAAATTAATGCTTAAATCCGACATCAGGTCAAAGCAACGAAGTAGCCTCCTGTAATTCTTGATGGTCTCTTCCTCAGGTGGGCAGAACAATATAGTATCATATGCAAACTAAAGATGAGACAACTCAATATGATCTCTTCCAACCAACAGCGGATATATGCGACAATTTCTAACAGCCTCTCCAATCATCCTATGTAGGGCATCCACAACTAGAACAAATAGAAATGGAGATAGGGGATCACCTTGTTGCAAGCCCCTTTCCATTTTGAACGGCTTAGAAGGCGAGCCGTTTATCAATACTGACATAGAACACGTGCTGACACATTCCATAACTCATCCCCTCCATCTTCGACCAAACCCCATCTTTTGCAAGACAATGTCGACAAAAATTCACTTGACTCTATCATATACTTTCTGGAAGTCTAACTTTATTATTGTTGCTTGCTTCTTCTTCAGTTTGATCCACTGGACCATTCACACGCAATAAGGGCCCCATCATATATCTTCCGACCCTTGACAAAAACACTTTATGTTTCACCTAATCCTGGCATAACTGCTCACATTCTCCTAACCAACATCTTCGAAATTACCTTATACACACACCCCACCATGCTAATCGGACAAATGTCTTTAATTTTCTTAACCCCGGTAAACTTGGGGGCCAACGCTACCCAAGTGACATTAGCATCTGCCGGTAACCTGGAGGATTGGAAGAAGCCCAGAACCGCTGTGGTGAATTCAGCACCAATTTCATCCCAACACTTTTTAATAAAGTTCATGTTGTAGCCATCATTACCTGGCACCTTGGATGATTCACAATCCCAAACTGCCTTTCTAACCTCCTCAGGTGTCGGGAACCTCTCTAAAGCCAATGCATCTTCTTCACTGGTCATTTTTACCATACCATCTCTGAAACCCATCATAGGAGACTTTTCTTGGTAATACAACACCTTATAAAAACCCCTAATGGCAAGCTTAAACCTAGCTTGATTCCTAATCAATCTTCCGTTAATAAACAGAGCATCGATTCTATTATTCCTCCTTCTCGCAGAAGCTAAATTATGGAAGTATCTCGTATTTTTGTCCATATCCCTCGCGTGCCTAGACCTCAACATCTGGTTCCAATGTATTTCTTTCCTCACATACTATTTCTCATAACATGCTACTAGTGCCCGCCTTCTTGCTTCCACCATTCTATCAAACTCCCCATCACCCACCATATCATCTATTTTCTTAATCTCTTCCTCAAATTTCATGATTTTGTTATCCATGTCACCAAACTTGTCTCTATGCCATCTTCTTAGCGGAACAGATGATGATCGGATTTCTATCGGTAAAGAAATTCACAAATATAATCGCGTTGTAAGTATAGTTTCTAAACCAACAGAGAATCCTTCCGTACAAAAGTTTTGTTTGTCAGTTAAGCAAACCCAATAAAAATAATTAACCGAAGTATTCAAACCTCGGGTCGTCTTCTCAAGGAATTGCAAGGAAGTATGATTTATTATTGGTTATGGAAAAAGGTATATTTTTGGGTTTTTAAAATAAGGAACAAGTTATTTAAATGGCAAGGAAAATAAATTAATAATTATAAAATCTCTTGGCAAGGTATAAGAAATTGAAATCCTATCCTAGTTATCCTTATCAGGTGTGATGAGAATTGAATTCTGCTCCTACTTTGGTTAACCCTTACTAAATAAAGGAAAGTCAAGCTGACTAATTAATTTGATCCTCAAGTCCTAATCAATTCCTATGGAAAGACTCGAGTTATTGGAGTACAAATTAATCAGCAGGAAATTCCAATTTCAATCAACAGCTGAGTTTGATAACTCAAGTGTTACTAATTACTCAACCAAAGCTAAGAGTGTAAAAAGCTAAATTAAAAGCATAAATATGAAATACCTCAAATTGAATTAATAAAGATATCAAATGTAACATAGAAAATTTCATAAGCCAATTTGGTAACATAAGTCAAATATAGGTAAAAGCATTAGAATAAATAAAGGTAGAAGAGAACATAAAGTAAAGTAAAGGAATATTAAACCTGGAATTGAAAAGACGAAGAAATCCTAATCCTAAATCCTAATCCTAAGAGAGAGAAGAGAACCTCTCTCTCTAAAAACTACATCTAAAAACTAAAATTGTGAATTATCAGCTCATGCTCCGTATGAATTGAGTCTCTGCATGTTCCCTGACTTTATTCTGTATTTTGGGCAAAAAACTGGGTCAAAACGCGGCCCAAAATCGTCCCCAGCGTTTCCTGAATTTTTTGCAGATCGCGCATGTCACGCGTACGCTGATGATTGGATTTTTGACGGTTTAGAATTTCACTAATGAAATCTCGTTGTAAAGTATAGTTTCTAAACCAACAATAATCCTTTCATACAAAAGATTGTTTGTCACTAGTACAAACCCCTAAAATTTATAAACCGAAGTATTAAACCTCGGGTCGTTCTCCCTAGGAATTACAATAAAGTGTCTTGTTATTGGTTGTGAGTTATTTTGGGGTTTTGATAAGAAGCATGAAAGATAAATGACAAGAAAGTAAACTAAGGCCTAAAAAGATCTTGGCAAGGGTTGGTGGTCAAGGATCTCTATCCTAATCACTAACCACAATATGAGAATTGGCAATGATTAATCTCATTAAATCATCCTCTAACTAGTAGCAAAGGAAAGTCAAATGAGCTATATCAATCCTAGTCCATAAGTCCTAACTCTCCACTAATTCAATTAGTGAGAACTAGAGTAAATGGCTCCCAATCATCAATTACTTGGACATTAGTAACTCAAGAGTTCCTAAGTTACCTTTCCAAGCCAAGAGTATAAAATTCTACTCTAAAATCCAACCAAGTATTTCATCAAACACTTGGAAGGCATAAAAGGAAAGCATAGTAAAATTGCAAGAAAAGTAAATCTACACTACTCAATTGCAAGGAATTAAACAACAACAAGTCAAGTGAACACAATTATTATGAATTACCTCTAATTGAATTGGAAGAGAATAGGAGGAACAAAAGTAGATCTACAACAAAGTATAAGAACAACATAAAGGAAATTACAACAAAAGAATAGAGGAAGATGAATGTAACAACAAAGAATTGAAAGGTAGAAGTGGAAGAGAACATGAATTAAAACCTAGATCTAAGAACTAAACCTAATCCTAATCCTAATTCTAGAGAGAAGTGAGAGCTTCTCTCTCTAGAAACTACTTCTAAAACTAAACTATGACTAATGGTAACTAACATCTAAAGCATGAAAGTATGTCCATTCCCCCTTCAATCCATGGCTTAAATAGCATCAGAAATGAGTTGGATTGGGCCCACAAGGCTTCTAAAATCGCTGGCCACGTTTTGCTTTAAGTGAACCAGGTGGCAGCAACGGCGCGTGCGCGTACTATGCGCGTGTGCGCCACCATACGTGTAGCAACTATGGCAAATCTTATATCATTTCGAAGCCCCAGATGTTAGCTTTCTAACCCAACTGGAACCGCATCATTTGGACCTCTGTAGCTCAAGTTATGGTCATTTAAGTGCGAAGAGGTCGGCTTGACAGCTTTCCGGTTCTTTCATTTCTTCATGAGTTCTCCAACTTTTCATGCTTCTTTCTTCATTCTCTTGATCCAATCTTTGCCTTCTAAACCTTAAATCACTTAACAAACATATCAAGGCATCTAATAGAATCAAGGAGAATTATATTTAGCTATTTTAAGTCCTAAAAAGCATGTTTTCACTCTTAAGCACAATTAAGGGAGAAGTTATAAAACTATACTATTTCATTGAATAAATGTGGGTAAAAGGTCATAAAATCCCTTAAATCAAGCACAAGATAAACCCTACAAATGGGGTTTATCAACCTCCCCACACTTAAACCAAGCATGTCCTCATGCTAAAACCAAGAATGAAGTAAGGGTATGGCATTTATTCAATGGAAACTAACTAAATGCAATCTACCTATATGCAACTATCTAAATGAATGCAATTTGCTTGGTCAAAATAAATTAATTCCCAAGAAGCATATATAAGCACAAGGGCAAAAGGTATTAATAACCATGCCAAACCACAATTGAATTGAGCTATTAAATATTTTTACAAACTTGCATGAAAGGAGATGATCATTAGTGGAAACATGTAATTGAGCATCAAACCCTCACCGGATGTATTTGCACTCTATTCGCTCAAGTGTTTAGGGTTGATTCACTCAATTCTCTCCTAATCATGCTTTCTAAGATTTGTTTTTCTTCTAACAATCGACATATATTTCATGCATGCATACAAGTATCATGAGGTCTTTTCTTTAGGTTGTAATGGGGCTAGGGTCAAGGTAGGATGCATATTTGGTTAAGTGAGTTTGAAATTTGAATCTTTGATAAGCTTAAACTTTCCACCTAGTCTATGACATCCTATACAATTAAGTTCTAACCTAACTACCCATTTTTTACTTTTTCACATACTCATGTATTCCTTTTTAATTTCACAACACTCATGCATTGATTTTATTGAGCTACACTTTGCATTGGGGCATTTTGTCCCCTTTTTATTTCTTTCTTTTTCTTCTTTTTTTCTTTCTTTTTCTGTTTTTTTCTTTTTCTTTTTCTATTTTTTTTCTTTTTCATATTATTTTTTTCTTTTTCTTTTGTTTTTCTCATTTTTTTTCTTTCTATATACAAGAATCTCAATGCATAAGGTTTTACAATTGATCAATACATGAGTATGTACCCAATTTCCAATATTTTCAATAACAATACAAAATTACCCTTTTATTCACCCAATGTCCCAAGATTCCCACACTTGAATGGTACTCACACACACTAGTCTAAGCCAATCAAAGATCCAAATTAAGGACATTTATTGTTTTCCGCTTTAGGCTTGTAATGTGCTAAAATAAGAACAAGTGGGTTAAGCGTAGGCTCAAATTGGCTAACAAAGGAATATAAAAGGTTGGCTATTTGGATAAGTGAGCTAATGAAATGATGGCCTCAATTATATAAATGCATGAATACACAAAATAATGGACATAAAGAATCAAACAAATCAGATATTACATTCATAGAAAGAGAATAATGGACACAAGAAGGAAAAATAAGTGGTTATAAGATGTAACCACACCATTAGGCTCAAACCTCACTTGTTTGTGTTCTTAGCTCAAAATCCATGTTCCACAAGATATATAATTCAAGCAAGTTTTATGAAAAGTTTTCACTCAAATCAATTGGTGCCCTATAGATAGAATTCTTGAAAATTTTCATTATTTTGACTAAGCTTATTGTGTATACATATGCAAAAATTAAGAAAATGCAAGTACAAATCCTAAAATCTTAAAATGAAATGCAAAAGTGTTGGGATTAGAATTTTGTCACCCAAAATCGCCGACCGGTCGGACGACCTCCCCACACTTAAAAGTTTGCACCGTCCTCGGTGCACTCAAAGATGAGTAAAGGGGTACGGCGACTCTCCGAGTTGCTGTGTGTTCTTAGTCTTGCTTCCATGTTTGCTTGTGGTACATTGTTCATGAAAAACAAAAATATAACACCATAAGATGAGAAGATATAAAAACAAGGAAGCATACATTGTTGGAATGAGGTAATTCACTAGAATTGAGTGAGTGAATTAGTGTGACATTAAGAAATATTAGTTGTGTGAATTCTAAATTGCGCGGTTTAGAACACACATTAGCCTAAAAGTTATGTCACAAAAGAAGCATGCACTTCACTTATCCTAGTGTGCTTGAGATGCTTTAAGTAAGCTTGTAAGGTAAAACAAGCATTAGAGAAGCATGGGAACATTCAAGCTAAAACATATGGATGCATATGATCATGAAATACAGTGCATTAAGGTAAATGCACAACACCATCCATCAAGAGGTTGCCTAATCGAAGAATAAGGCTTAAATCACATGGTGGCCAAATCATGTAATTCAAGAAGAGTTACAAGCTCGAAGGCAATTCTCATCACTTGGTATTTTTCAAAAGATAAACATGAAAAACTCAAGACCAAGTAGCAAAATATAACCTCAATCATAGAGTCCAACAAAGATTATCTAAAAATATTCATGCTAAAATAGCATTTAGGCAATAAGAGGCAGCAATGTATAATAAACAAAGTCAATAATCCAACACTTATAATGAAAATGGAGAAAATAAAATGAAAACTAACTAATTAACCAACTGAAATAAATGGTTATCCATGGTGTTAGGAAGTGTTGGATGAGGGATTGGAGGAGGGAAGAAGAAAGGAGAAGGAAAAGAAATGGAAAGAGGAGAAGAAAAGAAATGGATGGAAGAAAGGGCATCCACGCGTACGCACGCATGACGCGCGCGCGTCGATGGCTTATTTCGAGAGTGGCGCGTACGCGTCATGTGCGCGAGCGCGCAAATAGGTTTGTGCCTCAGCCCCAATTTCCGCACAGTGCAGGCCTAACTCTCGGGTCAAGGTATGGAAGGTGGAACTTCTCAATCCACGCGTACGCGTGCATGGCGCGCTCGCGTGGATGGTCCAAAACGCTTGATGCACGCGTACGCACGCAGTGCGCGTATGCGTGGATGGTGCTCTGTTTTTTCAAAAATTTTTGCTATGTTGTTGCACCAATCCAAGCATTCCAAACCTCCAAACAGCTACCAAAATACCATAAAACCTTATTTAACATACTAAACTACCAATTATACTCAATTAACTAAACAAAATACGAAATTAAACTAATTTTACCAATATTTACAAAAAGAGAAAATGAAAAGAAGTTACCATGGTGGGTTGTCTCCCACCTAGCACTTTTGTTTATTGTCCTTAAGTTGGACTTATGGGGAGCTCCTCATCAAGGTGGCTTGTGCTTATATTCATCTTGGAACTCCCACCAATGCTTGGTTCTCCATTGTGGCCCAAGATTTCTTATGGATTAAGCCAAATATTGATGGAGTTCTTCACAATCTTGGGGCTCCCAAAGTTGATCCTCTTTTTCTAATCCGGGATCCCACACTTTATTTTCACACCCGTCTTGAAGTTGATCATCATTATTGGTCCAACTGGGTGGTGAGTAAGGTGAATTCTCTATGAAGTGGCCAACAATCCTCCTAGACCCATCTATTTGAGCACTACTCCAACCTTTATATCTCATGTTTGATGCATCAACCATAATGAGTCTTGATTTGCAACGCCCACCACAAAACCCTTTCCGCTTACGCTTCATCCCACAAACTTCCCTAAGTTGGCCATCCGTTTCAATCAAACCATATTCAAGTGGGATAATAAAACTAATAGAAATGAATTTCACCCACTCAAATAAAGGTGTAGATGGCAACCTAGGCAAAGATGCTTCCAAAGATCTTGACAAAGCATAACCAACCCCCGTTCTTCTATTTCTACGGACTTCCACCTCTTCACAAGATCTCTTAATCTCAATCCTTTGTTCAACAATTTTATCTAAACATTTTCCTTTACTCAAATCATAATAGGGAGGGTGAGAAAAATTTACCTCCTCAATGTTTTCAAATCCAACCGGAGAAGGTTCTTCATGCTCAAAGGATTCTTCACCACTAAGACTTGATGCTTGATCTTCATCACCAAGGGAACTCAATCCTTGCTCTATCCCATCCAAGTCTTCATATGGAGTATGCCTTGGAAGGTGTGCACTTTCCTCCCTAGCATCAATTTCAATCATCTTGGAGGGGTTTTCTTCAACTCTATGTTCCCATGGAGGCTCTGCATCTCCTAAGTCTTCTACCACTTCTTTCTTGTCTTCAACAATTAAAGCTTCCTCCAATTGTTCCAATACAAAGCAACTTCCTTCATTTCCCACCGGAGTTTTCAATCTCTCCTTCATGCTATGTTCTTCATTCGATTTTCCACATATAGCCATGGGAGTTCCTTGAGTGTTCAAGCATTGGAAGGCTAATTGATTTGTTACCGCATCCAAAGCGGCCATGAAACTTTGCACATCCCTTTTCATGTCTTCTTGCCCTTGAACAAGAACACCAAGGGTTTCATCCATTAGAGATTGGGGTGGACGGAAGGGTTCCTCATTTTGGGAGAAGGGTTCATAATAGGAATGTGGTTCTTCTTGATAGAGTTGTGGTGGTTCAATGTTTTCCACTCTTTCCACTTGTTGCACAACACACTCCATGGTTGCTTGAAATTGATCCAATGCTTCCTTAAGGTGATCCCTTGACTCTTGTTCCTCTTGGATAATATGATTAGGATCATGTGGCTCTTGGATCAATGGATATGAGTATTCTTCCATGAGAGGTTATGGTGGAAAGTAGTATTCACCTTGTGGTTGAAGATTTTCATTTATTGGAGGTGGTTCATCTTGATAATAATATGGAGGGGGTGGCTCTTGAAAGGGTTGATATTGTGGTGGTTCCATATATGGCTCATATGGCTCAAAAGTTGGTTGGTGTGATGGATATGGATTAGGGTCATATGAAGGTGGTTGGTAAGAAGGGGCTTGTGAGTATGGTTGAGAGTTATGTTGAGGGTATGGATCATAGGCATATGGTGGTGGTTCTTGAAAGTCACAAGGAGATTCACCATAGCCATTTGATTGGTATGCATCATAGAATGGCTCTTCTTCATAGTGCATTGGTGGAGGTTGTTGCCATGAAGATTGATCATAAGCATATGGCTCCTCCCACCTTTGGTTATCCCATCCTTGATACACATCTTCATTATAGTCCTCATCACCTACAACATAATTATAATCACACTCATAGCCAAAATGAGAATTCATGATAGCAAGAGAGGGCAAAAAAAACGAAAAAATAGGAACAATTAAAGAGAACAAACTAAAAATTAACAAAGAAGCAAAAAGCAAACATATTCACAATATTCACATATATACAATAACCAATAACTCAACACCATTGCAATCCCCGGCAACGGCGCCATTTTGATGATTGGATTTTTGACGGTTTAGAATTTCACTAATGAAATCTCGTTGTAAAGTATAGTTTCTAAACCAACAATAATCCTTTCATACAAAAGAATGTTTGTCACTAGTACAAACCCCTAAAATTTATAAACCAGAGTATTAAACCTCGGGTCGTTCTCCTTAGGAATTACAATAAAGTGTCTTGTTATTGGTTGTGAGTTATTTTGGGGTTTTGATAAGAAGCATGAAAGATAAATGACAAGAAAGTAAACTAAGGCCTAAAAAGATCTTGGCAAGGGTTGGTGGTCAAGGATCTCTATCCTAATCACTAACCACAATATGAGAATTGGCAAGGATTAATCTCATTAAATCATCCTCTAACTAGTAGCAAAGGAAAGTCAAATGAGCTATATCAATCCTAGTCCATAAGTCTAATCCTAATTCTAGAGAGAAGTGAGAGCTTCTCTCTCTAGAAACTACTTCTAAAACTAAACTATGACTAATGGTAACTAAAATCTAAAGCATGAAAGTATGTCCATTTCCCCTTCAATCCATGGCTTAAATAGCATCAGAAATGAGTTGGATTGGGCCCACAAGGCTTCTAAAATCGCTGGCCACGTTTTGCTTTAAGTGAACCAGGTGGCAGCAACGGCGTGTGTGCGTACTATGCGCGTGCGCACCACCATACGTATAGCAACTATGGCAAATCTTATATCGTTTCGAAGCCCCGGATGTTAGCTTTCTAACCCAACTAGAACCGCATCATTTGGACCTCTGTAGCTCAAGTTATGGTCGTTTAAGTGCGAAGAAGTCGGCTTGACAGCTTTCCGGTTCTTTCATTTCTTCATGAGTTCTCCAACTTTTCATGCTTCTTTCTTCATTCTCTTGATCCAATCTTTGCCTCCTAAACCTTAAATCACTTAACAAACATATCAAGGCATCTAATGGAATCAAGGAGAATTAGATTTAGCTATTTTAAGTCCTAAAAAGCATGTTTTCACTCTTAAGCACAATTAAGGGAGAAGTTATAAAACCATACTATTTCATTGAATAAATGTGGGTAAAAGGTCATAAAATCCCTTAAATAAAGCACAAGATCAACCCTACAAATGGGGTTTATCATACGCGTCGGTCACTATGAATATGGAAAAGCAAGCTCATGCAATGCAACCTATGAATGTGAATGCAACTACATGCTAAGATGTTTCTATCTACTTGGTTAAAAACAAACAAGTTCTCTAGGACAAATACAAACCAAATTCCACTAATTCAAATTATACAGTGAAAACAAGTAAACTTATAAGAAGATAGTTCATGAAAGCAGGGAACATAGAATCAAGCACTGAACCCTTACCTGGTAGTGTATATCACTCTAACTCTCAAGTGCCTAGGGTCAATCACTCTACCCTTCTCTAATCATGCTTTCTAAACTTTGTTCTTCATCTAACCAATCAACAAATATTTAATGTATCAATGCAAACATCATGAGGTCTTTTCAAGGTTGTAATGGGGCTAAGGTAAGGGTGAGGGTATATATATATGGCTAAGTGAGCTATACATTGAATCATTGAATAGCCTAAGCTCTCACCTAACACACACACTCTATGTAACTCTAATTTCATGCCTAGCTACCCATAATTTCCACTTTTGTATCACATACTCATGTACCAAATATTTCTTTAATTTCACCACATATGCATTGATCTTTTATTAAACTTAGTATTGGGGTAATTTTGTCCCTTATTTATTTATTTATATTATATATTTTTTTTCTTTTTTTTATGGAAATATACAAGTAAACATAACATATCAATGCCGATGGACTTTTAATTTTTCTAGTCTCACATGAGTAGGTACCCAAATTCTCAATATTTAAATAAAGTAGAAGAACAACACATTCCCTATCAACCCATGTTCTCACAATTTTTCCACACTTAGTTGACACACAATCTCTAGCTTAAACTAACCAAAGATTCAAACCAGGTAATTACTTGTTTTTCTGATTAAGGCTAGTGATGTGGTAAAATATCGAACAAATGGGAATTAAAAGGCTCAAAGTGGCAAATGGTGCACGAAATTGTGATCATCAATGGCACCATCAACATGGTACGCTCAATTACAATCTCAACTCTTTATCACAACTTCGCACAACTAACCAGCAAGTGCACTGGGTCGTCCAAGTAATAAACCTTACGCGAGTAAGGGTCGATCCCACGGAGATTGTTGGTATGAAGCAAGCTATGGTCATCTTGTAAATCTCAGTCAGGTGGATTCAAATGGTTATGGAGGATTGATAATTAAAAGATGAATAAAACATAAAATAAAGATAGAGATACTTATGTAATTCATTGGTGGGAATTTCAGATAAGCGTATGGAGATGCTTTGTCCCTTCCATCTCTCTGCTTTTCTACTGTCTTCATCCAATCCTTCTTACTCCTTTCCATGGCAAGCTGTATGTTGGGCATCACCGTTATCAATGGCTACAGTCTCGTCCTCTCAGTGAAAATGTTCAACGTGCTCTGTCACAGCACGGCTATTCATCTGTCAGTTCTCGATCATGTCGGAATAGAATCCAGTGATTCTTTTGCGTCTATCACTAACGCCCCACAATCGCGAGTTTGAAGCTCGTCACAGTCATTCAATCCCTGAATCCTACTCAGAATACCACAGACAAGGTTTAGACCTTCCGGATTCTCAAGAATGGCCGCCAATGGATTCTAGCTTATACCACGAAGATTCTGATTAAGGAATCCAAGAGATATCCACTCAATCTAAGGTAGAACGAAGGTGGTTGTCAGGCACACGTTCATAGGTGAGAATGATGATGAGTGTCACGGATCATCACATTCATCAAGTTGAGGAACAAGTGATATCTTAGAACAAGAATAAGCTGAATTGAATAGAAGAACAATAGTAATTGCATTAATACTCGAGGTACAGCAGAGCTCCACACCTTAATCTATGGTGTGTAGAAACTCTACCGTTGAAAATACATAAGAACAAAGTCTAGGCATGGCCGAATGGCCAACCTCCCAAAGAGGGTTCAATCATAAAAACATGATCAAAAGATGATCCGAAGATTGAAAGATTCCCCCTTAATACAATAGCAAAAGGCCCTGAGCATTGAAGCTTCCATGTGTAGAGACTTTTCTTGGAGTTAAACGCCAGCTTTTGTGCCAGTTTGGCCGTTTAACTCCCACTTTTGTGTCAGTTCCGGCGTTTAACGCCGAGAATTCTGAAGCTGACTTGGAACGCCTATTTGGGCCATCAAATCTCGGGCAAAGTATGAACTATTATTTATTGCTGGAAGACCCTGGATGTCTACTTTTCAATGCAATTGAGAGCGCGCCAATTGGGCTTCTATAGCTCCAAAAAATCCACTTCGAGTGCAGAGAGGTCAGAATCTAACAGCATCTGCAGCCCTTTTCAGCCTCTGAATCAGATTTTTGCTCAGGGCCCTCAATTTCAGTCAGAAAATATCTGAAATCACAGAAAAACACACAAACTCATAGTAAAGTCCAGAAAAGTGAATTTTAAATAAAAACTAATAAAAATATAATAAAAACTAACTAAAACATACTAAAAGCATACTAAAAACAATGCCAAAAAGCGTATAAATTATCCGCTCATCACAACACTAAACTTAAATTGTTGCTTGTCCCCAAGCAACTGAAAATCAAATAGGATAAAAAAAAGAGAATATACAATGAATTCCAAAAATATCTACGAAGATCAGTATTAATTAGATGAGTGGGACTTTTAGCTTTTTGCTTCTGAACAGTTTTGGCATCTCACTTTATCCTTTGAAGTTCAGAATGATTGGCTTCTATAGGAACTCAGAATCCGGATAGTGTTATTGATTCTCCTAGTTAAGTATGATGATTCTTGAACACAGCTACTTTATGAGTCTTGGCCGTGGCCCAAAGCACTCTGTTTTCCAGTATTACCACCGGATACATCCATGCCACAGACACATAACTGGGTGAACCTTTTCAGATTGTGACTCAGCTTTGCTAGAGTCCCCAATTAGAAGTGTCTAGGGTTCTTAAGCACACTCTTTTTGCTTTAGATCATGACTTTAACCGCTCAATCTCAAGTTTTCACTTGACACCTTCACGCCACAAGCACATGATTAGGGACAGCTTGGTTTAGCCGCTTAGGCCAGGATGTTATTCCTGTAGGCCCTCCTATCCACTGATGCTCAAAGCCTTGGATCCTTTTTATTATCCTTGCCTTTTGGTTTAAAGGGCTATTGACTTTTTCTGCTTGCTCTTTTTTTTTGAATTCACTGCTTTTTCTTGCTTCAAGAATCATTTTTATGATTTTTCAGATCCTCAGTAACATGTCTCCTTTTTCATCATTCTTTCAAGAGCCGACAATTTTAACATTCATGAACAACAAATTTAAAAGACATATGCACTGTTCAAGCATACATTCAGAAATCAAAAGTATTGCCACCACATCAAAATAATTAATCTGTTATAAAATTCGAAATTCATGCAATTCTTCTCTTTTTCAATTAAGAACATTTTTCATTTAAGAAAGATGATGGATTCATAGGACATTCATAACTTTAAGGCATAGACACTAAGACACTAATGATCATAAGACACAAACATAAATAAAACGTAGAGCATAATTTTTGAAAAACAGAAAAATAAAGAATAAGGAGATTAAAGAACGGGTCCACCTTAGTGATGGTAGCTTGTTCTTCCTCTTGAAGATCTTATGGAGTGATTGATCTCCTCAATGTCTCTTCCTTGCCTTTGTTGCTCCTCTCTCATGATTCTTTGATCTTCTCTAATTTCATGGAGGAGGATGGAATGTTCTTAGTGCTCCACCTTTAGTTGTCCCATGTTGAAACTCAATTCTCCTAGGGAGGTGTTGATTTGCTCCCAATAGTTTTGTGGAGGAAAGTGCATCCCTTGAGGCATCTCAAAGATTTCATGATGAGGAATTTCCTCATGTCCATGAGTGGGATCTCTTGTTTGCTCCATCCTCTTCTTAGTGATGGGCTTGTCCTCATTAATGAGGATGTCTCCCTCTATGTTAATTCCAACTGAATTACAGAGGTGACAAATGAGATGAGGGAAAGCTAACCTTGCCAAGGTAGAGGACTTGTCCGCCACCTTATAAAGTTCTTGGGATATAACCTCATGAACTTCTACTTCCTCTCCAATCATGATGCTATGAATCATGATAGCCCGGTCTATAGTAGCTTCAGACCGATTGCTAGTGGGAATGATTGAGCGTTGGATAAACTCCAACCATCCCCTAGCCACGGGCTTGAGGTCATGCCTTCTCAGTTGAACTGGCTTCCCTTTTGAATCTCTCTTCCATTGAGCGCCCTCTTCACAAATGTCTATGAGGACTTGGTCAAACCTTTGATCAAAGTTGACCCTTCTAGTGTAGGGGTGTTCATCTCCTTGCATCATGGACAAGTTGAATGCCAATCTTACATTTTCTGGACTAAAATCTAAGCATTTCCCCCGAACCATTGTAAGCCAATTCTTTGGGTCTGGGTTCACACTTTGATCATGGTACTTGGTGATCCATGCATTGGCATAGAACTTTTGAACCATTAAGATTCCGACTTGTTGAATGGGGTTTATTTTACAGTTATTTATTTATTTTACTTGTCATTCAACATACTCCTTCCACACTTTCAAAACCCCCAATTTACAAGACTCATAACCAATAATAAGAACTTACCTCCCTGCAATTCCTTGAGAAGACGACCCGAGTTAAATACTCGGTTATCAATTTTAAAGGGGTTTGTTACTTGTGACAACCAAAACGTTTGTACGAAAAAATTTTCTGTTGGTTTCGAATCTATACTCACAACGCGACTATATTTTTACAAATTCTTTATTAGCAAAAATCCTAACGTCAAGCGTCCTCTAAACCATGTAAACTTTCGGTCAGTAATCGGCAAGTCCACCAAACCCATGTCGTTTATCCAATTCTTGAAATCTTCTACTGACAAAGTTAGGCTATCAGAAACTCGCCTCTCCTCCACCTATATAATTTCATTAAAGTCCCTCAAAAAGTAGCAGGGACCCTGACACAACACAACTACGTAACTCATCTCCTCCCACACAACAAGTTTTTCATCTCGAGTATGTGGACCATAAACCAAGAAAAAAGCACAGTTAACATTATTCTCTGACAAAACTCCTTCAACACACAGCCATCTCTCACCTTCATAGCAATTTATCCTTTTAAACCATACATCATCCCATATTAACAATAGCCCTCCAGATGCTCCAATAGACTCTACATACTCCCACCTAACATCACTTCCCCAAAATTTCAACACATCAAACCTCGTTACTATTTTCCTTTTCGTCTCAACTATACCTAACATATTCAACTTGTGTTTTCTCCTAAGGTCCTTTATCATCCTACACTTCCCATCACCCCTTAACCCCTTACCATTCCAGGAACAAAAAATCATATTAAAATATTATTACACACCTTTTTATGCGTTTTGGGCCTGCTCCGTCTCGCCTTAGCCTTCTGTTTTTCCATTCTTATTTTTTGCACAATTTATTCATTTTGTTCTTGTAGAATAGCCATAAAGTCGTCTTCTTCATCATATAGCAATGCTCCAGATTCCTTTGCTAGCTCCGAAGTGCTTTTGATTTCCATCAGTTGCTTATCCAACCTTGAACATTTGTTATCCATAATCTCATCATCAATATCACTAACTTCTTCCAGCATATGGTCTTCCCTATCATAATAACCCTCTCCATCGTCCTGTACCGTTAGATTTTTGTCACCAAAGAAGCTAGTTTCTAGGATTTTATTGACTACTTCTTCGTTAGCCTTACTGTTTTCAGAGCCGACTCCATCAACAAAATCATCATTAGCCCCTACGTTTGCAACCCCATCCCCTTGCAGTCCCTCAACCAACATCACTGCCCCAACATCCCGTTCATAGTTTGAGCCATTACTACAAACCCCTGCCAGCATGTCATAGCCCCCTCTTCCGACTTCTTGGTCACTACCAGCGTCGTCCATTACCGGTGCACCACCGGTGGCTTGTTGCTTGGCTCCTCCCTGCATCGACTTTTATTACGGGTTGGCTCCATCATCGCGAGCAACTCGGCCGTCAGCAGCGCTGCTAGCACATGTACCCAGCATCACCTCAGCCCCTACCGCGCAGCCCAACTGGCGCCGCGAAACCACCCCTCCGAAGAGCACCAATCGGCAGCATCCAACGCAGGTCCCTTCCTCAACAAACTTGTCACCAGCACCCCCTAAGTCACGAGGATTCCTTTGCATCGTTGGCACAATGGCTAACCCGGTTCTTCTTCCAGTTCCCTTTTCAACCCGACCTAGCTTGGAATGACCCAGCCCAAGACAACCTTCATCAGCGCCCTTCGTAGATCCAAATCAGATGGTTCTATTTCTTAATCTTTTTTACCTCGGTTCCGTAGGAGCAAGTCATAAAAATTGAAAAAAATTTGTCATTTACAACTACTGATGAAGGATTTCTAATCATTTGCTTTTATTAACTAACAAAGACGTATCATATACCCATTATTTTTATTATTATTATTCAATTATATAAATAGATATATTTATTGAATTGATATATCAATATGCAGTTTAGAAATTGACATGAATTACTTATAATTTCTTCATTCATTATTGCCAAATCAATTGATAAATGAATCTATTAATACAAAAGAAATTAAATAAAAAAGATCTTTCTTTTATCTTTTTTTTATTTAATCATTTTTTATATTATACTCAGAGATCCTAATAAAAATCTGGATCATTAACAAGATTTAAATTTTATATGAACCATTGACAATTGTTATTTATCATGTCCATTTATTTGCCCAATAAATTATGCATTTTGCTCGTTCACCAACTAAAGCCAACCATACACAACTTTTTAGCTGCCCATATATGTATTTTTTCACAAAGTTTGACAAACATTACATCATTTTGCCTCACGTCAAGACAAAACAGAAACTAGTAACCTATTCTAACATAGAATTTTGCTCTTCCAAAAAGTACAATGGCATACGTACGAAGCATCTGTACGCACAATTAATCTATTTTTTAAGAAATATTGTTTTCAACTGTTTTTGTCTATGCAACCTACTTTTCACCTCCATAACCCCTCTTTAAAATTTAATAACCCATTTTAGACTTGAGAATGAATATGAGCATAATTAAGAAATGACTTTAATGAAATTGAATAAAATTGTAGATTAAAGTGTCAAAGATAATGATAAGTTGATAAGAGCTTATAAATAATGAATTTACTAAATATTAAATTGACTTGAGATATGAACGATGAGATTGAACTAGAAACTTTTCCTATATATAGTCCCAAGGTTTTTTTTAATCACTTTACTACCTAAAATTAATGTCACCACCAAAGAGTTATTACAAGACAATTTACTAACATTTATTTTTATTAGCTAAATTTTTACGATGATTTCAGTCAGCCAATAGAACAATTGTTACAAAACGTTAACTTTACTCGTAGCAGTTACAGATGACCGCTATTGTCATTTTAATTTTAAATTTTTTCTTTTTAAATTGCAAATATTTTTATATGTGTGACAAAAAATTCAACTGTTATTAAAACTGTCACTATTTTCTTCTAAATTTGCTGTGGATAGGTCTCGTTGACCGATGTTATTGACGTTGCAAATATTCCTATAAATATTTGATAAATTCATATTTTACTATAATTTTTAGGTTGAAAAGAATGTAATTAATCAATTTGACTTGCACTTAATCCTTATAAATGTATTTTTTTGTGAATTTTTTTTCTAATTGAGCTTAATTGAGTTAACATTTTTTTAGGTCTTTAAAATTGACAAATTAATTTTAATTCTCATAGCATTCGATATCTTGATGTATTTGTTCAAGTTGTTTAAGGTTTAAGAGGTAATGATGGCTAAGGAAGATGGAAGAAAAGTATGCAGAAGTGAAGATTTTGCAAACGAAGGAGGAAACGAAGTTGCGGGCTACGTACACACACCCCTATATATACGCACATCCTTGAATATTGCTAGTGTGTGTACGCACATCATTGTGCGCACGCATGACCTTAGTTTCGTGCCCATTAAAAAAGGCAAGTGACTTATGATTTTGGGACCATTTTTCTCCCATTTCAATTCATTTTTTAGGAGATATGAGTCAAAACATGAATTTAACATCTCAAGTTTTTTGAAACACTTCACATATACCCTCTAATTTCATCAAAATACCTAAACTACCCTTTACCCCTTCACACACACACACACACACAGAGGAGGTGTTGTCCCGCCGTCCTCGCCATCGCCCCTGGAGACCATCCCTGCCGCTGGAAGGGGAGTTTCGTTGTTACCGTCGTGGCTGCAGGTATGGGGCTTCGAAAAGAGAGAGAGGAGCTCATAGAGGAGAGAGAAACACCATGACTAGGAAGAGGAGAGTCTCGTAAGAAGGGGGAGTTGGTACGCCTCCGCCGTTGTCGTAAGCTGCGCCACCACGCCTCTGGTCACCGGGATCACGCTGACATCGTCGGAAGCCACTGTTGGGAACTCTGCAAGTTTGCCCTTGCTCAGCTTTGCTTCCGCCTGTTCTGTCCTTGCCGGTGGGGGGTCACCGGAGCTGCTGATGCTCTATCTTCTTATTTCCTTTGGTAAGACTAAACTTGTTCTGCCTTGTCTTGCCATAAATCTCTATTATTGACTCTGTCCTATCATGTTTGTTGTCCTTTTTTGTCTTTGTTTAGTTTTAAACCACCGTAGGCTATTAGATTCGCTGCCATTGTTACTGTGGTTGTTCTAGGTTATTGATACTAGGGTTGTTGTTGAGCTTGCTGCAGTGAGAAATCGAAGTTGTTGCTACTACCTCGGTCCAAATTTCGTGCGCTTTCATTCCATTCTACTTCAACCTTCCTCACCTTTTATCTTGGCACTCTGGTTTGGTTTCTTCGGTCCTTTGGGACCAATTTGTGAGTAGGCTTTACATTTATAATTGTTTGGTTGGGCATCTATAATTATTTTAACATATATCTATTATGATCTTTGAACTATACTCACAATATTTGCCTTGAAGGATTTTAAATTGATTAGAATAATAGATTTATTAGAATTTAATAATTCATTTTTATGAAGTTTATACTTTGGAACTATACATGAGACCCATATATATTTTTTATGAAGTTTTGCATTATTCCAAAATGTTTGATTTTACTTGAATATATGTTTTTGAAGTATTGAAGTGTTTATTGGTATTCACTTACTTTAAAGATTGTGAAACATGTTTGAAATTTCTTATGATTGAAAAGGTATGACTGAAAATATTATCTGATTTGATTTGATTTGATTCGATAATTTATATATTTGAAAGATTAGAGATTTATTATATTTGAAACTATATGTTTTGAATTGTGTGGGAGGCTCATATTAGAAAACCGTAGTTAACGGCGGTTATGACGTTAACCTAGATGCATCTAGCTCAGACCTTAGCTAGCAGGGGCTAGCCTAATGTGTAGGCCACACGTTGGATCTGTTATTCCATACGGACACACTAGATGAAAGGGCTACCCATAGAGGTGGAGCCGCCCATATGTGGACTTTTGCTTTGCTTTCTGTATGAGAACTCCCTTATTGATTCACTTATTTATATAAATTATTACCTTCTAACTAAAATTATGTTTATATGGTCTCATGTGAATTATAGATGTACTGTCTAGTCATTGGGTTGCAAAACTCACTCCGTTTTTCTAAAAATATTTTTCAGAAATAAATATTTGATTATGTGAGCCTTTCTATTCAAGAGTAATGATCTGCAATGGGTATCAATTCGTTGTTGAGTTCTTAGACGTCATCTGCTCCATATGTCACAGGCAGGATCCACCCATATTTATTTTATTTTTGTTTGTTAAAAATATGTAATTATTCATTTTAGACATTATAAATTTATTTAAAATATTTGTAATTTTCTTATTCAACTTATATTTGAGTCGGTTAGGCTTGCTTGGGGATTATTTTCCTGAGCGCCGATCATAGTTCATTTTGGGCTGTGACAATGAAAGGAAAGGCACATATACAACACACATAATATTTTTTAGAATTCTTAAGGTTGTACTCAATTTTTTCTATAGTTCTAGGTTTTAATTTTGTTTAATTATAATTTTTCTCATAATTTCTTGTTTTGTTACTCTAAGTTGCTTAAAAATTCTTTTTACTTTTTCTATTTTGCTATTTAAAGTTCATGAATCCTGGTTGAATTCTCAATTTTTATTAATGAATTTAATATTTTATATTTTATTATTGTTTATTTGAGTTGTTATTGTTAATTTCTTATAATGATTAGTTGCAGTTTTTACTAATTCTTTCAATTTATATGTTTTATATTTATGTAGTCTATGTGTTTAATGAAATGCTTGAACTAGTTATGGAGTAGATTTTACATTCTTGGCTTAAGATTGAGAACTTGAGTGAACTTAAGTCACTAAAGTTCGAATGGATTGATAATTTAGAGCTATTAATTAACTTTATTTTTATGAATGCTAATCTTTTACTAAATTCAATTAGTAAGTTAGTTAGGACTTATAAATTAAAGTTAATTAAGCCTAATTGACTTTTTTTTTAATTTGTAGAGGTTTATGAATTGGGTTTACTCTTTGTAATTATCATGTAGTGATTAGTAACAAGGATAGTAATCTTTAACCCTCAACCCTTATCAAGGTATTTTAGAACTTGAATTTATTTTCTTTTCTTAGTTCATTACTTTAATTGCTCCTAGTTTAATTTCTTTTGGAATTTAGTTATTGCTTGCTCTTTTAATTTCTTGCTATTTCAATTTCTATTAATTGCAATTAAATTTCTATTTTTTCATAGCCAATGATGATGTACTACATGTGATTCAAAAGGAGAATGATTTAGAATTAAAATTCTCGATTATTGATTTAAATGGTACTATTTTTTAACTAAAGTTTGATGGTATTAAATTTCAACTTAGACTTATCTACAACAAAATTTAATTTTTTAATATTAAAAATTTTTAGATCAGTCTTTAACACTTAGCACTCATTAGTATCCAACATTCATACAAGTAGAGGATGTAAGAGTTATATTTTCTTACTTGTGAGGTCGAATATGGATCATCTTTATCTTTTTTTTTTTTTGTTTCAATAGGCTTATTGAATGTTGTTGTTTAGCCTTTATCTAACTTTTCTAGTGGGATAGCTTTCTCAATATTAATATATCTTTTATCTCGTTTTTTTATGTATCGGTCATCCATGTTGGATCCTTCTTCTAGATGAAATGGGTAAATACTCTTTATTGAATGTCATTAATAAGAACTATGATTATTATTTTTTGGGTAGATTTTATATCTCGAAACAATCTTTGTTAAATATTTTCATGTAAGCTTAGTATCTCTCCTTGCTCCTACTTGACTCTAAGGAGATTAGGGGAGTACTTCACTTTGTCCTTTTAAATTGAGAAATAAAGTAGGTCATCGACTTGGATGGTAGGTTGTCAAACCGTTTCTGGATTATTTTGGTGAAAGTTGTAAGAAAAGCTTTACACCTGATTGTATCAAATACTTCGATTAAGTACATTTGACTTCTAAAAATTTTTGGAATGATGTTGAGGGTCAATAGAGTAGTCATCTTTAAGTTTTAAAATTTTTTTGCACCTTAGTTGTATGATAGCCTCTAATTTGAAAATAGGTCTTCGCTTCCGCATTACAACAAGTGATATATATAAATAGGCCAATCCTCATGTCATGTGTGTTAAGGTCATAGCTCGACCTCCAAATGTTGCTGGGTTGTAGCTCATGGTATATCTGCTGTATTTCTCTTTTCAAATTATTTCTAACTTGAGTTGAGTCAAGCAATGATTGTGTCCAAGCAAAAGACCAGCGATCTTGAATGCATGGTGTTCCTAGTTCTCTGGTTGAAGAATGTGGACTTGCAAGTTTATTTGTTGGGAAATGGTGGGCGGTCGAACGGGAAAATAAGTATAGTGGCTCCGATTTCCAACATTATTCCTAGATTTGAAGTCAGAAGTCATGCACCTATTGTTATAGTTGTTGTCTACCGTCACACACTTGAGTTTTGGGTCCCCAACAACGACATCAATGTCATGAAGAACGTGTCTTAAATAATATTTGGTTGATGTCCATGTCTCAATGAGATATGAATATGGTGACACATGTTTGCTATTTGATTTGGTGAGACATAAATTTTCGAAGGACACGAGTGAATATGGAGACACTAAATTTGTGTACTTTCAATTTGGTGAGACATTGAGACACAATTTGTGAGACACTAATTTTTTATTTTTTTATCCTTATTTAATTTTTAAAATTTATCTTCTTATCTCTCTAAACTTTTCTTTTTTCTCTTCTTTTTTAAGATTTTACAATTAAATTTATCTTTCTATTTTTTTCAAAAAAAATATTGTACATTTATTTTTTTATTTAAATTTTGATTAATTTTTGATAAATTCTAAGTTTTAGTTTTCTATTTTTTAAGGAAATTATATATTTAATATTTAAATGATAATTTAAGATGATATTAAAAGAAATAAAAATATTAGAAGAAATAAAAATTTAATGGTGATGACATATAGTGTTAAGGATAATGAGTGTACAAGAATAGTCGTAAAATTTGTGGTTAAGTAAAAGATAATTCAGTCTTTTTTAAATATGTGTGTTTTATTCCTTATTTTTGCTAAATACAATACATAAACACAAATATCTTAATATCTGTGTCTTTGTATCTATGTCTCATCATATACATCAATCAAACAGAGCCTTAGAATTTAAAAAATTATATAGGTAATAGATCTTGTTATAAAATAAAGAATTTTATAGCCGGTTGGATGAGTCCTACCATTCAAAAAACTTGGTAGACGTACTTAATTGCAAGGAATTTTAATGCCTAAATTAGTAACAAAGTAAGCATGTGTTAGATGATAGAGTAAATTCATACTTTAGGTAATATTTATAGAGGAGTAGATGAGCTCAACGTTGTTTGGAGTTAAGTCACTAAAGTCTCATCTTCAATTAGACCTTGTTAACACTAAGAGGTTATTTGGCTAGAGGGCTAAATTTGGGTGACCGTCGCTCAGTTGTGCATGTGAAATCCTACTTAGAATGATAACACTAAAAAGTTTTATATAGTCGTCTAATCACAATTATTTTTTAATAATAATTTACGTAATTAATATAAAAGATAGTTATAATTCAAATGATATAATTTTTCTATACTTAATTAAAATATTACAAGTTCGAGTCTTTTATTTTTAATAAAAAAAATAATTATTTTTTATTAATATATTATTATATAATTAAATACATATATAAAATTATTCTATACTAATAATACATCAAAATTAGTTAAATTCAAGATTTTAATTCAAAGTTACTTGCATATATATTTTTCCTAGTTTTAACACTTTTTTTTTTCTCTCAGTAGTCGTTTCCCTTACAAATAATACACACGTTATAGATCAGACTGAAATGAAAAAAATTGAAATTAAAAGCCAATAAACTTTGATCAAATTGCCGTTGGGGTCAATATTAAGGTTAACTAATAACTATAACGAAAACAGTAAAAGTTTGATGTTTTTGTTATCTCTCCTTAATCGTTTCCATTCGGTCATCATTATCATCTGTACGTGTTTGCACTTTGCACAGAAAAATATTAAAAGATTAATAAAATTTATTATTTTTTGTCAATAATTAATCAGTAATATTTAAAAATGTATATTAAAATTGCGTTTAGTATGAAATTTGAAATTGAGACTGAGAGACTGCGATTTAATATTGTGTTTGGTGACCAAAAATTAAATTTAAAATTTTAGTTTTATGATACAAAATTCTAATCTCTTTAATACCTTTAAAAATTTAAAAAATGAAGATACAAAAGATTAAAATTTTAATAATTTTTTTTTTTCGAAATACCATTTTCCAACTTTGATAATCCGCAATCTACCATCTCTATGTAAACACTAAACAAAGAATAAATTAAGACAAACAAATTACGACAGAAAGAGAAAGAAAGGAAGAGGCGATATCACAGAGAGTCGCCACTACCGTCGTCACCACTGTATTTGTGATTGAGGAGAGAATGACAAATCGTGGAGAAGAGAGTCAGAGAGAGAGAGAAAAGATAAGAGAATCGAGAAAAAGAAGAAGAGGAGAACATCAACAAAGAAAGTCGTCGTGCTACCATCAAGCAATAGAGGGAAAGACAGAGAGGATGGAAAGCAGAGATGTTGTAGCAACATGTGTAAATCATTAAATCTTTTGATTTTTGTTTTTTTGCTTTTTTAGTAATAAATAATATTTTAGTAATTATATTTATTTTAATTTTTATATTTATTTTGAATTAAATAAGATATTGAGACATAATTCAATCTTATACATTTTATAATAAACACAATATAAAAATTTAATTTTGTCTTAGTCTTTATATTTCTGTTTTTCAATCTTCCTTTCAAATGTAATTTAAAAATATGTTATTAGATTATTAAATTAAAACAATTAGATTAATAGTTAACATGTTTATCAAAAATAATAAATTTTAATGATTATTTAACTTTTTTTTTCTTAAATAAATTATATAAAAAAAATAAGAAATAAAAAATTACGAATGAATTTTCTATCTTTGATAAAAATAAAAAATAAAAAAATAAAATTCAATAAATTACTCTTTCCATGTCATGAATCATGATGCATGTTAGTTGAAGATGGAGAAATGCTGAACAGAGAAGGAAAGAGAAACAAGAAAATGGAAACGTATGGAGCAACAACAATATTCAACGGACTCCGTTACATACAATGAACACAATATTTCAATACTCACTTCCAAGAAAACTAACGTGAAAAACGAACCACCGTTAACGTAAAACGTGTTCATTACAACAACTACAAGTAGTATTTCACTATTTCTTTAATGACACTTTGGAGACTTATTAATATTAAAACTTCAAAAAAGAAAATTGAAGAGAGTCTTCAAACACTTGTTGGCTGTTGCATATACTATCTTAGAATTTAAATTATTATTGGAAGAAAAAGAAAATTAATTTATTGAAACTACTAAAATCACCCCCAATTTTTAAATATGCTGACAATAAATCTCCACTTTTGATAAAGACAAAAATAATTTTAAAATATTATTAAATGTGACAAAAATTAACAAAAGATATTTTTTATAAATAAAAAATAAATTTTTTTATTTGACAATCTGTTTATATATAAAAATTTTGTAAAAATATTTGAATAAATATTTATAACGCATATACAAAAAACTGAATAAAAAATTAATCTCTAGATTTTGTTTTCATTTTTTAAAAGTATGCTTGGCCATCAACAAAATAAAATCGTAAAAAAATCTATCAAGTGTAAAATTATTAATTTTAAATATAAAAATTCTAATCAATTTTACAAAAAATTATATAAAAAACTATTCTCTAAATATTTTTTGAGAACTTATATTTAATGTTGGATATTTTTATTATATTTTAAAATATTTTAATGATAATTTTTTGTTAGCAAAAATGTGAATTATTTTGTCAGCATTTCAAAGATTGAAAATGATTTTAATAGTTTATCCATTATTAAATGTAAATTCAGTAACAAGAAATTTGGATGATAAATATTAATTAGTTAGATTATACTAACAAAGCATTTAACTTTAATGCTGACTATTTCAAAAATCTTACAGAAAAATGGTGATATTTATTGTAGAAGAAAAATATATTCTTTTAATATCTTCTTTCTGAATATACTTAAAAAAGAATTAATCTCCTATCCAAACTATAAAAAATGGATAGGATACCCTTAACATATAGAAAAGGTTATGAATATAATATTGAAACCTGATGAAAATGCATCATAATAAATTCATAATTAACTTTCTTACTTTTGTTAAAGCGACAAACGTCAATACTTAATCTTCTGGCAACATAATTAATCTTTGCTGGCCAACATTCAAAGCTAAGAATGAGAATAGAAAAAAGAAGAAAAACAAAACACAAACAATTCCAAACAACAGTACATAATAGAACAAGCGTACACTGTACCAAAAAAAAAAAAAAAGCAGAACAGTAGAACACCGTTTTCTGTTCCTCTGATTACAAAACCCCATCACTTTTGAATCTTCATTGAATCCTCTCTCTCTCTCTCTCTCTCATCTTTGGATTGGACCATTTTCCTTGGAACTAGTCCTCTCTTGAATCTGAAGTTACCCAAAAGACTTGAACTTCAAGTGTGTTCTTCTCCTTAAACAAAGCCTGGTTTTGGAATTGACATAGATCTTGCCTTTGATACAGTTTGCGAAAAAAAGGGTAGAGATTAAAGCATAAGGTACAACCTGCACTTTTATTTATTTATTTTAATTTGTGTAGTGAGTTCCAAAATCAGTAGCAGTTACTGATAAAGAGACATAAGAGAAGAGAAGGTTGATTGATTAATGACTTATGGTGAAGTTTGCTCCCACCTTTTCCTTCATAAAAAAATGGTTGCTTTTTTGATGGGGGAGTGAAATTGATTGACTAATGTCTAATGGTTTATGAGCTGAGTTTATCAACTGGATGTGGGTCCCAATTCATGTGTCATAGGTTGTTTATGTTTCGTGTAGCTCCCAAATCATAATCTTTTGGCATTGGTGTGGATTGATGCCGATTTAAAGTAGACATCTTAAGCTTGAAAATCATGTTCTATCTTTCAGAAAACATGCACCCTTTTTGCTTAAATGCATGTTAAGGAGGTTGTGGTTTTGGTAATCTGGTTCTCTTTAGTTTTAACAAGTGGTTCCAGTTCTTTTGCTGAAATCATTTTTCTGCCGGGGATTCGACTATTTCGGTTTCATCTGCAGCTTGAAAGAGGTGAATTTATAGACAGAGAAAGTTTGTTCTTGCACTTGAGGTGAAACGGTTCTGGAATTCGATTTGGATTTTGAGCTGTTGTACAAAAGAGTATGAGGAAAAATGCTGGTTCTTATTCAGGAAGGATGTTTAGTGACAGGAAATGGATTATACCCTTTTTCGCAACTTTACTGGTTTCTGTGAGTCTGATCCTGACTGCTATGCTGGGGGCACCGAGTTCTGCTGGCAGGGGAGATCAGCTCACAAGATCGGAGGATTCGAGTGGATATTTTGTGGAATCAGATTTGGAAAGGTCTTATAATGATAATGTGGTTACGAAAATGGAGGCACCTAGGTTTGCATATCTTATTTCAGGAACCAAGGGTGATAGCCAAAGGATGTTGAGAACATTAGAGGCAGTGTACCACCCAAGGAACCAGTACATCTTGCATTTAGATCTTGAGGCTCTGCCCCGTGAAAGGATGGAACTGGCAAATGCAGTGAAAGCAGATCCAATGTTTCGGGAAGTGGAGAATGTGCGTGTTATGTCCCAATCCAATTTGGTGACTTATAAGGGTCCAACAATGATTGCTTGTACCCTCCAAGCGATTGCCATATTATTGAAAGAGAGTTCCGGGTGGGACTGGTTTATAAACCTCAGTGCATCAGATTATCCTCTTATGACACAGGATGGTTAGTAATCAATTCTTTATTTACCTCTTTGATGTTATTATGGTGTTGTTCTTGTGAATTCTTTTCCGTAAGCTCCGGCCTTGTTGGTTGTGGGGATGTAACTTTATGGACTTATTCTTTCAGTTTAAACATTTGATACCATTTCTCAGCTGTTTTGAAAATTTGAAAAACTATGTCATTTGGGTATCTGTTGATCTTTGAGGACGGAAAAGGTTAGAAATATTGGGACTAATGTTACTAGGACAGGAATGGTTATTGAATCAAGGGATTATGATATGTCATAATGTGCTGTCTCTGCTTCTCCTTACATATTGGTATTGCTGTCGATAATATATGATTACTAAGTGTGGACTAGTTTGAGCTAATAATGAATTTCCATTTGTTTCGTAATTTGTTGATTTACAATCCGTAAGTCTGTTGCTTGATTTTGTTACAAATTTTAGGAAATTTGCATTCTATTAAGTAGCTATTGGTTGTCTTGATTTTGTTGAGTTCTTAAGTAATTTAGATAAGTAATATCCTTGGTAGACAAAAATCAATTGGCTATGTTGGCACTCTGAGTGCTTAAGGATAAAAGTTAGTACAGTCTAAAAGGAATATCAGTCTTCATAATCTTGCTTCGGCGCCATTCATGTTACTTTTATATTGAACTCATTGCTACTGGCTTTGGTTTAGTTTTTGCATGATGTCATTGTTTCCTGAAAGGTATGAATTTCCTTTTCCACAAAACTTTGTGAACTTCAATCTTAGCGGTTGCTGAATCTTATCAAAAATCACAACTTAAATTATGTCTTGTAAGATTGTTAGGTTTATCTTTTAATTACAAGAACCATTGTCCCAATGGAGGTGTCACAGCAATAGCAATTGTCAAATCCAAAGTTAATTTTGATTCAAATAACTATTTGGTCAGGGATTAAATATCACCAAAGCACGGCATGTGATCAGTTTAATTGTTTTCCTCTATCTGATATTCAAAGGGATTGACATATATTGTTATATTATTTTATCCATGTGAGGTCTACATAGTTTTCTCCTTGTAGAATTTAGTCACTGATTTGGAATATTTGTGAGGATATCTTATTCCTTTTTGTACCATTCCATGTGTTGCATTTATTAAAAGGTAGTGCACTTATCCAGACACCTTGCATTCTCATGGTTGTTTGATCTATCTTAGTCCTTCTTGAACCTTCTAAGAACCTTTTTGAACTGTGAAGTAATCTGTGTCTCCCTGCTTTTGCAGATTTGCTGCATGTTTTCTCTAATCTATCAAGAGATCTCAATTTCATCGAACACACTCGCCTTGCTGGTTGGAAACTGTAAGAAAATCGCTGCACTTCATAAAATCTCTACTGTAAAATATAATCCCCCTACACACTCCTCTTTCTTGGTGTACTGTATTTGTTGATCCGGATTTCTCGTTATAAATGCTTTTATGCTCAGGAATCAAAGAGCAAAACCAATCATCTATGATCCTGCGCTTTATTTATCAAGGAAATCTGATTTAGCATGGACTACTCAGCGAAGAACACTTCCCACATCTTTTTCCCTTTTCACTGGTATGTCTAAATTTGTGTATTTCTTTATGCTCTATTGCTTTATTTTCCATTACCAATATAAACTTAAATTCCCTTTCAAGGTTTAGCACTGCAAAGGTTGTCAAATATGTAGTTAACTTGCCGAGTTACATTTATTGGCGAATCCCTATAATTTTCTTAAATATGCTTTGATGAACAGGTTCAGCTTGGGTTGTACTGACCCGGTCCTTCGTGGAGTACTGCATATGGGGATGGGATAACTTACCTCGCACGATGCTTATGTATTATGCAAATTTTGTGTCCTCGCCGGAGGGATATTTTCATACTGTCATCTGTAACAATGAAGAATTCCGGCATACAGCAGTAAGCCATGATCTTCATTACATTGCTTGGGACAATCCCCCGAAGCAGCATCCCCGCTCATTAACTATGAAAGACTTCGATAAAATGGTAACAAGTAATGCCCCCTTTGCCCGAAAGTTTCCAAAGGATGATCCCGTTCTAGACAAGATCGACAAAGAACTTCTGAGCCGCACACATAGATTTCCGCCCGGGGCATGGTGTGTTGGGAGCTCAGATGGTGAGGCAGACCCTTGTTCTATACGTGGTAACGATACGGTGTTTAGGCCAGGCCCCGGTGCTGAAAGGTTATGGGAGCTGCTTCAAATACTGGTTTCTGAAGAAAATAAAAGCAAGCGGTGTTTGTGACAAAGAGGTTACCTTCCAAGTAGGGCAGTGTCAAAGTGTAAATAATTGTGATTATAGATCATATACGTATCCAATGTAAAAGTTCAAAATTTTGTGTTCAATGCAGGTTCACAGTAAAAAGCAACAAGCACTGACAACAGAAGTTTTAAACTTTAAAAGTTATTGTTTCAGTTTAGTTGACTTTCACTTTTGGTTGCAATTGCAACCAACCATTTAGGCAATGACCATATTTTTACCTTCTTGGTTACAAAAGAAAATTAAATTTCACATGTGGACTTCATATTCATTATCAAATTGTTTATTATGGATAAAGTCATAGACAATTTTCCGTCATAACCACCCTCTTCAACACTAAAATGTATAATGTTGTGTAGAAATACCCATATTCCCCTCTTTTCTAATGTTGTGTAGATACTCATATTACTTGCTATATATATGATGTAACACTTAATTTCCATTCTATTATATAATAGTGGGATAATGTAAATATTTTAACGTGAAATTTTGAACAGCAGACCACACAAGGTGTACATTTTTAAGAAGCAACATCGACATAGCATAGCTGTGGCATGGCTTTTGTGATGTTAAATCCCATTCTACTATTATGATGCATAATTTTGTAAGTAGCCAGATATGTATACAGATATGTATATCGTGTTCATGGGCAACTTTCAACTCACAGATTAGTGTAGTCAATAATGTTTAGAATGAAGCTATAGCAATCACAACACTAATCCGACAAGATGTGAAAGTTTTGCATAATATTTATGCTGAAACCTCAATCTCATAAGCCCAAGAGTGATCATAGAACAACTCCACAAGAGCCTAACTCAACTACAAAATTAATAATATAATAATTAGAAATGTAACACTTAGAAATAATTTCATCAAATCTAAGATACTACTAAACATATTCTAATATTAAAAATTCACCTCAGAATATATATATATATATATATATATATATATATATACAATTTAGATCATAGCAGGATCTGATGTTACTAAAGATGATCATAAGTTCATAACCTATCCATGGGGCATTTTCATTCCCAGAACCAAACACTAACTTTTCAGCCCCAGCAGGAAAATCCTCACTAAATCTCAGATGCTGTAAGTCTACAACAGTAGAAAGAAGAAACACCTTTAAAACTCAAGACTGCTGGCGTCGGAAGCAGCTGCTTTCGGGTACCCATCATACTCAATCTTCTTGATGTGCAGCGAAGAACACACCATCTTGAACTTGCGCCTCAGCTCATCCATGATCTCCTGCACGTGCTGGTCCTCCGGGTCCATCATGGGGTACCTCTGGAGCAGCTCTTCCATCTGCCTGATACCTGCTTGGGCCCGAGAAGAGAACACCGTGTGGTCAGCCCGGATAGCAGAGACCCAGAGGTCAATGCAGCCCTTGTAGAAGCCCAACTCCTCACCGACCTCGAAGCCTACCTTGAGGCCCACCTGCCTGGCCTCTTCCTTGCCAGTAGCAAGACCTTCAGAATAGCCTTGGTTGTATCCTTCCTTGTGGTGGGTCTCCTCCAAGTTCAGCGAAGAATCGAATATGTCATCCATGGCCAGTGATTTTGGCCAAAAAAGAACTTACTTCAATTTATTAACTGCAGTTCACAAGATTTCTGTTTTAATTTTTATGGTCCTGGAAAAAGAGAGATGATGCAGGAGTTAGTTATAAGTAGAGGTGTAATCTGGTAGTGTTGGAAGAGAAATAACCCTTTAGATTGATGCACTTTTCATAACTAAACCTCAATGGAAACAATCGATTACAAGTGGGAATAGTTATCAAAACCAAACTGATAATCAAATTGGCCATACTCTTGGGTCACTAGGCCCACCGGTTGGCCCGGTCTCACTTAAATAATCAATTGTCTAGAGATTAATCAAGACAGAGAAAACATTCCGAAAATTAAAGTAATAATGCAAAGGCTGAAATTATGACTTTTTTTGTTTTTCAAGGAAATATATTCCATTGGAAAATAAACTAATATAGCAGCATTCCAATATTTTTTTTGTGAACATGAACATTCCTCTAGAAAAATTCTAAGTGTGTGGCTGTGACTTGTAATTATGTTTTTATGAGCCACAATATATCTTCTACTGTCACTATCTTTTTTTTTTTTTTCCCAATTTTTAGCATCTTTGTTCTAAACATGCAAAGCAAAACAAAAGGGCCAAAGAACAGAACATAGAAGATCCTTCCTGAATGAAAAACAAGCCAAATATAACAAAAAAACCTTCAACTCAAATGAAAATTCCCTGTTGAAACTCTTTTTTATCCGATAGTTGAATCCACTCACAAAGAAACGCATAGCAAGGGGGTGAGCGTTGCAGTACAAAATCAACAAATCCAGGCACAAACACACCCGGTCACAAACACAGCAATAAGATACAGAAAACAGTCCTCAAAACATAAACAACAAACTAAAACTAACAGATAAGCACATAGCAAAGACTAAAGGCTACAGATGTAAACCGAAACACCCTCATGTCCTCCCTGATTCTAGCTTTCTATCAGTCCAATTCCCTTGCCAAATATCCCTTCAAAGTTAATATTTCACGGTACAAGTCCTCTAATTGTAAACCTTCCCATTTTCTCTCTTTTTAAAACAAACTCTTATTACCACTGACCTCCAAATCAAACTATTGCAAAGTGATTAATCCATTGAGGAAATTAAAGAGTGTTACACAACACCAGACGAAAGACCCTTTATTGAATCTTCATCATTTGATTATCAAGCTAGGAGACAAAGTTTGTAGTGTTAATGAAATGTTTTCTGTCCTATTATCTCTCTTAGTTTCTCCAACTTTAGTATACTAGCCTCAAGAATGGAAAAAGAACAAAGAGAACAACTTAAATCAATTAGTTTTACATACAAATACAATTCATCTAAACCTATTACAAATTAAATCAATCACTGTTACCTACAAATACAAATAGCATCAATACATTAAAACAGAAAAAAAAATTAATAAAAAAAAAAAAACTCACCTACACTACACTGCAGAATGACGACGGAGTAAGCAGAGGCAGACGAGGCACGAGGCGGAAGCAGAGACAGGCAAGGCACGGCAGAGCCAAGGCGGACGGGACGACACAGACGGAGAAGGAAGAGGGGAGCAGACACTGGCAACGCGGGGATGAGGCAGAGGATCGGGAGAGGGGAGTGACGAGTGACGACCTCCGTCGTTGGCTGCCGTTGTGTTTGGCAATAACTGTGCGGAACCGCGGTGAATGAGGTAGAGAGGGGAGAGTGAGTGAATGTGAATCTGTGATTCTTGGGAGAGAGTGACTTCAGGCTGGGGATTTGCCGTTGGGAAATTACTAATAAGGGCTTTTTATTTTTTATTTTTTGAGTAGGGTGACAATTGAATCTTGAGAATTTTGCGATCGGACAAGTTATACTCTGAAAAAAAAATAACAATTAGGTTGTGTTTGTTTATAGAGACCAAGGTTGCGAGAACCAGACCGGTCATTGAACCGGTTAAGTGACTGGTTTAATAGTTTAATGGTTCAACCAGGGTCGAACCGTGGTTGAACCGGTTTAATTGATAAACTTTTGTTCGGTAAGGATGTTAGACTTTTATGCACTTGTATATATAAAATTTGCAGCCAAAACAAAAGTGATATGTCTGTAAATTTGGATCCAACAAGAAGTAGCCAAAGTAAAGAAACACCCAAAATAATCAAAATGAAACTTTTCTGCAGCAAGCATCATTAACCCTTAAAATTAAAGATGACAAATTTCTCATTCTAACACAAGCATAGTAAGCTATGTTCTTTAACTGTGATTGCAATGCAACAACAAACCATTATGTCCCAATGTCATACACAACATCAAGGTAATACATTTAAAAAGAATAAATAAATAAACAAAAGGAGTTCAGCTCAAAACATGAGTAAGCCCTTCAAATAATCAAAAGTTTATTTGGTCCTTCGAATATGCATTTGACATCAAATTGATCATCAATTTATATATATTACTAAAATGGTCAAATTAGTCCCAAAGATATATGAGACATCTAATTGTCTCTTCACTATCAATCTGTTACATTTCTCCATAAAATTAGACCTCAAAAACATAAAATTGGTCCTTGGTGAACAAAAAATTGATTATTAAAGGACCATTTTGATGCTGTTGACACAAATGAGCATCAATGTGGGTACCTGAACTTTTCTAGGCCTACATGAAATATAAGGATTTAAAATAATAGAATAAAAAGCAGCAGAAGCAAAACTTTGAACAGAAACTGAATTTTAATTCAATTCTCTAGCAATAACTTGATACATCATATGCATTGTTGGCTCTGTATAAGAAAAGAAAGATCTGAGAAAATATTTGCCTTGGAATTATATCAATTCATATAGCATTTAAAATCCAGAATTATATCCAGCAAAAGTCAATGTAGCATTCAAAATCCAGAGTCCCAAAATTGTATCAATTCTATATAGCATTCAAAATCCAGAATCCAAAATTGAACTTATATCAAATTTATATTAAGCAAATTCAGAATTACAGAATGATTAATTCATATAATTAACAAAAAAAAAAAAACTGAAAAGCAGAAGAAGAACTCTGCATCAAGCCATCAATTCATATAATTAACAAGACAATTGAACTAACAATCTTCCAACAAACAATTCATATAGTTAATTAACAAAATAAAAAAATTAATTCAAAAACCTAAGAACTCACCGTGGCAGAGAGCAAGAAGGCCTAAGTTCCAGGACGACCAGAACAACGACGCCGACGACCAGGGCGACCAGACGACACCGACGCCAGAAGCTCCAGAGTTCAGACGACTAGATGACGACGCCGCTGACAGCAGCTTCGATCCGGGACCGGGAGTTCCTTCTGCCCGTTGGAGTTCCTTCTGCCGGCGTCGATTGTGGAGCTTGTTGCCGGGTTAGGGTTCGAAAATGGAAGAGGAAATTAGGGCAGCTATGGGTTAGGGTTCGAAAATGGAAGAGGAAATGGATGGGTTGGGTGGGTGGGTCACTACTCACTAGTACAGTAAGGGGGTTTTTTTTTCCTTCCCCTCGGTGTCAAAACGACGCCGTTTTGATGGATAATGAAAAACCGTTGATTTAAAAAACCAGACTGGTTCACCCGTTTTGCCGGTTAACCGCCGGTTCGGCCAATTTTTCTATCGATTTTTTGTAAGACGGTTTTAGGAGTCACCCGGATTGGTTAAATAACCGATTTTTGGTTAACCTGGTCGAACCGGTCAGTCCGGTCCGGTTTTCAAAACCTTGATAGAGACACAAAATTGTATTTGATAGATAAGACATGGACAAAGACATTGTATCTAGATACATTAAATTAGTGTATTTTTTATTCATCGTGACTAGAAGGACACAAAGACACTAACAAGGGATACAACTTAATTTTTATATTTTTTTTATTATTCTTATTGATTCTTCATAATTATACTTTTTATTATTATATTTTTCCTCAAATTTTTTAAATAAAAAATAGAATAAATTAGATTTTCATAATTTGTTCTACTTTATCACCAAACAGAATACAAGAACACTAAATTTTATGTCTCTGTCCTTTATGTCTTATTCTTAGTGTCTTGTCTTGTTCTGTTCTCAAAAACAAATGCAACCTTAGATCCTCCAGAAAATAAAATGTGGACACGTTACATCCTTCAATTAGTAAGACTAACGGCGCTTCTGACGTGGACTATCAATGTAATTGAGGTGTCCGTTAAATGTCACATTGGAATTATTCTAAATGATGCGGATAAATTGGTTCTTGAATGTTGTTTGATTTTAACATGTCCCAAACTCTAATTGTCAAGAATCCCCAATTATTTTCACCCTGAAACAAAATTTTAGCACAACACAAAATGAATAACACCAGAAGCACGAAGCACCAAAGAAAAAGAATAAAGGCAACGGTTGAAATTATAGGAGTGACTTAACACATGAAAGAGATTTCAGCAATAAGATCGCTCCTAAGTGTAACTGTCAGCTATATGCAACAATATACAAGTTTGGAACAGTAGAGAATTTAGATAGGTTGTTCTTAGGATGTCCAAACTATAGGGTAATTTAATTCAATTTTTTTTTTAAATTTTGAGTGTTCCATTGAATTGAAATTCATATTTGTCATTCATGGTATGTTTTTTTGTCCTTATTACATGACAATTTGTCATACTACAAGTTATTTAGATGGTTGAATGATATTACTAGAGATGTGAAAGTTCAAAGTTCTAAGCAAAGAGTGGAGGATAGATTAATTAATTTGGAAGAGAGAATTGTAAGATTGGAAATGGATTGTAGAAATCAGAAATACTCTAAGCAAAATTACTGATAGCAGATTTAAGAATATTGTATATTTTATAGATATTTTTTAATTGTAATTATTGTAAATGTGTGGAGCAAGGGTTCTTAGTAAATCAAATTAGATAGCTGATACATAAATGTAGTAGTATTTATAATTGTATTATTATAAATGCATATTATTATGAATGCAATAATGAATAAGTATTTTTGAATTATTGTATAATCTATTATGATGGATGTTGGTGTTAATGAATGTCATGTTCACATGGATGAAATAAAAGAAAGAAATCACATAATCATTGTGGATTTTGGAGAACGGTTACTGTCTGCAGCTTTTTTCTTTTTCATCACTCTTGCATGCTCCTCTTCGATATCAGTGTCTGATTGGTCAAAATTAGGAGGTGGGAGCTTGTACAGCTCATCTTCAGCGCTCTCATAACCATTATCATCACTGTCATAATCAGAAATAGGAAGATCACCAATTTCATCACACTCTATAGCATCTTTACCACTAAGAATATGATGCTTAATATATATATATATATATATATATATATATATATATAGAACTCCTCGCACTCCTTGTTTTGTATTTTGTGCTCCCTTAAAGCATTGATCTCTGAATCTCCAAAAATAAGATGCAAATCGGCTTTAAAATTAACAGCATTCGGATTAAATCATATCATTGCTTTGTAATCATTGTATCCCAAGTTCTTGAATAATTTCTTCAAATCAAAGAAGTTCATAAGACCCAGATCCATCTATGGAAACCTCTCAACTAACTCATCCCGATAACTCAACTTTCCCAATTTGTTTCTGACAAATTTTCTCCTATAGTTTGATACAAGAATAGCAAATTCCTCCATCTGCTAAGTAGAAACACAATTATTATTTTAATCAACTGGGACAATAGATAACTAAAGAATCATGAATATATTTGTCTTTTTTTATTATGACATAAAGTGATACTAGTCTTTCTGCTAATCATTAGTTTCAGCAATCATAAACAAATAAGCAAAAGTCCCAAAAAGTAACAACAAAAGCATAAATAATTCTAAATGTGGCAAAGTGTGTCATGCTCAATAAAATAAGTTAAAAACTATGGAACCACCATGCTTTATAGAAGATTAAACAATTTGTTCCAAACAATGGGACCACCATGAAAGGAACTGATAAAGTGATACACTAACTGACAAAAGCATCAATATCTTTTACCTGAGTTGAGGATATCTCCGCTAACACTGATTTTTCTGATGATGTCTTTTTTCTTTGCTGGTACGTTGAAGGAAGAATCGTGATTTTTGTTACTGCAGATCCAAGACTCTTTGACTTCAGCTTCTCCCTTAGGGTTAATAGGAAAAACAGAGAGTAAATTGAGGTTAAGGGAAAAGTGAAACAAATATAAATAAAGGGAATTTACAAAACGACGTCGTCCAACTGCAGATGTGGCAGAAACGGACACGTCAGTTCACATAACGGGACAGCAAAGCAACTCCGTTCTATTTTGTATATGGGCTAACGGAAGGATGTAACGTGTCCAACGTCTCATTTCCTGAGAGATCTAATTGTTACTTTTTTTTCCTCATGGTCTAACTTGTCCGAATGTGAAATCCTCAAAGACATAATTGTCACTTTATTCTTATTTTTTTAATAAACGCAAATAGCGATGTATTGGAGAGGGTTTTTAATTTTTAGTGTAAATATTCTATTCGATTGACCTTTTCCCCATAAGATATACTGCATCTTAATTATTATTAAACTTCAACTAGGTCTCATCCATTAAGAAAAATGGACAAATCGAACCTGCTACTGGATGATAAACTATTGCTTGCTAATATGTTAAGTAACAGTGCCAAGTATCAACTTCAAATAGTTACAGGACTAAAATTTCCCTTTCTACCTTTCTTCTTCTTCTTCCTTTCCCTCCTCTTCCTCCCCCCTTCCTCTTTTTCCACCAAAACCGCTATTTTTAAGATTCTCTGCTGAAGAAGATTTTAGAAGCAATCAGGGAGTTCGTGAACGATATGAACTTCAATTGCTTCGCAACTGGGTTCTCACTCAAAGCTATGGACTCAAGTGACGTTGCTTTCGTGGCGCTCCTACTGTGGTTCGAAGGCGGTGCAAGTGCAACATCTCGATGGGATGAACCTCAACAACATGGCCAAGATTCTACGCTTCGTCGAAAATGATGATAGCATCACCGTTAAGGGTGATGATGGCAACGACATGATCACTTTTATGCTCGAGAGTCCAAGTATTATTCATTTTTCAAGGAATACTGATTTTAATTTTAATTTTAATTTTCTCCGATTATATCTAGAGTTTTAGATCTGTATGGTTCATTTTTTTATTTTGTTTGATCTTTAGTTGCTAATTTTGATATGGTATTGTTCTAATTCTTTAACTTTTTCATTGATGTTTAGGAATTTTTCTTGCTAGAAAACTGTATTGGAAAGAAAAGATCTATTACATTGTTATTTTTGTGTTTGAAAGTATTTTGCGAGAAAAAAGAGGTATGATCTTGATTCTGTAGTTGATATGAGTTCAGTTGTTAATGAATTGGTACAAAATTTAGTGTTTTGTGTTTGGATTTTTAGGATTGTAAAAATTTATATGCAAGAATTAGACTTTAGTGTTTTTTAATCAAGATAGTGTTCAACTATGTTTTGTTGATGTGTTAGAATCTGTTTATGGTAGGGAGGAGGAGGAGTGGTTTTTAGTTATGATAACAATTTGAAGTTGACACTTGACACTATTACCTAATATGTCAGCAGACAAACGTTTGTCATTTAGTAACAAGGGTCGATATGTCCATTTTTTTTAATGAATGGAGCCTAATTAAAATTTAAAGATAATTAAAGTGCATTATGTCTTATAAAAAAAACAAAGACCAAATAAAATATTTACTCTAATTTTTATATAAAAAATTGGCACGATCTGATTTCTATAAACCAACCGAGCCATTGGTTTTTCATAAAATATATACCAATCAAATATTCAAATTGCTTTTCACCGATTTTGATGCAAATTTAGTCCTAATAACAACTAGGCCTAATTTGGTGGTTGGGTAAACGGTTTTAGGTCTGACCAGATAGATAGGTCCCTTTTTACAACTATTTAAGTGAGTTAATATTAAAAGAATCTAAATACTAGTATTTCAATAATTTTAATAATTAATCTCAATTATAAAATATACATATATATATATATATATAAAATATATATTAATTAAAATTAATAGCTAAAATGACTAAAATACTAATGTTTTAGAATATTTTAAAATTTTTTAATAATATACCTCAATGATATGTATTTTATAATTTTTAGCAATTTGAATTTAAATAATAAAAATATATAGGTCCTAATTTTCACTCTCAACCAAAAAACAAGAGGATATAAAAAAAAAACAAAAGATAATAATGTCACTCTCAAATTGATATCGTCATTTTTTTTTAGTTATAATTTTTTTTAAATATTCACAATCCTTATAGATATAACAAAAAAGTATTAAAAAATATTGATATGATAAATAAAGATTATGAATAATTTTAGAAGAAAATATAAAAAAATAGAATTAAAAGGAAGTGGCGATATCATGCCTTAAAGAAAATGCCCCTTTAATCTATGAACAATTTCTCACATACATTCTCTCCAAAATACAACTTAAGTAGATAACTGCCAATCTCATTCTAATTCTAATACTCCTAATTTTTTCTAAATTTGATTCACAATGAATTATTATTGAAGCATACACAATAATTATTTAACTTAGATTTGTGGCTTTTTATTTATATAAATATAAAAATATTTTAATTCTTTAAATATGTACAATGCAAAAGTATTATCAAAATATGCATAACCAATTTACATGAAATATCTGCGAAATAGAAGAGCAGAAAGCAAGAGTATGACAAAAAGGGATAGAGTATAAATAGAAAGAGAAAATAAAAAAATAAAGTAGTGGTGATTAAATTTTTTTATCACAAACATATATAATATGAATCTTAGTTTGGACAAGAAGAAAATACATTTTGAAAAAGAAAGTGTTACGGTGGGTAACCGGAGATTAATAGAATAGATGGCGTAGGTTGGCCCAATCGTCCGCGGATGGTAGACTCCAAGCTGGTTTGCACGCTGGAGCCTCCTTCCGATTTGTATACGTGAGTGAATGGGGGGTGGTACCTGCAAAGACACTCCGATGCCTAAGTTAGCAAGGGTGTTAGCAGGTCTAGAGAGTATTGGGCTTAGAGATACCTGAGGGGTGTCAGTGTATTTATAGTGGTGAGCCAATAACCACCGTTGGAGTAGTGCCATATTTTTAGGGTGTTAACCGTCCCATTATCTTAGGGAGGTTAAGATATGGTTCGATAAGTAGTTAGAGAGATTTTAGGGGCAGTTACTCATTTGAATGAGTACTTATCTGCCAACTATTCTTCGTCCCGACTTCTTGGGAGTAAGTCGGGTTTGACACCGACTTCTTAGTGTGAAGGTTGGTGTTTAGTAAGGCTCAATCCTCTGGACTAGGCCTTTTATTTGGACCTGGGCCTTTGTTATTGGGCCAAGGTAGGAACAGTGCCCCTACTTGAGCCCAAGATCTTTATAAGACTTGGGTTCGAGTATTCTACTCGGGGTCATAGTCGACTTGTTGGAGGACCGACGTGATTTTCTGAAACCGACGTGACTTTTCGCGTCTCTTCGGTTCTGACGGTTACGTCTAATCAAGCGTCGTGTCCGTTAGGGATGTGCATAGACTTTGATAACGGTGCATTCTCATTAATGACTGCCCCGCTTTTACCATTATGCCCCTTAGTATGTTTATAAATACTTTCCCTCTCTTTCGTTTTTTCGTTTCTGCAACTTTTCAAATTTCTTCTTGCTTTCTTCGTGCTTCATTCTTGCATTCGGAGACCTCTGCTTCTTTCAACCTTCACTTTCGGATAAAGGTTAGTGTTTTACTTTTATGACATGCTTTGTGATTGCATGCTTTTATATTCTTTGGAGAGGGAGAAGTGACGTTGTAGCCTTTCGTATCCTCTTAGGGACTCTCGTTTTTGATTCTTTTTCCTTTTTCCTTTGTAGATTTTCGTCGTATTTTTAGAAAAATGTCTTCTGTAGAAGCTCTTTCTCAATGGGTTGATGTCACAGTCCTAGGAGAGAAACCTTTGGTTGATGCAGAGTTTATTACTCATCTTCGTACTCACCACAGGATTTGTGTTTCTGAGGATGACGAGCCGAAGTATGAGTTGGTAGTCCCGGGTCTAGAAGACCGGGTTTGCTTTGGGAGGGCCAATGAGGCGTCTTCTCATTTCTTCTTTATGTATGAATGTATGATCACCCGTCTGGGTGTTTTTCTTCCTTTTTCGGATTTTGAGATGTCTGTTTTGCACCACTGTCGAGTTGCCCCTACCCAACTTCACCCCAACTCTTGGGGTTTTCTGAAAATTTATCAATTTATTAGTCAAGCTTTGGACTTCCCGACTTCTTTGAGGATTTTCTTTTTTCTTTTTCATATGACTAAGCCCTTTAGTGGGCTAAACAACAAACAGCAATGGGTATCCTTCCGAGCCATACAAGGTCGGAGGATTTTCACCCTTTTTGACGAATCCTTCCATGACTTCAAAAATTATTTTTTCAAAGTGTAAGCTGTAGAGGGTCACCACCCCTTTTTTCTGAATGATAACTCTTCTCCTCGCTTTCCCTTATACTGGCTGGAGGCCTCCCCTTGTGAGAAATATGGTCTGGATGACCTGGATGAAGTAGAGGCTGCCATTGTGGGGTTCCTCCGAGAAGTGTGGGGGAGGGCCCCATATTTGGATACTAAGAAGTTTCTCCAAGGGTCTCCGACCTTTATCCAGGCGCAGCTAGGTAGCTTTTTCTTGTTTTTAATTTCCGACTTATCGACTGATCATTCCGACTTGTTTGATTCCTTAGCTATTGTTTTTCTTTTTCAGAAATGGCTAAGACAAATGCTCAAGAATCTTTCCAGAGAGTCCAGGAGGCCAAGGCTAAGTCTCGCGCTCGGGCCGGTGGTGCCAGGGTTATCTCTCCTCCTCCTCCTCCTCGGAACGTTGGGACTCTTTTCAAGCCCATTGTAATTTCTTCTTCAGCTCCCCCTCAGCCGCTCCCCGTCGTCCGACCTTCCCCCTGATCCAAAGAAGCGCAAGACTTTAGAGTCTGGTGCTTCTAGTGAGGTTAAGGCGGATGCTATTGAGTTTGTCCGAAAGAATATCTATCCCCATGTTCGTATAGGCATGGATGATATGTTTGTTCGGGGCCACCTTACCACTATGGTCGAGGAGAGTCTCAAGGCGGCGGGGGTTTATGGCAAGCTCTTGGATATTTTTGAGAAGGCTCCCCTCAGCTCTTTAGGGACGACCTCGAAGGTCGAGGAGCTGGAGGGAAGGCTTCGCTCATATCAGGAGCATGAGGGAGAGTTGAAGAAGGAGATCGCCAAGCTGAGGGAGGAGAGAGATACCTTCCGGGAGAAAGGGAAGGTTTTGCAGGCCCAGTATAACATGGAGATGGAGTTGAGGAAGACAGCGCAGGCCAGCTATCAAAGTTTATTCAAAGATCTTGTGTCTGTGAAGAATGATCTGTTGAATTCTCGGAAGGCATATGATGAGTTGGAGGACTCAATTGCTAATGGCGCCGAGGAGTCTTGGAGGATTTTCTTGGAGCAAGTCAGGGTAATTGCTCCCGACTTGGATCTTTCTCCTTTACATCCTGACAAAGTTGTTATTGATGGTGCCATCGTGGATCCTCCTGCCCCCGTAATCGTTTCCGAGTCAGAATTGAAGACTCGGGGGCAGAGGATTATTGAGTCCCCTCCTCATTCTAAAGATGCTCCGAGTTCTTCAGTAGTTCCTCCTATCTCTTCATCTCCCATGGATACCTCTGGCGGCGCTCCTCCTGATTCCGGTGGTGGTGATCTTCCTAAAAAATGATTTGTGGCTATATGGGGTCCGGCCTGTGGACCCCCGTTTTTAAACTCTTTATTTATTTCTTATTGGTGGCGTTTGAACAATTTTCTTTGGCCTTTTGAGGCCGTAAACAAAATATTTTATACGTACCCTTTTTAATAAGGGTTTTAACAAAATAAATACCCTTTTTTGGATAAGGGTTTAAGTTACCTTATGCGCGTATGCCTTTTTGATTTTCTGAATTCCCCTTGACCTTTTCTTGAAAACCTTTCCTTTTGGCTTGTTTGTTTTTCTGAGCTTTTCGTTTAAGGACTTTTGGGACAGCCTTTAAACTTCTTCCTAGGTTTTCCTATCTCTTTTCGTTATCCCTCATGCTCAACTTTGTGTTAGTGAGTTCTTATGACTTAGGTTATTTTTGCGATGTGTTTTTCTTCTACTCGTTCCTTCACTCCAATTTATGGATCGAAGTATTCCCGAGCTTTTCTACTCGGGATCTCGTTTCGACTTATGAGTCGGATTTGTTCCCGAGTTTTTACGATCGACTTCATATAACCTCTTTACACCGACTTGTACCTCGTCGTTTTATCCTGACGACCATTTAGGTCGGTTCATGGGATTTTCACGTTTTGTCGAGCTTAAGTCGGCGCGTTTCGTAGGAAGACTTAAAAAATAAAAAGGATTTTATAAGAGATATCGTAGATGAAAAAAGATCTTTATTAATTGGGGAGGTACCTTCTTGCTACTAAGGGTTTTAATAGTCTATTTCCCTTAGCCTCTACTATGATGCCTCGTTAAAAACCCTTCTCCAGAAAAAACCCTTTTTGGGAAAAAATCACGAAGTTGGGAAAAGAGTACATCAGGGAGTAGAGTTCGCTTTTAGCTATAGTATCTTTTCATGTTACAAGCATGCCACAACCTTGGGAGCTCAGTGCCGTTCAGGTCGATTATTTTATAATAACCCTTTCGTAAAACTTCATTGACTTTGTATGGTCCCTTCCAATTTGCGGCGAGCTTCCCTTCTCCTGATTTGTTGACTCCAATGTCGTTTCTGATTAAGACCAAATCATCTAGAGCAAATGTTCTTCGAATGACTTTTTTGTTGTACCTTGTAGTCATCCTTTGCTTCAACGCTGCTTCTCTTATCTGGGCGCTTTCTCGGACTTCGGGGAGCAAATCGAGCTCCTCTTTGTGCCCTTGTATATTTTCGATCTCATCGTGGAGAATTATCCTTGGGCTTTGCTCATCGATTTCTATGGGTATCATTGCTTCCATGCCATAGACTAGTCGGAAGGGCGTTTCTCCAGTGGCGGATTGGGGTGTTGTCCTGTAAGCCCATAGCACTTGAGGGAGCTCTTCAGCCCAAGCTCCTTTTGCTTCCTGCAATCTCTTTTTTAGCCCTGCCAGTATGACTTTGTTGGCTGCCTCGGCTTGCCCATTGGCTTGTGGGTGCTCCACCGAGGTAAACTGGTGTTTGATTTTCATACTGGCTACTAGGCTTCTGAAGGTGGCGTCGGTGAATTGGGTCCCATTATCTGTAGTAATGGAATAAGGTATCCCATATCTTGTGATGATATTTTTGTAGAGGAACCTCCGACTTCTTTGGGCGGTGATGGTAGCCAATGGTTCTGCTTCTATCCACTTTGTGAAATAATCTATTCCCACGATCAGGTATTTGACTTGTCCTGGCGCTTGGGGAAAAGGACCTAACAAGTCCATTCCCCATTTTGCAAAAGGCCATGGAGAAGTGATACTGATAAGCTCTTCTGGTGGAGCCACGTGGAAATTTGCATGCATCTGACATGGTTGACATTTTTTCACAAATTCTGTGGCATCTTTCTGCAAGGTCGGCCAATAGAATCCAGCTCGGATTACTTTCCTGGCTAGTGACCTTGCTCCGAGATGATTTCCGCATATTCCACTATGTACTTCCTCCAATACCTCGGTTGTTCTTGAGGTCGGTACACACTTTAACAATGGCGTTGATATCCCCCTTCTGTAGAGGATATTTCTCACCAAGGTGTAGTGTTGTGCTTCCCTTCGGATCTTTTTAGCTTCTTTCTCCTCTTTAGGGAGGATGTCGAATTTCATGTATTCGACTAAGGGGTTCATCCATCCGAGGTTTAAACCGACTACCTCAAGTACTTCTTGTTTATCTTTTATTAATGAGGGTTCCTGGAGGGTTTCTTGGATCAGGCTTCTGTTGTTCCCTCCTGATTTGGTACTTGCTAACTTGGATAGGGTGTCTGCTCTGCTGTTTAGATCCCGAGTTATGTGTTTGACCTCGGTTTCTTCAAAACGCCCAAGGTACTCCAAAGTTTTTTCCAAGTACCTCTTCATATTTGGGTCTTTTGCCTGGTATTCTCCACTTATCTGGGAGGTCACCACTTGTGAGTCGCTGTATATCATCACTTTTGTAGCACCGACTTCTTCTGCTAGTTTTAGTCCAGCAATCAAGGCTTCATATTCTGCCTGGTTATTTGAAGCCGGAAATTCAAATTTTAAGGAAGCCTCTATCTGGGTTCCTCTTTCATCTACCAATATTATGCCTGCGCCGCTTCCCATTTTGTTGGAGGATCCGTCTACATAAAGTTCCCATGTAGTCGGTTTTTCCTCTTGATCCCCTGCGTATTCTGCTACGAAGTCGGCGAGGCACTGGGCTTTAATTGCTGTCCGAGTTTCATATCTGAAATCGAACTCGGAGAGCTCTATTGCCCATTGAATCATTCTCCCTGCAACATTCGTCTTTTGGAGGATCTGCTTCATGGGTTGGTTCGTACGAACTCTTATTGTGTGAGCTTGAAAGTAAGGTCGTAGCCTTCGTGAGGCTATTACTAGGGAGTAGGCAAACTTTTCTAGTTTGTGGTACCTTAGTTCAGGGCCTTGTAGAACTTCACTGATGAAGTAGACTGGATGTTGTCCGACCTCGTCTTCTTTTATCAGGGCTGACGAGACAGCCCTGTTTGCTACGGATAAGTACAGAACGAGGTCTTTCCCCGGTACTGGTCGGGTTAGGATAGGAGGTTGGCTTAAAAACTTTTTGAACTCTTGGAACGCCTCCTCGCATTCCGGAGTCCATTCGAATTGGCATCCCTTTCTTAATAAGGAAAATAGTGGGAGGGATTTTAGTGCCGATCCTGCCAAAAATCTGGAGAGGGCTGCAAGTCGGCCATTGAGCTGCTGGACTTCTCTCAAACAAGTCGGACTTCTCATTTCTAGGATGGCTCTACACTTATCGGGATTGGCTTCAATCCCTCTTTGTGTTAGCATAAACCCTAGAAATTTTCCTGCCTCCACCGCAAATGCGCACTTTGCGGGATTTAGTCTCATCCCATGCAGCCTTATGGTATCAAAGACTTGTGATAGGTCGGACAAGAGGTCGACTTCCTTCTGGGTTTTTACCAGCATGTCGTCGACGTATACTTCCATTAGGGTCCCTAGGTGAGGGGAAAACACTTTATTCATCAACCTTTGATATGTGGCTCCTGCATTCTTCAATCCGAATGGCATGACCACGTAGCAGAAATTAGCTCTGGGTGTGATGAATGACGTTTTCTCCTAGTCTGGCTCATACATCGGGATTTGATTATATCCCGAGTAGGCGTCCATGAACGACAAGTACTGGTACCCCGAGCTGGAATCCACTAGGGTATCAATACTTGGCAAGGGATAAGGGTCCTTGGGACATGCCTTATTTAAGTCGGTATAGTCGACACACATTCTCCATTTGCCATTCTGTTTTTTGACTAGCACTACATTGGCTAGCCACGTTGGGTACTTGACTTCTCTGATGAAGCCAGCTTCCAGAAGCGTCTGTACTTGTTCTTCTACTATTAGGGCTCGTTCTGGTCCGAGCTTGCGTCTTCTTTGTTGTACAGGTCGGGACCCTGGGTAGACCGAGAGCTTGTGGAACATGGGCTCGGGGTCAATCCCAGGCATGTCAGAGGCCTTCCAGGCGAAGAGGTCGGAATTATCTTTTAGGAGTTCAGCCAGCCCTTGTTTTAGAGTTTCCCCTAGGTTGGCTCCTATATAAGTGTTTTTTCCTTCCTCGTTACCGACCTGTATCTCCTCGGTTCTTCCTCCCGGTTGTGGTCGCAGCTCGTCTCTGGCCCTTGCGCCGCCGAGCTCTATTGTGTGAACTTTTTTCCCTTTCCTCTCATATTTAGGCTTTCGTTGTAGCATTTTCTTGCCAACTTTTGATCTCCCCTTACTGTTGCTATTCCCGCTGAGGTCGGGAATTTCATGCAGAGGTGGGGAGTGGATACCACCGCTCCGAGTCGATTAAGGGTAGCTCTGCCGATCAAAGCATTGTATGCTGACCCTACATCTATGACTATGAAGTCTATGCTCAGAGTCTTTGATTTTTCCCCTCTTCCAAAAGTGGTGTGAAGGGGCAAAAATCCTAGTGGTTTTATTGGCGTGTCCCCTAATCCGTATAGGGTGTCGGGATAGGCTCTTAACTCTTTTTCATCTAACCCTAGCTTGTCGAAAGCAGGCTTGAAAAGGATGTCCGCCGAGCTTCCTTGGTCTACTAGGGTTCTGTGGAGATGGCCATTGGCTAGGATCATAGTTATTACCACTGGATCGTCATGTCCAGGGATTATTCCTTGCCCATCTTCTTTTGTGAACGAAATGGTAGGAAGGTCGGGTGACTCTTCCCCGACTTGGTAGACTCTTTTGAGATGTCTTTTGCGAGAGGATTTAGTAAGCCCCCCTCCCGCAAATCCTCTTGAGATCATATGGATATGCCTCTCTGGAGTCTGCGGTGGTGGGTCTCTTCTATCCATATCATCTCGCTTTCTCTTTCCATGACTGTCCGACCTTTCTATGAGATATCTATCAAGCCGACCTTCTCTAGCCAGTTTTTCTATCACATTCTTGAGGTCGTAGCAGTCGTTTGTGGAGTGACCATATATTTTATGGTACTCACAGTAATCGCTGCGGCTTCCCCCTTTTTTATTTTTAATGGGTCTAGGGGGTGGCAGTCTCTCGGTGTTGCAAATCTCTCTGTATACATCCACTATAGAAACTTTCAGGGGAGTATAAAAGTGATATTTCCTTGGCCTCTCGAGACCGAGCTCTTCCTTTTTCTTGGCTTCCCTTTCCCTCTCTTTAGTTGAGGGAGGGGGTCCAGGTCGCCAACTCAGGTCTCTTAATTTGGCGTTTTCCTCCATATTGATGTACTTTTCAGCTCGTTCCTGTACATCACTTAAAGAAACGGGATGTCTTTTAGATATGGATTGCGAGAAGGGTCCTTCTCTAAGTCCATTGACTAGTCCCATTATGACTGCCTCTGTGGGCAGGTCTTGAATCTCCAAACATGCTTTGTTGAACCTTTCCATATAGGCTCGTAAAGATTCTCCGACCTCCTGTTTTATTCCCAGGAGGCTCGGTGCATGTTTCACCTTGTCTTTCTGAATTGAGAACCTCATCAAAAACTTCCTTAAGAGGTCTTCAAAGCTGGTGATCGATCTCGGGGGAAGGCTATCGAACCACTTCATCGCTGCTTTCGATAAAGTGGTCGGGAAAGCTTTGCATCGCGTCGCGTCGGAAGCATCAGCTAGGTACATCCGACTTTTGAAGTTGCTTAGATGATGCTTTGGATCCGTGGTTCCATCGTAGAGGTCCATATCCGGGCTTTTGAAGTTTCTCGGAACTTTTGCCCTCATTATGTCCTCGCTGAAAGGATCCTCTCCACCCAAGAGTTGCTCTTCTTGTTCATCGCGGGAGTTGTGACTCTTGAGGGAAGATTCTAGCTTTAAGAGTTTTCTTTCTAACTCTTTTCGCCGTTCCATCTCCTCTTTTAGGTACTTTTCAGTTTCCTTTTGCCGCTCCCGCTCTTGTTCTAACTGTTCCAGGCGGCTGTGGACTAACCCCATGAGTTCAGTTACATGGGATGGTCCTCCTTTTTCTGATTCGCGCTCTTCTGAGGAATTTACCTTCGAGTTCTTTACTCCGGAGGTGCCTTCTCTATGCTGATTGTCAACTTCCTGGTGGAGGGCGAGGTCCGCATCGTTATTGCCTGTGTCCAGATTCTCTTGCTCAGAATCTGTCTCCACATGGCCTTCTTCGTGGGATCTGTCCGCCATCGATGGATGATCTCTCGGGTCCCCGGCAACGGCGCCAATGTTACGGTAGGTAACCGGAGATTAATAGAATAGATGGCGTAGGTTGGCCCAATCGTCCGCGGATGGTAGACTCCGAGCTGGTTTGCACGCTGGAGCCTCCTTTCGATTTGTATACGTGAGTGAATGGGGGGTGGTACCTGCAAAGACACTCCGATGCCTAAGTCAGCAAGGGTGTTAGCAGGTCTAGAGAGTATTGGGCTTAGAGATACCTGAGGGGTGTCAGTGTATTTATAGTGGTGAGCCAATAACCACCGTTGGAGTAGTGCCATATTTTTAGGGTGTTAACCGTCCCATTATCTTAGGGAGGTTAAGATATGGCTCGATAAGTAGTTAGAGAGATTTTAGGGGCAGTTACTCATTTGAATGAGTACTTATCTGCCAACTATTCTTCGTCCCGACTTCTTGGGAGTAAGTCGGGTTTGACACCGACTTCTTAGTGTGAAGGTTGGTGTTTAGTAAGGCTCAATCCTCTGGACTAGGCCTTTTATTTGGACCTGGGCCTTTGTTATTGGGCCAGGGTAGGAACTTATATAATATGAATCTTAGTTTGGACAAGAAGAAAATGCATTTTGAAAAAGAAAGGAAGAACAAAATCGTACTAAAAGAGAAAGAAGGAGAAGGCAAAAAAAAAAAATTAGGACAACACATAATATATTAGATTATCATATGTTAAATTATATTAAGCCTAATCTAATATTATTTAACACTATGACAAAAATAATAATACATATTTAACGAAATTTAATTTATAATTTATAATTTCAATCTTGAAGTATTATTCAAACACTACTTTAAAAATTTATTAATATCTTTTTGTTATTATTATTTTTTAAATTCAAACTCTTTAATTAATAAATATATATTAAATAAAATATTTTGTTTGTTATACAAAAGTTAATTAAAAATTTAAATAACTTTAAATTTTAAATTGTTATGTGATTGCATCTTTAAAATTTAAGTTTTTAAAATTTAAAATCCACTATAAATTTAACATTTCAATTCTAACTAAATATTTAAATTCTAACAATAATTGAATTATATAATAATTTTAAATTTCAAATAATTTTTATATAACTTCCTAACTAAATACTGTATTTGTACTAATATTTTTTCCAGAATTTTGAGTACTTCCTTCTGTATATGATATCACATTCGCAGAAGTTTATGCAATCGTCACTAAAGTATTTGATTTCACATTGTTATTCGAAACTTCTTTAGATATGTTAATGACCTTACCACTTCATAATAACATGCACTACGTACAACTGAAACATGCATAAGAATTAATACCTTTATTTTGATACATTAAAAATTGTTCTATCAGACGTGTCAATTTGTTTAATAGATTTTTTTAATCAAAGAATTTATTCGCTGTAAAAAAAAATTTGAAATGGTTCAAAATCTAATATCTAGAAGTAAACCTACTCCTTTTTCACTTATCAATTTACTATGTGTCAAAATCTCCCATTTTTATCATGATGAAGAAGCAAAGATTTTCTATCTTTTTCTTTAAATGAAGAACTAAGAAATCAAAATGAAAATGCCTTGCTAATTGAAATACTTCAAAAAGGTAAATAAACTTAATGAAACATATATAAAGTTTGTTGCAAAGTAAATGGAAGAGAATGAAAAACAAAATTCAAATGTAAAATGACTAAACTTAAACTTACTGGAACTGACAAATCAAAAAAATTTTATCAGTGGGGCAAAATATATATAATATGATAATAATTTTATAATTATATTTTATTATTATAAAATATAATTAGTCTTCTAGATATTTAACTAATAAATTAAAAAACTTATATAGTAATTTAAAGATTTAATTATTCTACGGATTCTTATAATTTTACCTAATTTTTAATTAGGTCTCTATATTTTTTTCTGTTCAATTAGGTCTTTGTACTATATAATTTTTTTCAATGTAGTCTCTACCGTGACAAAAACGTAGAATATTCTATTAAAAAAATGAATATTCTCACTATTAAGATTAAAGACCTAATTGAAAACACCTTCATATTTCGAAAATTCCAAAATAATCCTTAGCATTTTGTCCCACAATCACAATCTGCCCTAAGTTCTTCACTGAGCCCCTGTGTCGCCACGTCTCCTCTATTCGACGTCCATCGCGTTCTCGGCATCCATCGCGTTCTCGTCGTCCCTAACATGCTTGTCACCCTCTGCCTCGTCCACGGCTCATCCGCCGTTGTTACTCGTAATCCTGGTATGCTCCTTCGCTCCTTGTCATCCACGCTCTGTCTCTACAACAACAGGTGATAATTTATTTTTTTTTCAGTTTTTTTTCAAGGTTGATTCCTTGATGTTATTGATGTGAATTTTATTGTTGATCGATTTATGAGCTAATTAGAAATAAATATGGTGGTGGTTAAATTAAAATATTGAATTGGTTTCTGAATTGATTTATGAATATGAATATGAAGATGCAGGAATTTCGTTAATTGTTGAATTGGTTTATAAATTAGTTTTGCTAATTATGAATTTTGTTGATTGTTGATTGTTGTTACTGAAATGATGCTAATTTATTATGTTTTTTCTTTTTTCTTTTTAGTGTGGTGATGGGCGATTTGAATTTAACCATAGACCTACATCACGGATTATTAAACTTCACTGAACTATTATAATTCACAATATCAATTACTTATTTTCCAATATTTTCCATTCTCCAAAGCATTGAAGGAGTGAGTAAAATCAAGGATGGATATAACCCAACAACTTGGATGTTGGAAGTTACAACAACAACACAAGAACTTAGTTTGGGAGTTGATTTTACAGATTTATTCAAAAACTCTTATCTATATAGGTAAGCTAATAATGCATATGGCTAAGGTCTATATATACTTATAATATTCTTGAGCTCCAAAATGCTTAGACTATTTTACATGGCTTTCTCAGGAGAAACAAACAACTTATACAAGAGTTGGGATAGCCTGCTCCTGGTTCAAAGGATCTTAAATAAGATCCTTGAAACGAAAACAACTGTTAGTTGAATAAATAGTTGTTTGATGAAATTTGCAATATGATTTTCCTTTAATATCTTTAACACAAGGTATATTTTTTTCTTTAGATAAAATCAATTGCTTATCTTTTAATAAAATATCAAATATTTGATTCGATTTTGTAATATCGAAACTATACTTTTAACCACTCTTATATTTTGCTTCACTAATTTTTTCAGAAGTTATCTTTTTTAATGAAGAACAAATATAAGGTGGGCCTTTCTTAAGTTCAGGCAAATCAAATTCAATAAAATTATGTTCTAATTCATCACTCAAGATTTCCTTTTCGACATATGAAACGTTTTCTTTTCAAGTCAAAGGCTTATAAATTTTGCTTTGATTTTCCTTTCTGAAAGCTTCTTTATCTTTTCTAATCAACTCAACTTGCCTTCTCTTTCCGCTAAATGGGCTAAGTCAGGAATATAAACATTCACTAACTTTCTATGCATATCAAAACCAAGACTATTGATAGCCATCTTGACAATTTCAATTTCATGAAATGACACAAAATATTTGTTACGAGCATTTTTAAATTGAATCATATAATCATCGATCAACTCATCAATTTCGCATTTCAGTATAAATAGATCTGTCAAAGTATGGTCAATTCTCCTCGATAAAACTAGTTATGAAAAACATTCTCTAATTAGACTCAAGTCTGAATCGAATTAGGCCTAAGATTTGAAAATCAAGTGAACCTATTTTTCATTAAGGAGGATGGGAAAAACATTTTCAATTTTTCATTGTTTGCCAAATTACCAAGCTCTACCAAATATCGAACAGTTGATTCTCCAACTTCTCCAGTAAACTTTGTAAGTATTTTAGGATTTTTCACTCTCCTGGGCACTTCAGCCATTTGCATGACTTCGGGAAAATCTGAAGCAAAATATGCTTGATGCATAAATCCTACATTAATACCCACTCAATTAAGTACATTTTTAACAATCCGCGTCAATTGAAATTGATCACCCTGCCGATTCGCTCAAACTTGATTCAAAATATTATCAGTATTTTGACCTCGTCGAACAACATGAAGATGACCCTCCTCATTATGATCATTTGGAAAACCTTCCTCATTATTATTTCCTAAATTTTGAAGTTGATCATTATAACCAACATCAAAATCTACAATGCTAGCAATCTTATTGACTTGTCTAGCCAGCTGATCATACTTAGCATTATTATCAACCATTATAGGATTAAGAATTGTAGTCATTTGCTGGGTTAGCAAATTAACTAAATCATGATGACTCTCATCAATATGCTATAAAAAATAGCTAGTGACCTAGAGCTATTTGACGTAGAGCCAACCTGATAATCTCGACTCATTTCAGAATGAGAAAAATTAGGCTGATTACTAATCGTAATTGGCACACTCTCAAATTGAATTGGAGGTACATAACCCCTAGAAAGTGGCACATAACTAGGAGGAAGGCCGAATGGGAGCCACTCAGCAATTACTAGAGGTTGATTTGATACAAGCGCTATTCTAGGGTGTGTATTTCACCCATTAACCCCAGTATTTGTACTAACATTTTCTTCAAATTTTGGGTACTTCCTTCTGTATGTCATATCACATTCGCATAAATTTGGGAACCACCATTGAAGTGTTTGATTCCACATTGCTATTTGGAATATCTTCAGACATGTTAATGACCTTACCACTTCGTAATCGCATGCACTATGTACAATTGAATCATGCATAAAAATTAACAACTTTATTTTGACACATTAAAAACTGTTTCACTGGACGTGTCAATTCATTTAACAAATTTTCTGCAGATTTAAATGAAAGAATTTAGTCACTGCAAAAAAGAATCTGAGATAATTCGAAATCTAATATCTGAGAGCAAAATCTACTCTTCTTTTGCGGTTACCATTTTTACTATACATCAAAGTCTCCTATCTTTGTTATGATGAAGAAGCAAAGATTTTTTATATAATTTTTCTTTAAATGAGGAACTAAGAAATCAAAATGATATTGACTTACAAATTAAAATACTTCAAAAAAGTAAATAAACTTGACTGAAATATGAAGTTTGTTGTAAAGTAAATAAAAGAGAATGAAAAGCAAACTTCGAATGCAAAATGACTAAACTTGAACTTGTTAGAAGAATAAATTACATAAAAATAAAGTATAGAAATCATAAAAGAAAATGTAAGAAAACATAGAAGAAAATCTATAGAAATCTCAGAAAGTTGCCGGAGATTTGAGATGTCCGTAAGAGTGTTTTCTGAAGAAAATTTTCAACCACTAATCCCCTGTTTGCTGCTCTAGTTATAAGTATCTTCCACCAATCCTGTGCTGCCACCTATTGATCCTCTTATGACTAAAAATTAAAAAATAATCGTTTCCACCAAAACATTTTGCGATAACTACTTCCTTGACTACGCCCACTTTTCTATAAAAATGTATTCTGCCACCATATCGACTTCATCTTCAATGTTAATTAATCACACTTACATTTATATTGTCTTATTCATTAATTGAAATTTTATTCCTCTTTAATAGATATCAACAACCTAACTTAAACAATTCACCATTCAGGTAACATCGACATAATCAGTCTAAACTTCTGTAGTAGCAAAAATGCAAATTACAACCATGTAACACCTATACTTTGACGAGCCCCAGACACATTGTGATAGATCCAGTGCTACGACAATCATCCTAACTCATGGTGTAGTCAAATATGTATGACATCACAAATAGGATTAGCATGCTGCGAGAATGATTCCACCAAAACTTTTTGTTATCAAATAAAAATTCATGGTTTGATTCGTCAACAATCGATTCTATTTGTAAGACTCAATCTTAACTCACCACAAACTCATTATGAACTAGCAACAATATATAATATAATATAATCAAATTAACTTATAAATTAATAAATTGAATAAACTTATTTAAATTTAAAGTTAACTCATTTAATATATAAACTTAAATAGAGACTTAAATTTATTCAAAAACTCATAAATTCAACTTAACAAATTGTCAATGAGTTATCATCCAGTTGACTTGAGTTCCTTAGAACTCTAATTATGATATATGAGAGGAATATACTTATTAATTAATTGAGTGCATAATTGTTCACTGGCACATGCATATGAAATATTAAATTATTTTTAATCTTGTTTTCATGATTCAATTGGATGATTATGGAATTAATAAGCTTTTGTATTGATTTAAAATTACTTTTATCTTTTAATCTCACTTCATTATCGATATCTCTTAATATTATTAATTATTAATTATCCATAAAATAAAAGTAGAATAAAAAAACAAATATATTCTCTAAAATTTCTTTAAGAAAACTATAAAAGAGTGAGATTATTAAGGGTAACGTGTCAAACATAATTGGCATAAACTTGGTAAGGAATGCAAGAATTATATTGGACAAAAAAACTCGTATTCACATAAAAAAAGAGGACTCAATACTCATACATAATTACATAGAATGGCGTGGTGATTTGTGAGAATACATATATTAATTATAATCACTAATTATGTTATTTTAAATTAAATGATTTATATAATGATAATTTTATTTATTGTTATAAATGTTAAATTGAATAAGTTATTATTACTTTTAATTTGAAAGTAAATGAAAATAAAATCAGATATTATTTTTTGTTTTTTAAATAATGATCTTTTTTGGATTTTAGATATATTATCTTTTGAATTTTAGATATTATTTTATTTGGGCTTTAGGATTTAATGGGTGCCATACTCAAATATAAATAGATTTTTTCAGTCTCTAATATATCAAAGTCGTATTTTGTTGTTCTTTCCCCATCAAAAGAGTTACACTTCAGCTACCTAGAAATACAGAAAATTTTGGTCGAAAAAGATCGAAAGAACTACAAGATCCAAACTCTTCCGATCATAATTTATATTTATGAATTTAAGTACGTTTTTGCACTACAATATTTTTAATAATTCAATATAAATAATCTGAGTTATTGAAATTAATTTATTCCAACTGCTCATATACGATAGTAAGTACTATATAAGTTGCAAGTTATAACCAACCCCAGAATGAAAATAACATCAATTATTAATCAATCAATTAAATAACTTATAGCTAAAACACGTTAAATAATAATTAAACTGCGGAATAGCTGAACTGGCATCATCATCTTCATCATCCAAATTCCCACATTAGCAACATGCATATGGTGGTTTCGTTAGCCGAAAGTATCTCCAATGCTAAATTATTTTCATTGAATTTGACCTGAATCTGAGTCGAGAATAATATCATTGAATTAACCTTTTAATTATTGTATCACTTTACAAACTATATATTATTGAAGGGCGCTTGTACTCTTTGGGATATCCGTTGAAACTATTGACAATGTCAAATTAAATAGTCAGAGTAGTTTACACTAAAATTTTAGATAAACAATAGGTTTACTCCTAATATAGGAGAAATATATCTAAATTATTATAACTTAAATAACAACATTTTAAACACTGTTATAATATTAATTATTATTGATAATTTAAAAAGTGATCATATCTTTTAGCAAAATCTCAAACGAATATTAATCTTATTAATCAATGTACAATTTTTCACAATATTTATTATTTCGATTAAATTTTTTGTGATCCAATATGTATTTGTTGTTATCATATTTTAATATAATCCTTATTAAACTTTTTTATGTTGAATTTTTATACAATATTAAGCAAATTAAAAACTGAAACATTACATTATAACTTAATATTAAATAATATATTTTAATAATAATTTATATTTTTTTATTCTTGAATCAGTACATATGTAAATAATCACATATATTGTTTTTTTTTTTTTGGTCAAGATTTATTGTTGTTCATATACTATATCCCAAATACTTAAAGGTTATGGTTCAAAAGAAATTGTTCAATCAACTAGAGACTCAATGAAACAAAGAAGTTGGTGCAAAAAAGCGCTCAGAGGAGTGCAGGTCACTCCACGCGACCTGCTTAGGGCACGGGTATCATGACCCATGTCCAACTTGATTTCAAGAATAAATTACTGTTTCGATTATTAATTCACAAAAAAAAAACATCTATACAAGATGGTTAATTTCTCATATAATAAAAAAAAAGAAATCACTTACATTTGTAAATGAAAAGGTTTAGAAATAATGATCAAGTCATCGTTCTTTTTCATAAATATTCTATCACGCTCGAATATTTTTTATTTTTACAATTTATGTAAATTTGTTAAAATTCTTGTTAATTTAAACGTTGGAATTTTTAATAATAGATAATCTCACTATTATTTTAAAATTGACGTGAAAACATTTTCAATATTTTTGTCATTATGTTTGATTTTTTTGCTAAGTCCAAATTAGTTAATACTCTATTTTAGATATGTGTCAGAATAATTATAATGAAAACTATTAAATTACTTTTCCACCTTAATCCATAACAACAATAAAGAAGTCAGTAGCCTACAAATTCAGTCCAACAGAATACATAAATTCAATTATAATTTTAGTCTTTATTATCTTATCTTTATCTTATCTTCGGTTGTTCTTATCTTATCTTTATTTGCTTTTATCTTTCATAGGACAATACTTTATATATATTTAGTTTTACCCTCATAGTTCACACACATATTATTCACCAAAAAAAAGTTCCAACATTCACCAGAAATTGTGAGCTAAGCAAAGAAGGAAGAATGAAATTGAAGGAAAAAGATTTAGCAGTGAACCAAATGGGAAGAGTGACCATAATCCCTGAAGAATCCGACGACCTATGGATTCTCTACAACATCATCAACCCCGGCGATTACGTCACGGCCGATACCTCCCGGAAGGTCCACCACCAACTCAACGACGGCAAGAACACCACCGCCTCACGTGTCAGGCTCTCTGTCCACCTCAAGGTCACCTGCCGCGACTTCGACAAGGACTCTTCCACCCTTCGCATCCAAGGCCACAACCTCGAGCCCAACGTTACGTCGCCGTCGGATCCTTCCACACCCTCACGTTGGAGTGCAACAAACCCTTCGAGCTCCACAAGAAGGTCTGGAAGCACGACGTCGTCGAGGCTCTCCAGGAACGAGAGAACCACGAAGTTTGTCCCGACGCAGAACTCGCAGTAACTCTCTTTCAACAAGACCAAGCTGAGATTTATCTGATTGGAAAAGGTGTAACTGCCATGGTTTCCAAGGTTGAAACCTCTTCTTCGAGGCTCGGAGGAAGAAAGTCTTCATCTTCATCTCCTTCTTCAAACACTAAGAACGTGTTCTTTCGCGAGATTTTCGCGGTGTTCATAAAGCACGTGAATCTGAACAAGGTTAAGAACACTGTAATCGCAAGCGAGGATTTGAAAAAGGACGAGTTTCGAAGGTTTATGATATCAGAGGCAAAGAGGATGAAGATGAGAAGCGTAGAAGAGAACATAGGAAGGATCGTGGTGACTGCTGGTGGTGGTTGCAACGGCGATTTGAAGGATCTTTTGGGAGAAAGCACGGTGATGAATCTTATGAAGGACAGCAAGGTAGGGTTGCAGATTAGGACACTGAGAAAGGTTTGGGACATGGTTTTGAATGACTCGGATCGCGCTTGCTACGGATTGAAGATCGTGGAGAGTGCTCAGGAGATGGAAGCCATTGAAACGCTTCTAATCAGTGATGAGCTGTATCGGAGCGATGAGGTTGCCATAAGGAAGAGGTACGGTTGTTTGGTGAAGGTGGTTAAGGATAGTGGTGGGGACGCTTTGGTGTACTCTTCCATGCATGTTCTGGTAGAGCAGTTGCAGCAACTCACCGGTATTGCCGCCATTCTCAGGTTTCCGTTGCCTGTTCTTGATGATGATGCTTATTAGAGCAAGGTTTTATGATTAATTAATTGTCTAGGTTGATTAATTATCCTAATTTAACTATACTTCAGTACAATTCAATCAATTAACAATCAATAAAATTTCTTGATCTATTAGTTTTCTATTCTTTAACAATTTTATTATGGTATCACGACCTTGGTATCCTCCTTGAGGAGAATATATAAGTTATCATCTTTTCGGTGAGAAATCACCATGCTTCATTTTCAATCTCCTCTCACAATGAATAATCAATCTTCCAATTCAGTTTAAGATCCAACCAATCTTTGTTAAATGCATCCAAGTGAAAATCCAACCCAGTTTTGGTTACCCCGGTTCTTTACCAGCAATTCCGTCTGTGCCTCCTTTCTTTCGACAGTTTCGTCTGCATTCTGTTTTAGCAGTTCCATCTGCAATCTTATTGCGCTCTACGCACCCTCTCTTATCGCGCTCTACGCGCCATCTTTTATTGCTCTCTGCGCACTTATTTTTTCATTTTTCTTTTGAAGATCGCTGCTCAAGCACATCATCTCCTTTTATATTTTTGCCACTGGCAGCTCAAGCTCCGCCGCACGCATTTTTTGAATATCGCTGCTCAAGCACGACATCTCCTTTTATATTTTTGCCGCCGGCAGCTCAATCTCTGCCGCACGCATTTTTTGAAGATTGCTGCTCAAGCACAGCATCTCTTTTTATATTTTTGCCGCCGACAGCTCAAACTCCGCCGCACGCATCTTCCTCCGCGTCACCACATCAGACGCACTTTTCTCAACAATTATATCGGAACTTATCCAAGCTATGGATTATTGACATCATCCATCCACCAACTTGCGGGGGCGTATTAAGTTACTTTTCCACTTTAGCCCATGACAACAATAAAGAAGTCTCGTGACCCACAAATTTAGCCCAACAGAATACATAAATTCTATTACAATTTTAGTCTTTATTATCTTATCTTTTATCTTATCTTTAGTTGTTCTTATCTTATCTTTATTTACTTTTATCTTTCATAGGACAATGCTCTATATATATTTAGTTTTACCCTCATAGTTCACAACACACATTATTCACCAAAAAAAAAAGTTCTAATATTCACCAGAAATTGTGAGCTAAGCAAAGTAGGAAGAATGAAACTGAAGGAAAAAGATTTCGCAGTGAACCAAATGGGAAGAGTGACCATAATCCCTGAAGAATCCGACGACCTATGGATCGTCTACAACATCATCAACCCCGGCGATTACGTCACGACCGATACCTCCCGGAAGGTCCACCACCAACTCAACGACGGCTAGAACACCACCGCCTCATGTGTCAGGCTCTCCGTCCACCTCAAGGTCACCTGCTACGACTTCGACAAGGACTCTTCCACCCTTCACATCCAAGGCTGCAACCTCGAGTCCAACGATTACGTCGCCGTTGGATCCTTCCACACCCTCACGTTGGAGTGCAACAAACCCTTCAAGCTCCACAAGAAGGTCTGGAAGCACGACGTCGTCGAGGTTCTCCAGGAACGAGAGAACCACGAAGTTTGTCCCGACGCGGAACTCGCAGTAACTCTCTTTCAACAAGACCATGCTGAGATTTATCTGATTGGAAAAGGCATAACTGCCATGGTTTCTAAGGTTGAAACCTCTTCTTCGAGGGCCGGAAGAAGAAAGTCTTCATCTTCATCTCCTTCTTCAAACACTAAGAACGTGTTCTTCTGCGAGGTTTTCGCGGCGTTCATAAAGCACGTGGATCTGAACAAGGTAAAGAACACTGTGATCGCAAGCGAGGATTCGAAAAAGGACGAGTTTTGAAGGTTTATGATATCGGAGGCAAAGAGGATGAAGATGAGAAATGTAGAAGAGAACATAGGAAGGATCGTGGTGACTGCTGGTGGTGGTTGCAATGGCGATTTGAAGGATCTTTTGGGAGAAAGCACGGCGATGAATCTTATGAAGGACAGCACGGTAGGGTTGCAGATTAGGGCACTGAGGAAGGTTTGGGACATGGTTTCGAGTGACTCGGATCGCGCTTGCTACGGACTGAAGATCGTGGAGAGTGCTCAGGAGATGGGAGCCATTGAAACGCTTCTAATTAGTGATGAGCTATATCAGAGCGATGAGGTTGCCACAAGGAAGAGGTACGGTTGTTTGGTGAAGGCGGTTAAGGATAGTGGTGGGGATGCTTTGGTGTACTCTTCCATGCATGTTCTGGCAGAGCAGTTGCAGCAACTCACCAGTATTGCCACCATTCTCAGGTTTCCATTGCCTGTTCTTGATGATGATGCTTATTAGAGCAAGGTTTTATGATTAATTAATTGTCTAGGTTGATTAATTATCCTAATTTAACTTTACTTCAGTACAATTCAATCAATCAACAATCAATAAAATTTCTTGATCTGTTCTTTTTCTATTCTTTAACAATTTTATTATGGTATTAGGGCCATGGTATCCTCCTTGAGGAGGATATATAAGTTATCATTTCGGTGAGAAATCACCATGCTTCATTTTCAATCTCCTCTCATAATGAATAATCAATCTTCCAATTCAGTTTAAGATCCAACCAATCTTTGTTAAATGCATCCAAGTGAAAATCCTAACCCAGTTTTGGTTACCTCGGTTCTTTACCAGCAATTCCGTTTGCGCCTCCTTTCTTCCGACAGTTTTGTCTGCATTCTATTTTAGCAGTTCCATCTGAACTCTTATTGCGCTATACGCGCCCTCTCTTATCGCGCTCTACGCGCCATCTTTTATCGCGCTCTACGCACTTATTTTTTTATTTTTCTTTTGAAGATCGCTGCTCAAGCACAGCATCTCCTTTTATATTTTTGCCGCCGGCAGCTCAAGCTCTGCCGCACGCATTTTTTGAATATCGCTGCTCAAGCACAACATCTCCTTTTATATTTTTGCCGCCGGCAACTCAATCTCTGCCGCACGCATTTTTTGAAGATTGCTGCTCAAGCACAGCATCTCCTTTTATATTTTTGCCGCCGGCAGCTCAAATTCTGCCGTACGCATCTTCCTTCGCGTCACCACGTCAGACACACTTTTCTCAACAATTTCATCGGAACTTATCCAAGCTGTGGATTCTTGACATCTTCCATCCACCTGCTTGCGGGGGCGTATTAAATTACTCTTCCACCTTAACCCATGACAACAATAAAGAAGTCTCGTGGCCCACAAATTCAGCCCAATAGAATACATAATTCAATTATAATTTTTAGTCTTTATTATCTTATCTTTATCTTATCTTTAGTTGTTCTTATCTTATCTTTATTTGCTTTTATTTTTCATAGGACAATGCTCTATATATATATATATATAGTTTTACCCTCATAATTCACAACACACATTATTCACCAAAAAAAAAAGTTTCAATATTCACTAGAAATTGTGAGCTAAGCAAAGTAGGAAGAATGAAACTGAAGGAAAAAGATTTCGCAGTGAACCAAATGGGAAGAGTGACCATAATCCCTGAAGAATCCGACGACCTATGGATCCTCTACAACATCATTAACTCCGGCGATTACGTCATGGCCGATACCTCCCGGAAGGTCCACCACCAACTCAACGACAGCAAGAACACCACCGCCTCACATGTCAGGCTCTCCGTCCACCTCAAGGTCACCTGCCGCGACTTCGACAAGGACTCTTCCACCCTCCGCATCTAAGGCCGCAACCTCGAGCCCAACGGTTACGTCACCGTCGGATCCTTCCACACCCTCACGTTGGAGTGCAACAAACCCTTCGAGCTCCACAAGAAGTTCTGGAAGCATGATGTCGTCGAGGCTCTCCAGAAATGAGAGAATCACGAAGTTTGTCCCGACGCGGAACTCGCAGTAACTCTCTTTCAACAAGACCATGCTGAGATTTATCTGATTGAAAAAGGCGTAACTGCCATGGTTTCCAACGTTGAAACATCTTCTTCGAGGACCGGAGGAAGAAAGTCTTCATGTTCATCTCCTTCTTCAAACACTAAGAACGTGTTTTTCTGCGAGGTTTTCGCGGCGTTCATAAAGCACATGGGTCTGAACAAAGTTAAGAACACTGTTATCGCAAGTAAGGATTCAAAAAAGGATGAGTTTTGAAGGTTTATGATATCGGAGGCATAGAGGATGAAGATGAGAAGCGTAGAAGAGAACATAGAAAGAATTGTGGTGGCTGGTGGCGGTGGTTGCAACAACGATTTGAAGGATCTTTTGGGAGAAAGCACGGTGATGAACCTTATGAAGGACAACAAGGTAGGGTTGCAGATTAGGGCATTGAGGAAGGTTTGGGACATGGTTTCGAGTGACTTGGATCACGCTTGCTACGGACTGAAGAACGTGGAGAGTGTTCAGGAGATGGGAGCCAGTGAAACGCTTCTAATCAGTGATGAGCTGTATCGGAGCGATGAGATTGCCACATGGAAGAGGTACGGTTGTTTGGTGAAGGCGGTTAAGGATAGTGGTGGGGACGCTTTGGTGTACTTTTCCATGCATGTTCTAGAAGAGCAGTTGCAGCAACTCACCGGTATTGCCGCCATTCTCAGGTTTCCGTTGCTTGTTCTTGATGATGATGCTTATTAGAGCAAGGTTTTATGATTAATTAATTGTCTAGGTTGATTAATTATCCTAATTTTGCTTCACTTCAGTACAATTCAATTAATCAACAATCAATAAAATTTCTTGATCTATTCTTTTTCTATTCTTTCACAATTTTATTATGGTATCAGAGCCTTGGTATCCTCTTGAGGAGGATATATGAGTTATCATCTTTTCGGTGAGAAATCAACATGCTTCTTTTTCAATCTCCTCTCACAATGAATAATCAATCTTCCAATTCAGTTCAAGATCCAACCAATCTTTGTTAAATGCATCCAAGTGAAAATCCTACCCCAGCTTTGGTTACCCCGGTTCTTTACCAGCAATTCCGTCTGCGACTCCTTTCTTCCGACAGTTTCGTCTGCATTCTGTTTTAGCAGTTCCATCTGTACTCTTATTGCGCTCTACGCGCTCTCTTTCTTATTGCGCTCTACATGCCCTCTCTTATCGTGCTCTACGCGCCCTCTCTTATTGCGCTCTACACACTTATTTTTTCATTTTCCTTTTGAAGATCGCTGCTCAAGCACAGCATCTCCTTTTATATTTTTGCCGCCAGCAGCTCAAGCTCTGCCGCACACATTTTTTGGAGGTCGATACTCAAACACAGCATCGACTTTTATATTTTTGCCGTCAGTAGCTCAAGCTACGCCGCACGTATTTTTTGAAAATCGATGTTCAAGCACATCATCTCCTTTTATATTTTTGTCGCTCGCAGCACAAGCTCCGCCGCACGCATCTTCCTCCGCGTCACCACGTCAGACACGCTTTTCTCAACAATTTCATCGGAACTTATCCAAGCTGTGGATTGTTGACATCTTCCATCCACCAGCTTGCGGGGGCGTATTAAATTACTCTTCCACCTTAACCCATGACAACAATAAAGAAGTCTCGTGGCCCACAAATTCAGCCCAACAGAATACATAAATTCAATTATAATTTTAGTCTTTATTATCTTATCTTTATCTTATCTTTAGTTGTTCTTATCTTATCTTTATTTGCTTTTATTTTTCATAAGACAATGCTCTATATATATATATATATATATATATATATATATATATATAGTTTTACCCTCATAATTCACAACACACATTATTCACCAAAAAAAAAGTTTCAATATTCACCAGAAATTGTGAGCTAAGCAAAGTAGGAAGAATGAAACTGAAGGAAAAAGATTTCGCAGTTAACCAAATGGGAAGAGTGACCATAATCCCTGAAGAATCCGACGACCTATGGATCCTCTACAACATCATCAACCCCGACGATTACGTCACGACCGATACCTCCCGGAAGGTCCACCACCAACTCAACGACGGCAAGAACACGACCGCCTCACGTGTCAGGCTCTCCGTCCACCTCAAGGTCACCTACCGTGACTTCGACAAGGACTCTTCCACCCTTTGCATCCAAGGCCGCAACCTCGAGCCCAACGGTTACGTCGTCGTCGGATCCTTCCACACCCTCACGTTGGAGTGCAACAAACCCTTCGAGCTCCATAAGAAGGTCTGGAAGCACGACATCGTCGAGGCTCTCGAGGAACGAGAGAACCACGAAGTTTGTCCCGACGCGGAACTCACAATAAATCTCTTTCAACAAGACCATGCTGAGATTTATCTAATTGAAAAAGGCGTAACTGCCATGGTTTCTAAGGTTGAAACCTCTTCTTCGAGAACCGGAGGAAGAAAGTCTTCATCTTCATCTTCTTTTTCAAACACTAAGAACGTGTTCTTCCGCGAGGTTTTCGCGGCGTTCATAAAGCACGTGGATCTGAACAAGGTTAAGAACACTGTGATCGCAAGCGAGGATTCGAAAAAGGATGAGTTTCGAAGGTTTATGATATCGGAGGCAAAGAGGATGAAGATTATAAGCGTAGAAGAGAACATAGGAAGGATCGTGGTGGCTGCTGGTAGTGGTTGCAACGGCGATTTGAAGGATCTTTTGGGAGAAAGCACGGTGATGAACCTTATGAAGGACAGCATGGTAAGGTTGCAGATTAGGGCACTGAGGAAGGTTTGGGACATGGTTTCGAGTGACTCGGATTGCGCTTGCTATAGACTGAAAAGTGTGGAGAGTGCTCAGGAGATGGGAGCCATTGAAACGCTTCTAATCAGTGATGAGCTGTATCGGAGCGATGAGGTTGCCACAAGGAAGAGGTACGGTTGTTTGGTGAAGGCGGTTAAGGATAGTGGTCGGGATGCTTTGGTGTACTCTTCCATGCATGTTCTGGCAGAACAGTTGCAGCAATTCACCGGTATTGTCGCCATTCTCATATTTCCGTTGCCTGTTCTTGATGATGATGCGTATTAGAGCAAGGTTTTATGATTAATTAATTGTCTAGGTTGATTAATTATCCTAATTTAATTTCACTTCAGTAAAATTCAATCAATCAACAATCAATAAAATTTCTTAATCTATTCTTTTTCTATTCTTTCACAATTTTTTTAAAAACAATATGCATATTTAAATAGAAAATATTTTTTTTCCTTCATACAAATGTTGTTATCATTAGATTAACTGTAGATTGTGAATCTCACGACTTTAACTCATTTAGTGTCTCTGATTTTAAATTTAACAAGTGTACGGACTAATTATAGCATTATTATTAGTGTTAAATTAGTATGAAAAAATGAGAATAATAACGAAGGGAAAGTGAAAAAGTGGAGGGGAGGGGGAGAATGACCATTGACAAGTGAAATAATACATATATTAATGTAAAAATATATAATAATTAATTTTTTGTGCAAACATATTTTTAATGGGAGTGTTAGATAAATAATGATTATCTTGAACAACATAAATAATTACCAATTAAATATAAATATATTATATTCTAATTTAATACTACTCATTAAATTTACTCTTTTAATTTTATTAATTTACATTATTTATACATTGTTCAAAAATATTATTAGTTATCTATATTTTTCCATTTTTAATACATTTTTGGGCGCATGGTGAGGTAAGTGAGCAAGTGAGCTTAGTGAAGTCCGCAACCAGAGAGAGAGTGCCAGGTATATATGACTGAGTAGGTGTCATGCTCTTTTTGCATGACAAGCAACCCAACCCGTAAAACCCTTCATCACTTTAACTCTCTCTCTCTCTTCTCTCTAAAAGTCTCAAATCTCTAGAAACATAGAGAGAAGCAACAAAGTAAAGAAAGAATAATAAAAGGCATTCATTCATTCATTCATTAATGTTCCGTCATTGGTAGGTATTGTTGATCAGAAGAGAGAAAGAGAGATCATATGATGGCTTACAATAAAGGGTTGCATGGAAACATTGGAGGAGGAGGAGGAGGAGGAGGAGGAGGAGGAGGGAGTCACAGTCATAGTCATAGTCATAGTCATAGAGGGAGGCCATATGCATTGATGCTGCTCATTGCATTTGGGGCTGCACTTCTTGGTGTCATGCTCCTTCATAAGCTCAGGGAGAGGCGCATCTACAACCTCATTCTCAAAGACAAAGATCATCAACTTCTTTCCGTCAAGCTTCTCTTGCAGGTCTCTCTCTCTCTCTCTCTCCATATACACGTGTCGTGCAGTCCTCATCACACGTATACATCAACATGCATTAATCAAAAGCTACCAAGCTGCACCAAGATGAAGCAACCTTTTCTAGCTACCTACCAAATTCGTTAAATCATTTTCTACTTTGACCAAATTTGTTTAATCATATAAAATAAATTTTGGTAGTAAGCAGAACCGAGAAGCTAATATTTTTAGTCTCTTAAAAATTTTTTTTCCGCTTTTTCTAAATGTCTTTAAAACTTCATCTTAAATTCTTAATATATGAAAATTTCTTTTTTTAGTAAAAAAAGGATTTTTTTTTTGGGTGCAATATAAACTGAATCAAATTTTCTTGAACTATCTTCTAATTAATGTTGCTGATTATAGGATGAGGATGATAGATGTTAACGTTTTAGTTCCATTTGAAATTTGAATTGATTTATGTGTAGGAAGTGTGGTTCATTGATATTAGTAGTGCAATTGCAATGAGTCTTATGTGAACCTTGGTTGCTTTCAATTACACAGAAGGAAAGAGATCACACCAAAGAACTGAGTAATAAGAATGAAGAAATGAAGGGTAAACTATACGCTTTGAGGATTCAAAAGATGGAGGTTGATAGAAAGGTTGTGGAGATGCAATCCATCATGGATTCCCTGAGAGACGAGCAGAAAGTGATGGAATCGGCATTCGAGGAGAAGCAGAACGAGCTCAGAACAATGCAGGAGAAGGGGATCAATTTAGGAGGAGGGAACTCTCAATTAACAGCACTGAGGGAGGATCTGAAGAAGAAGGAGGAAGAAATAGAGAACTTGAAGCGCCGTCTTGAGATCCCTGCTAAGACCCTCAATGATCCAGCCATCATTAGGAAAACTGTGATAGGAAATGGAACAGTAGAAGCACAGGATCAAATTGAGAAGGAAGAACATGCACTTGATACTGCAAAAGCTGAGGATGGTGATGTTAAAACTGAAGTAAAAGATGAAATTCAGAATAATGAGAGAGCAGGGGAAGGAACCGAGGGCCATGGAGATGATAATGGTGGCGGTGTCGCGACGAAAGATGTTGAAGCTGAAGTGGTGGATAGTGAAGTAAAGAAAGCAATCAGAGAAGAGAAGCCAGGACAAATTGAGAGCAATGCAAATGCTGAAGATGAGGAATCTAAGGTGAGGGAACTGGCAGACAGTGCCGGAACAAAGAAGAAACACGGACGTGTGAGTAGAATGAAGGGGAAACGGTGGAAAACAATCGTGAAGAACAAGTTAATGGAGAGAAATGGAATTTCTGCAAGTCATGCCGAAGTAAGCAAAGGCAACGAAAAAGCTAATGTAGAAGTGGAAGGTGAGTTGAAGGAAAATGCTGCAAGGGAGAAGAAGGAACAAGCCAATTTACTTAAGCCTGAAAATCATGAAATCAGCACAGATGTTAGAAACATGATAGTGAATGATACAAATCATCAGGTGACAAACAACAACGGCACCGGCATCAACCCGGAACAAGAGGGAGTGGATGAAGAAAGACTGACAGAAAATAATGAAGACAGTGTTGCTCAACAAAACTGGAGCAGGAGGCATATCAACAAAGCTACCAAGGATGGTGCACAATCAAAATCCAAGGTGTTAGATGAAGAGCAAGAAGCAATAGAGATTTCAGATGTTCAAAACAGGGATGATGATGAGGAAGATAATGGTGAATTCTTCAGGGATTCCCTATCTGATGTTGAAGATGATAAGGAGGAGTACAAGGAAGAGATAAATGAGTCAGAGTTTCAGCCTGATTTGTGATTTAGTTGTATTTGCATGATCTTTAATACGCAAATTAGAGTAGTGTGTTTGGTTTGGTAGGAACACTTCAAATCACTGGCTTGAGAGGGTGCAAGTGTGTAACATCTTAGCAAGTAGCAAGTAGGTTTCGGTGAACTTTATTCCTCTCTATTTAGTGAACAAATTTTCGTTTTATATTGCAGTAATTTCTTCTTACTACACAAACTCTGCATTATCAATGGAAGTTGGAGCTGCTAACTTGCTGATATCAGCTTAAATAATCAAATCAATTGCCACTAAATCTAACAAGTTTGCCATCCCGGTTGGGATCGATGCTTGAAATTTTCAAGCATTCCCAATGGGATTCAACTCATGTATCTTGCCAAAGTTGAACCAAATGATAAAATCTTGTTACGTATTTTATTGCTTTCAGATTTAAATATGATATAGTGTCCATTAACATCTAAAATATGTAAAATATTCTACCAACTTTTGGAAAATGGCTATTATACAGGAAACTGTTGCTGGAAATAACACTATTTGCTCTGGTCGTCTTAGTACGAGAATCATTTGAATACCGATAAAGATCCTGCGAATATACTTATTGATTGCAAATGTAGAGGAATTCACGAACTGGCTTAACACAAGCTAATGTTAAATGTAAATAAAATTTTACACGTTTTTTCAGGAAAAAAGCATCATCATCATCTCCCAACTTTCACTGTCTTCAAGGAATAATGGGTAACTATCCCAAATATTTCTTCAAGGAACAATGGATAACTAGCCCAAACATTTTTGTTTACCAGCAAATAACAGTGTCCCAGAAAATTCCTGGCACAACGAATTATTAAGGGGAAAACTTTCGGATGTAAACTAACATGCTCCAAGCCTCAATGAGATGCTTCCGCCAATTTCTGCAAATATACAGAACATTCAGTGAGCAAAGACTAGAAGCTCGAAACCACTCAAATAATACACATGTAACTGACATGACACTAGATTGTGAAAGACAACATTGCAAAAATCGTTCTAAACATCCTCCTGAAATGAAGTAAACCATAGGTACTTTAATGTATTGAAATTTTAAAAAGCAATCAACTCTTTCTTAATTTAGTAATGAGTAGGATGTTGCAGAGTAATATATCTTAGGAAGGAAGATTAATCGTTTCTTCTAAATTAATCATTGTAACATGCTAAAAGACCTGAACATTGTACAAATAACATACTTATAAGTGTCATTCCAAAAATGAAATTAGAGTAGTTTGGTTGGAAGGAAGAAATAGGCTGAAAACTTTAATGGATGAGTTTGAACGTGCAAGTGCAACACATGGATTTCATCCATGAAAATTTCGCTAACAATTTTATTCCCAACCAAACATACCCTTAAAAGTGGATGGAGGAAGTATAGTCTATCAGTTTCTCCGACTACATTAAATTATTCCAACCTCCATGATAGTCATCTTGCAATAATTATTTCTTAACAGAACAAACTGTCTTCAGTGACAACTAAGTAGAAACATGAAACCAAAAATTAATGAAACAATCAGATCTTGACTGTCAAATGAAAAATGCAGCATTGCCATCAGCGTTCAACAGGAAATAAGGAACCCAAAAAAAATTCTGGAGGTGTTAACCAATGACCTCCATGCAATTTTTCAAAAATGGTAAAGGAGAAAGGAAGTGGAAAAAAGATGCCTCTCACTGCCAACAGAAAGGCCTTGCATAACTTATAGTGAAGCAGCTATAACAAACAAGGTCATGCAGATTCACAATGATCTTAACTACAAGCCAATAATGATACTCTTGTAACAAAGGAATCGAAAATTGAAAGTACCTCTTCTTTCTTTCCCTTGCCTCCTGTGAAGAACTTGTATGTCCCATAGAAGAACAGTCCCCACCCAGTTAAACTGACAATCACAAACTGCACGTGCAAAATAAACCAGTCAGAAAAAGAATATCCGGAAACACATTTGGTTTCCAAGAAAATGATCCAATCATCTCATCCTCAAGCCCGAAAATTCTACTCACGTGCTCTTCCTTCCACTTAGATGGGCTCATTGGGTCTTCCCAGGCGTTAACTTTTGGAGGACCATGGTGATCTGCAGTAAACAAACGATCATAGAGCCATTTCACAAATGTCAGAAGTCTGCACTGCATACAAACATTCTACACAAGTAGAAAATCAATTTCATCACATGACATAGAACAAATGATCAACCAAACATCTATTCCTTCAATGAGGTTCACTTGGGGTCATTAAGCCAGAGTGCATCAAATCCCTTGTTTACCATCACGAGATATGTAAACAAAAATTTAGACACCTAGAGCCATAGAATAATTTCATCCATTTTTTATAAATATAACACTACCAAACCACACACATACTACTTAACCTAATGTTCAATTCACAATTAATACTCCCAAAAATTATAGCTCCAAAATCTCACAGAAGTGAAATTTACCCAATAATTTCCTAGATATCCCTAAAAATTAGTGGTCTCAATAGAATGGGAAACCAAAAGTTTCGCACTTTCGATTTCACTCTACGTAAATATCGAAGAATCTGGCCATACATGAAACTTAAAACCGGAAGCTGCAGTGGTGCGTCAATGCAGAGAAAATGGGGGCATTATTGATATATTGTTATCAAAGCGATGTAGGTAAATGAGATCGGAGAAATAATCGCTTAAAAGAGAGGGATTTTGATTATACGGCTAAATCCAAGCAGGCACTAGAAGACAGAGAAATGTGAAATTACCGGCGGCTCCCGCAAGATTGCGGCGGGGTACGAGAGAGGAAGGTTGAATCGGAGTTCTGGAAGTGGAAATAGAAACGCGAGTGAGAGATGCTGCTCGGCGAGCTGCGGTTGCTGCTACGGACGCCATTGCCTTCGGAGTTTCGGAGAGAGAGAGACAGAGAGCGCAAAGAAAGTGGTGGCGTGGTAATAGTTGAGGAACGAAATGTTCAAAAGGAAAGGGATCTTCTTGAAACGTCACCGTGTTTCCGTCCCTCAAATTCGTTTTTTCTTTTTTGAGTATTTTTTCTTTATTCAATTTTTTTTAAATCTCTAAAATAAAAAATTTCTAAAATAATAAAATAATTGTTATAAAAATAAACATTATGGTTTAGAGAATAAGAGAGAGAATAAAAAAACATAAGAGATGAATTCTACTAAAATATGCTTGCAATCAATAACAATACATAGCACTCTCTTTAGATTTAGTAGTAGATTAATGTCTCGTTAAAGTAAATGAAAAAAGAAGAATTTTTTACATATAAGTATTTTTTTTTATATAAGTTATATAAGTTATTTATTTTTTTTTTGTCTTTCTCTATGTCTCCTCTTTTTCTTCTTCTTCTTTTTTTTTTCGTGCCTCTTCTTCTTCTTCTTCTTTATTTTAAAAGTGTTTCATCTTCATCGTCGTGTTTCTCCTCGTTCTTCTTTTGATTTTGCAACATTATGTATTTTTTTTATTTGATTTTTTCTTTCAAAAAAATTATGAGAATATGAAATAAGAAAATGAAGAAGAAGAAGAAGCAGCAGAAGATGAGGAGGAGAAAGAAGAAGAGTTCTGAATTATGCATAAGATATACTTCAACGAATTTTGGATGTATTTTTTAAATCTTTTTGGTGTATTTCTGTAATCCTTTGGGTGTATTTCTATAATGATTTGGGTGAATTCCTGTAACCATTTGGGTGTATTTCTGTAATCGTTTTAGTATATTTCTGTAATCGATTGGGTGTATTTCTGTAATCGTTTGGGTGTATTTCTGAAGTTTCATTATCTTCAAAACGATTTCAAAGCTTGATTTCAGAAACCATGAAAATCGAAAAAAAACGAAGCAAGAATACCAATGATAAACGCAGATAAAACAACGAATGAAAAGACAGAGAGAACGCACGAAGGAGATCGAACAAATTTAACAAGAAACTCGTTTTTATGGAGGAAGAAGAAGAAGAGTAGGAGAAAAAGGAGAAGAAGAAGGAAGCGGAGGAGGAGAAGGAAGAATGCGAAACATGTCATGAAAATCGTATATGAGCCAGCGTAGTTTTTGTTAAGTTTCTCCCAACTTATATGACTTATAAACTAAATGACTTGTATGTGTAGTACTTATCGTGAAAAAAAAACTAAGTAAAAGAAAAAAATAAATTGTATAAAATTGTCTTGTTAAAAATCTTACTAGAAAAAAGTTTAAGGTTGGAACAAAACTCATGATTAGGTATTTTTATACCTTTTATAGTTACATATTATATCACTTGATATTTTTTATTCGGTAAATTCCACTAATTTTATGTACTAATTTATTAAACCTTGAAGTAGATAAAATTTTTGTGAATAAATCTATTAAATTATTATTAGAACAAATTTGTTAGAAGTTTGTATCATCACATTATTGAAGATTGTGCACATAAAAGAGTTATGATGAAATATGTATTCTCCTATTATTTTTAATGTATCTTTTATTTAATTGATATATATAAACATAATTATTTTCGTATATGATTGTTGGTATCTTCTTTGTGAATAAGTCACACATATCTTAGACGTATTGGATGATTGATTAAAAATAAATATATTTTCAGTTACTTTATAAAATTTTAATATTTTTATATGATTTGAGGAGATGTAACTATGTTTTTTTTTTTTTGGAGGATTAGGATATGGCTTCCACTCGTGAATAAATAATCTATTTGTCATATACTTTTTTGTGGGTCAAAAAAATTATTTGTATCTATATATTATATCCAGTTAATTAGAATGTAGATTTATTAAAGTAAAATAAATCATCTTATTAATAAATTCTTAAAAATATCTTAATATATGTTTAACATTATTTTTATTTCTTCTAGTTGGGTAAGAATTAAGCTTTGATAACAATTTTATTAAAAATACTATATCTAATCTTATGTTATTAGTAAATTACATTAGTGCTTTAATAACACTATCAGTACTTTAGGACAAAGGAACTCCTTATTACTTTCACAAGGCAAACGAATTTTTGTTCACATATGAAAAACTCAATTAGTTTACTTTATCCAGCTAAAATCTTTTTAAAAGTTTCTCACCATATAAGTTTACTGATAGATGAATATATTTCTATCAAATATTCAATTTATAAGTTCAGACAAAATTTTATTTTATTAAAATCTTTTATTTTAAATTTTCTTTTTAAATAATCTATAATTTTTAAATTTTTTTAAATTTAATAATATTTAAATCATCAATATATATAACAATAATAATAAATTTGGATTCAAACTTTTTTATGAAAACATATGAACATATATGATCATTATTTTTGTATCTATCATTTAATAAGTATTCACAACATCATTTATACCACATGATATCAGATTGTCTTAATCCATACGAAAATTTTTTAAGTCTTACTGAACAACCTCAAGAAAATTGTTGTATGTTTCAGATACTTTAAATCTCTTAGAAATTTTCATATAAATTATTTACTTATTCTGATGTATAAATAGATTATAACAACATGCATTAGGCAAGTGTTAAGTTTTTCATGTATGTACAACCAAACTAATGAGATATATTGATGTAATTGAATCCATCACATAGGAATAAGTTTTTGGGTAAATACTCAAATTAGTCCCTCAAAAATTACGCGATTTTTAATTTGGTCTTTTAAAGATTTTTTTAGTCAAATTCATCCTCAAAAGATTTTAGTTTAGTCACGTTAGTCCTTTCGTCATTTTTTACGTTAACAGCATTAACGGAAAGTGACATGGCACGTTAAGTGCTACGTGGTAAGTCACTAGATGATTGGTTGACGTGTTAGATCAGTGATACGTGGCACATCACGTGTCAGTTGACATGTAAAAAAGTTATTTATAATCAAAATAGTTCTTGAAAGTTCAGACGTAAGTCATTTTCATCCCTAAAATTTTAAAAATTAATCAAATTAGTCCTTATATAATTTTTTATTTTTTTGATAATATTAAATTTGAAATATTTTTTGATACTACTAATTTTAATAGAAATATAATTGACAAAAAAAATTTAGTAATTGTATCTTTTCTTCTTAAAATTTTTTTCAATAAAATTATCTCTCTCCTTTAATTCTTCGCAAAATCTCTCTTATTCATTTTTATTCTAAAACCTTTTCTTACATTATTATATTTTATTGGAATATATATATATATATATATATATATATATATATATATATATATATATATATATATATATATATATATACTCAAAATTAAAATGTATGTATTTATTAACCTAAACAAAGTTATATGCTCAAAATAAAAAAATTATGTATGTTAACTTAAACAAAGTTATATGCTCTAATTTTAATATTATTTTTGGACCTTAATAAACAAAATTCTCTTTACATAAAATAATAAAAATAATTAAATTATTATAAAATTATTTTGTCATTTGTATTTTAAAATTTTATCTTTTAAATTGTAATTTTTTAATTTAAATGAGTTTATCAAATTATCGTTGATTATATATTTAAAAATTTAATATTTTAAATCTCACTTAATAATATAATATAGTAGAATTCAATAATTAAAAAACTGATTTTTCGAATCACTTGTTGAATCTTAATAACTAGTATATATAACTAGTATATACTAAAAATTTTAAGATTTTGGATTTTACTAAATAAATATAGTAGTTATTTTAAATATTTTAATCTTTTATTCAACAAGTGATCCCACAAATGAGTTTTTAAATTATTGAGTTCTATCATATAAATTAAACAATAATATAAATTATAATTTTAAAAAATTTAAAAGATTTAAATTTTAAAATAATTATTATATTATTTAGTGAGATTTAAAATATTAAATTTTTAAATACATAATCATCAATAATTTGATAAACTCATTTAAATTAGAAAAATTCCACTATAAAAAACTTACAATTTAAAAGTATAAAATTTTAAAATACAAAAGACAAAATAATTTTATAATAATTTAATTATTTTTATTATTTTATGTAAAGAGAATTTTGTTTATTAAGGTCTAAAAATAATATTAAAATTAGTACTATCAAAAAATATTTTAAATTTAATATTATGAAAAAAATATATAAAAACTAATTTGATTAATTTTTAAAATCTTAGAAATAAAAATGACTTATATTTGAACTTTCAAGGACTATTTTAATTATAAATAACTTTTTTACATGTTAACTGACACGTGGTATGTCATGTGTCACTGACCTAACACACAACCAATCATCTGGTGACACATGTCACTTAATACGATACGTCATTTTGTCACGTGGCACGTCACGTGGCTTTCCGTTAGTGTCGTTAACGTAAAAAGTGACGAAGGACTAACGTGACTAAACTAAAATCTTTTAAAGATAAATTTAATTAAAAAAATATTTAGAAGACCAAACTAAAAATTGCGTGATTTTTTAGGGACTAATTTGAGTATTTACTCACAAATTTTCATATAGTCAATATTAAATTTCTGTGAGAAGCATTATACTACTAGTCGTACTTTATTTATATCTTTCTATTTCAATTTTTTCATTTTATTTTCGCACAAAATTTCACTTATATTTCACTGATTTTATACCTTCAAATGTTTACCGACTAAGTTGAGTAGTGATATGATTGATAACAGATTGTTGACTGTAAAACATAACAAGGGAAAACATGTAAAAGGGGTGGATATAAAATTCATGAGAGTATACTGTGGGTTCGTGTTTTAACTTTTATTTTACGTTATCTTTGTTTAGTGTTTGTTTTGCTTGCTTTGTGTTTGGTGTTCTCTTTCTATTATTTATGTTTCGTTTCTTGTAAGTTGTAACACGCTTCAGGTCATTGTGTTGAGTTCTTGTTTTAAAAAAATAAAAACTTGAATTGCATTTTTTTTCTTTTGCCTAATCATTTCTCTATTTACAATCTTTAACAGATTTTGGTTCAGAATCTTTGTCTTATTTATTAGTTCAACAATAATATAATAAACAAAAATATTGTCACAACAATATACTTCTAATTCCATATTTTGTTAGTGGTGACATTTATTATGATCTCTTCTATTTACGTGTGTAAATCTCTTTAAAAATTTCACTAATAGTTATGTTGTCGAATTTTTTTTGGAATACTTGCCTAAATTTCGTTATTATCATAATAAGTTATCTTTTTCTTTTTTGAGAAATATTTACTTTAAAAATGATTGATCTTCCATGTTTTAACTTTTAAGCATAAGTTACTTATTGCACCAATAATTTGTCCTTCTGAAATACTTACTGTTATTGGTGCATTCATGAAAAAATTATAATACTTATTAATTGGGTTTAGTTATTGTACACTTGTCTGTTGTCTCTTACTGAATTGCTCACTTGTGGTTTTATTTTATTTTATTTTAGGGGACGTACAAGCGATTAGGACTTGTAAGTATTACAAGTCAATTAAACTCTAATCCCCAAAATTCGCTGCAAGTGCTACGTTCCTTACACGCGCTACATTCCTTCTTCTTCTTCTTCTTTTTTGATCGTTCTTTTCTCCTCCTTTCTCATTGATTTGTTCTTCGTTGTTGACGTTAGTTCCTCCACATACTGTTACGGCACGTTTTCATTGCACCTTCTTCTTCTTCTTGCTGCACGTTCTTCTTCGTCTTCCTCTTCTTCTTCTTCTTTTCTTTTGTTTCTTGCCTTCTCTTTCTCCTTCTTCATTTACGTGCTTTTCTCTCTGTTCTCTTTTTTCGTTATTCTCGATTTCTATTGTTTTTTGACATCAAGCTCTGAAATCGTTTTTGAAGAAGAAGAAGTAGCAGAAGATGAGGAGGAGAAAGAGAAAGAATTTTGAATTATGCATGATTTTGGGTGTATTTCTTAAATCCTTTGGGTGTATTTTCTGTAATCTTTTGGGTGTAGTTCTATAATCGTTTGGGTGAATTCCTGTAACCGTTTGGGTGTATTTCTGTAATCTCTTGGGTGTATTTTATGTAATCGTTTGGGTGTACTTCTGTAATGCTTGCCATTTTTTTCTGAAATGAAAAATACACCCATAGATATCAGTAAGATACACCCATAGATATGAGTCAGATACACCCATAGATATCAGTCAGATATCACTCAAATACACCCAAATGATTACAGAAATGCACCCAAAGGATTACAGAAAATACACCCAAACGGTTACAAGAATTCACCCAAACGATTATAAGAATACACCCAAAGGGTTACAGAAAATACACCCAAAGGATTTAAAAAAATACACCCAAAATTCGTTGAAGTACATCTTATGCATAATTCAGAACTCTTTCTCTTTCTCCTCCTCATCTTCTGCTGCTTCTTCTTCTTCAAAAACGATTTTACCATGAAAAATCGAAAAAAAGAGAAAACAGAGAGAAAAGACGTAAATGAAGAAGAAGAAGAAGAGGAAAACGAGGAAGAAGAACGTGCAGAAACGAAAGAAAAGAAAAAGAAGAAGAGTAAGAGGAAGAAGAACGTATAGCAAGAAGAAGAAGAAGAATTTCAGAAACCATGAAAATCGAAAAAAAAAACGAAGAAGAAGAAGAAGAAGAAGAGGAAGAGGAAGAGGAAGAGGAAGAGGAAGAAGAAGAAGACGAAGACGAAGACGAAGAAGAAGAAGAAGAGAAGAAGAAGAAGAAGAAGACGAAGAGGAACCGTTTGAGTGGGGCGCGTGTAGTTACGCTCCATTCAAAATGAGTTAATGCGCGTATTAATGAAGTTTGGACTGATAACTTGTAAAACTTGTACGGCCTTTTTACTTATATGTGTAGGAGCCCCTTTATTTTATTTTTTAATATTTTGGACTGGCTCACTTGAGGCTTCTTACTTCACTGCATCAAGACACACATTGGAAGCATATATATAGAAGCATTCATGGATAAGCTACCAATTGCAAAATATCTTTAAGTTCATTATGAGTCATAAGTCTCTTGGTTTGCTCTTTGAGAGAAAATGTCGTCAATCTTTTATTAATACAGGCATTTTATCTCAAAATGATCTTCTCTTATTTTTCTTTTTTTAATGTATTTATTTAAAGATAATTACTAATTTGATATAAAATTCAGATATTAACAAAAAAAAATTTTAAAATGTTATCGATGAAAAAAACTCATAAAAAAAGATTAATTTAGACAAAAGTAATTAACTATCAATTAAATTAACTAAAGCTAATATTAACGCTGATGTAGCAATTAATAGTTATTATAAATTTATAATAATTACAAAAAAAAAGTTATCCATATTTTTAATTTTTATAATTTTAAAAATATTCCGATTTAAATTTTTTAAAAACTCTAATCTCTTTTGTCCGAAACTCTAATCTCTTCTTCTTCTTTCCAAATCTCCATGCACCCCAATTCCATTTGCCATCTGCCTCCTCTTCTTTTACTTACAATCCTCAAATTAAATATATATTTATTTAATATATATTTTCTTTTTTTTTTAATTTATTCACTTACATACAGTAACTAAAATTATAAATTAAAAAAAATTAAAAAAATAAAGATAAAAATAAAGATGAAAATGAAAATAAAAATGTTAAAAGAAGAAACATATCATTAAAGCACCATTTCGAGGTGTCTACCCTCATTTTTTTTTGTCGTTGTTATCGTCACTTTCCTCCTCTTTTTCTTTATCTTCCATAATAGTTTTAGTAGAAATAAAATCTGAGAAGGTGGAACCCAATAGCAAAATAGATTTGGGAACGAATCTGAGGTAGAAGATGGAATCCACCAGCAACAGCAACACTACCATCCTCTTTTGTCATCACATTCTCTTGCTTCTTCTTTCTTTTTTTCTTTCTCTTTTTTGTTCTCTTTCTCTGATTTTTAAAGGATACTAGGTTTTGATACTGGAATTTAAATTTAAATTGTAATTATACTTTGATATTTAAATTTGAATTTGTTATTAATGAAGGAGGAAGAGGTAGATAATTGAGAGGGACAAGGAGTGTGAGGAGATTGGGAAAGAAGAAGAGAAGATTTGTGGATGATGATGAAAAAAAAGAGTTTCAGAAAAAGGAGATTGAAATTTTTTAAAAATTTAAATTTGTGTGTTTTTAAAATTATAAAAATTAGAAATACAAATAATTTTTTGTAATTATAATTATTGTTAACTGTTAGGTTAGCATTTAATGTTAACTTTAGTTAACTCAATTGATGGCCGATTACTTTTGTCAAAATTAATCATTTTTAAAAGATTTTTTTGTCGATAATATCTTTTAGAATTTTTTTGTCAGTGCCTAAATCTTTTGAATACCAAATTGGTAGTTACTTCTATTTATTTAATATCAAAAAATAACTTTAAGAGTAAAATATTATTTTTGTCATCAATATTTGAGATAAGTCTCAAAGTTGTCTCTAACGAATGTTTAGGGCGTATTATTTAAGTCCATAATATTTCAAAATTGTCTCATTGTGGTCCTGTCGTTAGTGATCTATTAACAAAATTAATGATATAACAACATTGAGACAATTTTAACACGTTAAGGACTTAAATAGAACGAAAATTTTGGAGACAAAAAGATACATTACTCTTAGAAGAATTGCCACATCAAGAAAAATAAAAGTAAATTTTAATGGAATGAATTCGTTACGATTTTAAGATTTTTCCTCCTGCCTGTAAAATAGCTAGTAGATAAACCTATGAAAAAAAAGAAAAAAAGAGCATAGTATATACAATAAAATATGTTGAGTTTACAAAACAATAATCATATTTTTTGTGATGACAAACACATTATATTTTTTTGGGTTAAAAGTACAAAATTAAGGTGTTGCTACGGTATAGAAACTCATATAATTATATACATATAGAAAACACGTGTTGCATAATCATTTGTTATCCGATGACCCCAACATGCTTGTTCCACATATGATTTAACAGAAGGGGTCAGACTTTGAAAGACAAAAGCTAAAAGGCTACTACGAAGTGATCAGAAGTTGCAGTGAATTAATTTAAAAGGTTGTAGTGGATTAGTAATTAATTAAATGATTTATTGAACGGTATAAAAAGCATAATGAATTCATTGTTTTTATTGCGGGCCGTGGGTCATAATTAGTTTTTGGACCATGGCTGTATTTTATGCTTTTAGTTTTATTTTGTTGGTTAAGTTTATTATGATTCATATTTATTATTGTTGCAATGTACTACTTGGGCAAAAAATGTACGGGCTTTTTGGTGGAATGTTGAGACATGTCTTAAGATAAAATAAGTCTTTGTTTGTCTGACCAGGAATTTATGATCCCACTCAAATAAAGTAAGATATGAAGAGCTGTACTGAAGTAAAAAAGGAAAAAAAAGATTGTAGCTACAAGAGCAAAACAAAATTGATATAACAAGGGTACATGTTGGATAATTTCTTTAGAAACAGATGAAGATTGAATGTAAAAAATTTGATTAGTGGAGATAAAATATGCATAAAATAAAAAATATTTGTGTAATTATATTTATTATTATAAATATAATAAATTTTGAATAATGTCAGAAAAAATTAAAATACTAAAATAATCATTTAAATAACAATATTTAACCGAGAAAAAAACCCTATTATCCCCTTTACTCAAAATCAATAGCAGCCCTAGCAATCTATTCACTCACCATCATCACAGAACTGCATTCTGCTGCCAGAGGGTGGTGTCGTTGCCGTCAAAGGTCTGTGATGCTCGGCCCTCCTCTCATTGCCGTCGCGAAGGTTTGGTGGTAGGAGGTGTTCTCCTCTAGTCGCCAATGTCTACACAGCCGTGGTATCCTCACCGTCGTGATCCTCTGTAATCAGCCTTGTTGTCGTCGTTGTCACTTCCGTTCTGTCTATCACCTCCACGCGTACGACTTTGCTGCTTGTCCGGGCTCTATTCCATGGTAAGCACCGATGTACGACTTCTTCAGTTGCATTTTGTTTCTAGTTAATTTTTTAGATTTTTGTTGTATATGTTGGATCTTTGAGTTAAATGTATGTATTAGTTTAATTTATTGTATGTATATTGGATTCAAACTGGGATTCTTTTCTGTGCTTAGTATACAGGTATTTGGTGGTTAAAGTTTGTTAATTGGATTAAGTAGCCCCTTTTGAGTATTGAAAGTTTTGATTGCTTAGCAAACGGGTCTTGTTTGTTTGTTTAACTCTTCCAATAATTTGTTGAGAATTGTAAGATTGATTTTTTTTCCCAAGTAAAAGAATTGGCTCGGAATGACTGCTGATTTAGCATCCCACATTAGAAAATGTGTATGCATTAGGTTGTGAACATATATTAATTGGATCAGCTAGTCCCTGGTGAATTTTGAATGTTTTGATTGCTTAGTAGGTGGGTGTTGTTTGTTTATTTAACCCTTCTAGTAATGTCTTGAAAATTGTAAGATTGAATTTTTTTCCTAGCATAAGTTAATTGGCTCGGAATGACTGATGCTTCAGCGCTACAAGTTAGAAAATGTGTATGCATCAGGTTCTGAACATATATTTTAATGGGATAGACTAGTCTCCTTTAATTCTTGAATGTTTTGATTTCTTAGCAAGTGCGTCTTGTTTGTTTATTTAACCCTTCCAGTAATTGTTTGAGTCTTGAATGTGTTGATTGCTTATCAAGCGGTTCTTGTTTGATTATATAACCCTTCAAGTTAGAAATTTGTAAGGTTCAATTTTTTTCCAACTAGATTAATTGGCTGTGAATGACAGCTGGTTTAGCGTCCCTGGTCGGTAAATGTGTATGCATCAGGTTGTGAAGTTATGTTAATTGATGCTATGAGAATTATATAGAAAATGTGTCGTGTGCCATGTTTTGATGTTAATTGATTTGAAGTTTGTTGTCGTTAATGTGCCCAACTGATATTCCAGGAATATGATTTTACGGTTGGGAGGTTTACTTAAGGGTAGCGTAGTCTGGTTAAATTAAATAGTTGATTGGAATTCCAATAAGTTGGCTTGAGAATGGAGGGCAACAATGGTTTGTTTGGTGGTGCCGAGGAACTTGGGAATGCAAGCAATGGATCAATTTGCAAAAATGATAGTGTAGAGAATGGGTGTGACATTGACGCTCGCCAGCCCAGTTTGGATGATGATGTATCAGAATTATGGAGATGTCATAGGTCTAACAGCAGAAGATATATGTAAGAAGGTCTTTCGGAGCGAGGAACGTGCTTATGATTTCTTTGCAAAACTTGGAAAACGTCTTGGGTTTGGGGTTCGGAAGGGTGACTATGGGAAAGATGAGGAGGGAAATTTGATAAGGCGAAGATTCTTTTGCAACAAGGCCGGTTTAAGGGACCAGAAGCATTACAATCGGGTGGATAGAAAAAGATTACATCGTCCAGAAACACACACGAATTGTGAGGCAAAGCTGTCAGTATATCTTGATAGGGTATCTTTCACCTGGAAGGTTAGGAAGGTGAACTTGGAACATAATCTCCCTCTGATGCCCAGGATAATGGTACACATGATTCCAGGATTTCGTCATATGTCAAATTCTGCCAAGGCACACATAAATGGGATGCAGCGTTACGGCTTACCAACCTCAAAGATACTTGGGTACATGGCAGGAATTTCTGGGAAGTATTCTTTCCTTGGATTCATAAAAAAAGATGCTTACAAATACATCGAGAAGAGCAAATGCGATAAGATTACAGATGGTGACACTAATGCAGCCGTCATATACCTTGAGGGAAAGGCCACAGCTGATCTGATGTCGATGGCAAGGTACAACCTCACCGATGATGGTATGTTGGCGAACCTGTTCTGAGCTGATGGAGCGAGTCGAGTTGATTACCAATATTTTGGTGATGTCCTTGCGTTTGACTCAACCTAAAAAAAACAAATATAAGAGGCTGTTGTTCATATTCTCTAGCACGAATAACCATAAACAAACAACAATCTTTGGCTTTGGTCTTGTTTTGGATAAGCGCATACCATCTTACACATGAATGCTCGAGAGCCTGATAAAAGTAATGTGTGACAAGACACTGTCTGTAGTTGTTACAGACGGAGATGATGCAATGATTGCAGCTGTGCAAAAAGTTTTTCCACGAGCGACTCATAGGTTGTGTGCGTGCCACTTACAAAGAAATGTAACCTCAAACTCTAACGAAAAAATGTTTCGGGTTGTGTTTGCAAAGTGGTTATATGCTGACATGGAAATTGCTGATTTTGAGGCTGAATGGTGTCAGGCAGTGATAGACTTTGAATTGGGTGACAAGCTATGGGCTTCCCAGATGTACGAGAAGTGGAAAATGTGGGCCAATGCATATCTACGGAACAAGTTTTGTGCTGGTTTTTCGATGACATCTAGGTGCGAGGGAATCAATGCTAACGTAAAAAATTCCTGACTTCTAGGCATAGCATTCTAGAACTTATTCAGAATCTTGAGTTGCTTGTTCGGGAATACTGAAACAATGAGCTTCTTGCATAGTTTAATACATTATATAACATGTCGATCATCACAAGTTGCTTGGATTTCATTGAAAGATATGCTGCCAAAGTGTATACCCGAGCTGTCTTCAACGAGGTTAAAAAAGAGATAGATCAGGTGGGCACGGTTAACTTTGTTAGTCGAAGGAGTGTCTCCACAACAATGTTGTATATCACAGAAGTCTATGGTAACCTGGGAAGATGAGTTATGACATTATTCAAGAAAAATATTGTTAAGTTAGAATGCAGTTGTCGGTTCTGGGAACGAGTGGGGTACCCTTGTAGGCACATGTTTTTTGTTATGAAATACGAGCATTTAGATGCTATTCCCGATCGCTTGATAATTAAAAGATGGAGAAAAGATGCCAAAGACATCAGACAGTATGTTGATGCATTAAAGAGGACTCCGAGAGGGAAATTTTACTGAGGCATGGTGCCCTTCATGCAGCTTCTCAATGGATGCTTTTTGTCGGTGCCAAGAAGCTAGAGCTGTTTAGAGTTGCATTGAATGGGTTTAGAAATGTTTGCAGGGACCTGAAAAATGGAAATGCTAAAGCTGTGGATGGTGCTTCGAAGGGGGTTGAGGTCGGCATTAGGGACCCTGTGGTTGTTAGAACGAAAGGAGCCCCTTCTTCGAAGAAGTTAAAGTCGAAGAAAAGAAGTTGTACTACTTGTAGAAAAACAAGGCACACTAAATGGAAGTGTACAGTTAGCAGGAGGACTTTTAATGAATAGATGGCACGGAAGGTGCTGATATATTCAACACAGAGCCTGCGAAGGTATTCTTGCTACATAATCAGTTGATACTTCATTTTTTATTTCTCAAAAAAATTAAAAATTGTATCTAACTTGTCCACCACTGAATTGTGCACCCATGAAGACTTTATTGTGTATTTACTAATCCATATTAGGTTAACAATGTTGAGGTGGAGTATAAGAAAGGAGTAACACGAGCAGGTGTTGATGTTGATGTGTTGGAAGAACATCAGATTGGTGACCACAAATTCAACGGTGATTGGATAGTGTGCACAGCTCAATGCCAGAACATGTAATCGTTTGGCGATCAGAATGATGCTGACTGGGAAACAAAGGTGCTTAAATCTTTTTCCCAGCTGATATGTGTTGTGTGTTTAGTTGAAATGGTAGTTTACATTATCGATATTATCATGATGATATTTCTCATCGTAGGTCATGGATATTTTGAGGAAGCTGAATCCAGGAATGGAAGCCAAGTCTGGTTCGACAAGGTGATGCGGGGGGAGGGGTGTGATTGCTTTATTGTCTGTTATTTTTTTTTGGCATACTTGCTTTGTGGACTTTGGAATGCTTATGTGTAAATGGCGATTTTATGGAGGTGATGCCTCGTGGGTGTGGTCTAACTTTTCCATCCTTTAAATTGACTTTTGCCTTCCTTTGGCCTCGTAACTTATCTGGCTGATAATCATTGCCATTCTTTTTACAAAAAAAAAAAGAATCATTACCGTTGTATGTCTTTATTTAGCAACAATTGGGTTTTGGGTTTTTTTTCTCAATTCGATCCTGAAAAATGTATGAGAGGATTAAAAAATGCCAAAAGGCCCAATTGATACTTATCAATAATTCCTATAGTCCACGATATACATTTGGGGAAGCCTTCTAAATGAATTCTCTTAACTCCAAGAAATAATGAATCCATTAAAAAATGGACCCATCAGCTACGCACATGTTCACAAGATAGTGAAAGCCAGATGTGCAAGCCTAACTAATTAAAAGAAGAAAACTAATTGCCAGACAAATAAGGAACAGACACAAATGAAAAATAGATGAACTAATCAAAGGAAAGTTGAAGACTATTTTTTGAGAGTCTAAAATAAAAGAGGTAGCTTCGTTGGAAGTCATATGCAAATATGCTTCATTAAATGTCGAGATCAAAAGTGCAGAATCTAATGGCCTCTTCCCTGTTATCGTTTTCCTTAACTTCTTGACATAAAAGAATGTTGATTTTTTTCTTTAATTATCTTAAAAATGGGATTACGCAAATGTTGATATCATATATAATAACGTAATATAAAGTCTTAGCCTAAGATGCTTAATATGAGATAAAGTCTTGTATGTCTTATCAGAGTTGTGCATGCAAACTAGTGTGGACTAGGATCTATGTTTGCAGTAATGCAAGTCAGAAAACAACCAAAAGGGAATGAGCCAAGGACTGTTATTTTTCGGGTCGCATTACTAAGGCTTAGGATAACATGTCATTCACGACGTCCACTTCAAGTACATACATCTTCACAAAATAGTGTAACTAAGTCCTCGTCAAAAGACGCCTATATGGTTGGGCTTTGACTGATGATGCTAATCACCGGTGATGACTTTGGGGATTTGTTGTCGGTTGCCTTCTGAGGCTTTTGACCAGAATCCCGCACAACATTATCCCAGTATTCAATTGCTCTTTGACAGATTTTGGGCCTTATTGGGTTGGCTCTTGACATGACCAAATCCACCGCTAACTGTATTCGGTGGGTGTCATTTACAATATGCGAAGAATAATTGTTTGTTAACATAGTTTAACGAGTCCCTACATAAGTAATGTAAGGGTATCATAATTTTAAAATGGTCTTGAACCTCGAGATCATATGAGGTCCACAATTCAGACAGTTGCATCCATTGCGTAACCCAGACCCCGTAGTCTAGTCTGATTAAGGGTAGTACGTTCAACACCAACAAACTCAAAATATTATTTTCATTTAAATTACTGAATTTTATAAGAGGCATAGGATATAGTGTGCTCACGATTTTGGTCGTTGTTGGCTGGTCATGGGCTCTCGAACCTCAAAGTCTGACCTTTCTGGACATTTGTTCTCCTTCTTCCTATAAATTTTCCTCTCCTTGAGCAGCCTAAAAAGGAAAAATGCCTGCTTGAAAATTTGGATGCCCAAACATAACAGTGATAAGCAAGGTATAAATAAGATACATATATGCGTGATAAAAAGAATAAATTATTATGTATTTAACCAACAAAAAATGAAAAATAGTGTTAGGAAAATAATTTTTACCCATATATATGTCATGAAGTAACCTTAAATATTGAAAATATTATTAATTATTTCAAATGAAGTAGAGTACTTAATTCTAAGTAACAATTAAAATATATTCTAGTCTTTTACAAAAGGTTTTTAGAATTTATTATGTATGTACCTCACGCCAAAAAATTATACTTTATAATCATATTTTGAATCGATTTGAATGAAATATATATTTTAGACCACTTATAACTTTGGAAATAACTATGGTTATATAAAATAAGAAGAGTACGTAAGTTTATCTTAAAAATAGTTAAACATAAAATAATGAAGTGAATGTACAGATCATTAATTAAATTTACACCACAAATATGTTTGATAAATTTAAATACCACTATATGGAAAAACCATGAGGCAACTGCATATCACGTACTCCATCTGATCCATTCTATCTTCACGCGCATCAATGTCCTTAGCAAAGTCCAGATATATAAAAGCTTTTTCGCGCAAGTCGACAACCATAAGATACCAGTGTTGATCCTTGTTTAAGGGGATGTAAATTTGTGATGAAATAAAACAACGTATTTAGCCATTAAGTCATGAGTTGCCTGTTTTGACTTAAAACCAACTATGTTAACAGTCTAACCTTTGCCGTCTCGTCAACATACTTCATGTATTTCTGACGAATAAAGGCCAGAGTTTCTTTGCAATTAGTTGAAAGGTTCAAAGCAATTTGCTACATCAATAGAATAAGGATTATGAATGACTTCATGTAACATCTACGCTAAGGATGTCTTTATCATGTTATCGGTTCAACGGACACTTACAGCAAATGTGGTTGGAAGCCACCATACAGAATCATGATGCTCATCATTCAGCATGGTTGCTACAAGGTTTATAACCTAAGCATGTATAAAAAAATAAAAAATGGCTGAAGTCGAATACTGCTTGGTCGTCAAAAGAACAATTACCATTCCTTTTAAAAACAGACGAATGCTCATTACAAATAACATGTTAAAAGTCACCATTTACATTGTCCATAACCTTCTCATAGGGACGCAACGACCAAAATGCATGTCTGGCACCATGGCAGTGTTCGTTAGAATATAATATCTCGCTAAAAAGAAAATCGAAAATAATGTTTGCGGATAGTCCACAATTGTCAAGGGATTCACATGGCTAGAAACATACATGCACACCAACACGAGTTAATCTGGAAGACGTACCCCTGTGCCAGGTCTCTGGCAAAAATGTAGGTCGCAACGGCAAGTTCCGTTGCGATAAATTTCATCCCCTTCGGTGGTCTGAACTCTACATCCAAAAACTATTAACACAGCATACTACAGACTAAGACATCAACTATCGCTAACTGGGCAGAAAATCGAAAGCATATACAAATACCTTAGGCATATCATCCGACGACAATAGCCCATCTCTGTTAACTCGAACAAGTGTAACATCCCCCAGTTGCTCCCCCGGCACTTTTCTCCCATGGTCGTCGTCGCTGCTGTCAAAGTCTAGCCTTCTCTATATAGTAAAGTAGAAAACCTCATATCATCCCATGGTGAAACGGAAGATTGCACAATATGGTTAAATAGATGAATGAGAAAATACCTTCAGTGGATGATCTGAGTGAGCGACCTGTTTCAACACCACCGTCTTTGTTGCCCGAGACCTTGTAGTCATATCTTTCTTTGCAACGACCGCCTCTTTCTTTCCAGGCCAGTCAGCCTCACACAGTTCAATCCCAGCTTTGGGATGCTGCTTCCTGCGCCGGTCCGCATATTCTTTTCAAAAAATCTCTAGTATTTTCCCATGGCTCGTGATGCAGTCAGAAAGCGTTTTCAAGGTACGGGCCTGGGAAGCCTGCAATGCTCGTGTGGTGCTATCATTTTCCACAAGATGCTGCTCAAAAACACCATCATGCAAGTCAACGTAGTATGAAACAAAAAACAATATAACACAATATCGCCGTTGACGAAATGGATAAGTGCAGCTGACCCGGCGAAGTTTGTTGAAAATTACCACCAACGGATCCTCGCCTGGTTTTAAGTCTTCTGCCGTCAGTTCTGGAATGCCACTGAAACAAACATATCTTAGATTTAATCCCGACAATGAACCAAGATGCAAAGAGGTGTTGTGGAAGAAAAGTTTCCATACCCTATGCAGTCGGCGCCAGAATCTGCTGTGGAGGGGTGATTAGCATCCTCCTTCTTCTCTGATTCCCTTAAACCTTCCATTCTGTTGACTTGCACGACCAAAGTTGTCTTTTGTCACAAACTGAAGCTCGTTAATACATGCGAGGATGAGTTATGATATAATACTTAACCCAATTCTCGTATAAATAGTCGGGTTGGTCTCAGTCAGAAGGCCCAAATAAGAATTGTCCCATCCACCCGCCCACACCATTTTTTATGAAGCTTTGTATTAGAATAGTACAAAAGGTTCCAAGCACAAATTAGGGAGAATGCTTTTGACTGGAAGATTAAAATGCTCTCGACGCATTATCACTCCCTAAACCCAATGACCATTGAGATGCCTTGCAGTTGCCGCTCATGATTGACGGGATAAACATACTTGAGATGACAATTACGATGTGACTATAACAGTCTCAATCACATTTTCTTCTAATTTACGAAACAAACGATGCCTTACCCCTCCAAATGAAATTTTTTATTAATACTAAATCATGTTAGGATTTACCTTTTAATTTTGTGAATATCACCCAATTTGTTTTAACATGAGCATTTAGTAATTTATACTAAACCATATGATGGTTGTATATAATTTACTTTTGGCATAATAAAGCGTTTTGGATTTTTTACCTTAATCTATGCTTCATCATTTCTTAATTATACCAATAATGATTTCGAATGAAACTTTATATACACATATTTTAGGAATAAATTATTTTGGAGTCATGATTATTTAATGTAGCCATGCTTAGTCATAGTAAAGTTTATACTAAAATTTAGGACTAAACCTCCCTTGTAGAGACTTAATATATTCATCCTACAGATATCACAAAATAAAATATATAATTAAAATGTTATGGCACATGCACAACTAAACGAAAATATGTACAAATGTAGAATTAACTGCTGTCATCATTGGTTCTTGTTAAATAAAAAAAGTTAATGTTCATAATTAACAAGGAGAAGCCCATGCACGAACTATACTAACGAACCACGAAGAAAACTTTCACGAACCCTAACAAACTTGTTAATACTACATTGAACACCTTTCCATGTGCTTCCTAACTAAAAATTCCAGCTATGCAATAATGTTACCACTTTAGATTCAACATGTGACTTGGTTATGAACACCTAAACCCCTAATATAACAAATCACTAACCACTAGTCGTCGAAGATTTCTTGAAACATTGGCACTTGGCTTGCCAAATCCGCATTCTCCTCCTCCAACACACGAACACGCTCCCTCAAGCCAGCTACCGCCTCACCCCTAAAAGATTCATGTGGATCTTGCATGCGGACCATGACTCTATAATTGTAATAATGTATCTTATACCTAGTTGCTCCTAACACCCGTTCCAACATCAGGAACGCCACTTCTCTCATCTGGATATGTAGGACCATACACCACAAAGTCTAACCTTCTGCCATTTTTTGGGAGCACTACCATATAGCCGAACATTAACCCCCACCCCTGGAATCAGGCGGTTGTGGGACATATATAGGACTTCCGATATGCAGAAGCGCGCAAATCCTTAGTAGCATCAATTCCATGTCCTCCACGTGGATGAACGTACTCCCATTAGTCATGATGCTGGATTGGCCACCTACATCCAAAATAACGGAAATAAATACTACCAAATAAAACCACGGAAAAAAAGACATAATCCATAGAAACTTACGAAAACCAAAACTGCCACCACTACTGCCCGCACCGTCAAACTTCTCACCTAATGCAATGGTAACCTCACGAAGCAAACGGGGCAAATCCATGTCATACACAGTCAGTATTTTTCCATGCGATGGAAGGTTTTCATGGAGCCTGATTTCCCTTGCCCGTAGCTAAGACTGCGCCTCTTCCAACCCCCAGAAGCCTTTGTACTCATTGTTTCTAAAACCAACCACTTGTTGCTCACACTCTGTTCAAGTGGTGTATATCCCAGGGGATTCGCCCTTCCTTACGGCGTAATAAGGGTATCGCCCACTCTGCATTTTCTAACTACCACTTTAGTAAAATTTTACAACGTTTAGGTGGTGGTGAGAGATTTGTATGATTCTAAAAATAATGACCCTCCTCAATAAATAGCCCAACCCCCTCCCGTGAACCCACTTCCAAACCCTAGTCACGTTGTCTTTTAGTGGTCTCGTCCTAACTACGACAATTTTTTGTCAAAAATGTTGCATGCATTTATTTATTTCTCTATCCAAAAAAGTATAAACAAGTACTCATACTGACAAAATTTCTATAATTAACATCATGAACCCTAATTATGCCAACGCATCTCTATAAAATATTAACTGGCAGTGGATCTGATATACAAAAGACCACTTAAAATTTTTTACAAAAAAGAGGAATATTTAACTATGATAGAACGGCCTTTAATTTCATTACTTACATTAAAAGTTATGTTTAATGAAATATATTCTTTAATTACACTAAAAGTTGTGTTTAGTGAAATATAGTCTTTAAGAGATTTACCAACTGGTGTAAAGCATGTTTAATAATTCTTAATTTATTAATTGGTCTCAAAGTAATTATTAATCTCATTAGTTCTTTAAAATTATTTTTAAAAGGATATTATTTTCTATTCATTTTTCTTAAATAAATAACCGAAAATTATGAAGGCAAGCCCTACAAAACACTATTTAAAATTAAATTTCTTCAATCTCTAATTTACTACTACGTGATATTACCTCGACATCAAGTGAGATTTTTCCAAAAAAAAAAATATTGTCACCTATTATCACCTACCATATCTCTTTGTATAGTCACATTAATCGTGAAAGGCTGCACTGATGAAAGAGAGATTCTCATTGATATACGCTTCATCCTATTGGATAAATTATTTGCTCAATAGAACAATATCATCGAATTGAAGTGAGTCACATACTTTAGTTGGGGTAACCAAACTAGGGTTTGATATATATATATATATATATATATAATTTTCCTTTTCCCGGTCTTTTGTCTTGTAACAGCAGTCGCATCTGGAATCTAAAATCTAGCTCTTAGCTGGTATATATATATATATATATATATATATATATATATATATATATATATATATATATCACCATAAAAAATGACCCTAACTAAAATATTTTCGCAGGCATAGCAAGGAATAACACACTTTTAAAATATGCACATAATTAACGTATTGAATCATCTATGATCACATGTTAATAAAAATTCATATCCGCACATTATACACAGATCTAGGAATTTTAATTGATCGTTGCAAATATATGGTTTATCATAAAAAAAAGTTTAATTATTCTGATGGTCATTACAGTTTTATTAAATTTTTAATTAGGTCCTTATATTTTTTTTTTTAGTTAGATCCCTACATTGCTTTAATTTTGTAATTAAATCCTTCCTAATGTAAAAAATATTAGAGTTAACTAAATATTTCTTCATAAATTGAAGATATTTATAATTAAAAATTTAATTAATTCTTTAACCGCATGTATCTTCGTAAAAACATTATGTTACTTTTAACATTTTTAACACGAAAAGGATATCATTACAAACTTAAAAGTAGTGTAGGAATCTAATTGAAAAGAAAAAAAATACAAAGACTTAATTAAAAATTTAGAGATTCTATAGGAACTCACAAAATAATTAAACTAAAAAAAATATTTTAAAAATATTAAAATATATAAAATTAATTTACCCAAATTATTAAATATTATTTAAATTATAATTTATTTATCGTCATTATTGGTAAATTAATAGTTACTCGCTATTTATTATTATTATTATTATTATTATTATTATTATTATTATTATTATTATTATTATTATTATTATTTAATACCAAACCTTTCACCAACATATTACGTGTTTTATAGATTACATAATAATTATTTAATTAATCAACAAAAAACACCAGAACTCTTTTAAAAAAAATTAATAATAATTGCATAACACTTGTCCATAATCAGTTTCTATTAATATAATTGTGCTAATATTTTTATTATTAAATTCTCGATTAGAATAGTTTTATAAATCTCTAAATTCTAAATGGTAAAATCATACACTATAAAATTTCATATCCTAAACCCTATATTCTATATTCTAAATTCTAAATTCTACACCCTAAACAAAAAGTTAAAACCCTAAGCCTTAACTCTTAACCCTAAAATCATTAACCTTAAACTCTAAACACTAAAATCCTACAGAACTACAAAATCCTAAATTATAAACTCTAAATCCTAAATTCTATCCTATACTCACCATATAAACAAACCCTACACTCTAACTTCTAAAATACCAAACCCTAAATCATAAAACATACTATACCCTACTCATCATATCTCCTACCTCCTTAACCATAAACCCTACACACTTATCAATATTCCTCCACCCCTTATTCACTAAACCCTAATGAAGTATGAAGTAAGAGTTGTTTCATATATGTAGAGGAAATTAAATTTTATGTCTTTGTTGTACGTTTTTTCTTTTCTTATTCGTGCGATTAATTTTAAGGTTAAGTACAATTTTAGTTACTAAGATATAGGTCTAAATTTTTTTCCGTTCTCAACTATTTTTGGTATACAACATCATTCTTTTTACTTAAATTTTAAGATTTTGGACCAAATTATCCGTAACAAAAAAATTTTTAACATAAAAAAATAGGAGAAGAAGCGTGTTTCTACTTCTGGAAGGGGGAAGGGAAGAAGAAGAAACAGCTGTCCACGATCTACCTCTATCTCTACTTCTGCCGCCAAAATTTTAAAACTAAGTCAAACTTCATGGACGATTTTAAAACTAAGATAAATCTTAGAGACTATTTTGTATATAAAAAAAAGTTGGAGACGAAAAATTTTTTTGACCTAAATCTTAAGGACCAAAATCGTACTTAACCTTTGATTTTACCACAAAATCAAAGAAGAAATTATATTTAAAGGCACAGTGGTGTGTTGTGTGTATATGACTTCACTACTGTTTTTATCGGTAGCTTTTTGTTTTTTCTTTCATAAATTGATTCTAAAATTGTATTTAATTTTGATTTTGCAATGTTGCTTTATTAGTAGGCTATTGTTTATATGATTAATTAACTTATATGTTGTTATTTAAATGATTATTTTAGTGTTCTAATTTTTTTTTGATATTATTCAAAAATTTATTATATTTATAATAATAAATATAATTACAAAAATATTTTTTATTGTATGCATATTTTATCTCCACTAATCAAATTTTTTACATTTAATCTTCATCTGTTTCTAAAAAAATTACCCAACATGTACCCTTGTTACATCAATTTTGTTTTGCTCTTGTAGCTACAATCGTTTTTTTTTCTTTTTTGCTTCAGGTTGTTACAATTCTTTATATCCTAGTTTATTTGAGTAGGATCATAAACTCCTGGTCAAACAAACAAAGACTAGTTTCATCTTAGGACATGTCTCAATATTCGACCAAAAAGTCCATACATTTTTTGTCCAAGTAGTACAACGTAACAATAACAAATATGAATCACAATAAACTTAACCCAACAAAATAAAACTAAAAGCATAAAATACACTCATGGTCCGAAAACCAATTACGACCTACGGCCCGCAATAAAAACAATGAATTCATTATGCTTTTTATACTGTTTAACAAATCATTTAATTAATTACTAATCTACTGCAATCTTTTAAATTAATTCACTGCAACTTCTGACCATCTCGTAGTAGCCTTTCAGCTTTTGTCTTTCAAAGACTGACCCAGCTGTTAAATCATATGTGGAACAAGCATATTGGGGTTATCAGACAACAAATGATTATGCATCACGTACTTTTTTATGTGTATAACTATATGAATTTCTATATCGTAGCAACACCCCTAAAATTATTTGAAGTAGGTTTTATTGTGTAGGCCCATAATAAATATTAATGTGTTAAAAATATTGGGCTGAACTTTGGACACTAAACAAAAGAACAACTTGCTGAATTATCTTGCTCAACAAAGACATTTAAGAAAGGCCTATTGCTGCTAGTTTTGGGGCAAAAAAATGTTGTTAAACTATGTCCAACATTACTATACTTCACAAGCAAATAAGCAAGTTCAGAAGCGTGACTCAAGCTAAAATGAAAGTGCTTGTTTTGATTAAGTACCAAAATGAAAAAAGAAGGAAAAAGCAAAAGATTGGAGGCTAAGTTAAATAAATAGAGCAAAAATTTAAATTCTTAAGTCAACGATGTTCAGAAAAAAAAAAAAAAGGTAAAGCAAATTTACTATTCTTGTGCATGCACAATAGCTTGTTGAAGCTACTTTAGAGAAGAAGCACCATTCTAGTAAGAAGAAGAAAAATAGAAGTTGCTTTTACTAATTCACATCCAAGGGTTTGAAATTAAACTTGAGATCAAAGTACAAGATTAAGGGTGTTGATTTTGCAAACACACTGAAGGTCTCATGACCTTGTCACAACCACCGTTGTTGTCCATATCTCCTCTATGCCATTCAACTCTAATTTTCAACCTTAATTTTCTGCTTCAATTTCTTGGAAGAAGAAGAACATAGATAGTTCATTATTCAAGGTGCTAACTCTTACCTATAATCAAGTTTTGGAGGCATTATCTCATATAAAAGGGAATAACCAGCCAAAGATTTAAGCAAGGAGAGAGAACCCACCAATCGAACCATACTCGGCACTCTCACCACTCAAATTTGAAGTTTTAGAACTAATGCATCTACATTAAAGGGAGCATTCTGCACTGTAGAAAAATCGCTGAATACCATCGAATTTATCGGCAAAAAATGAAAATAATCCGCCGGAAATGAATTTACTGTCGGATTTTTCGTCGGCTTCAATCCGATGGTATAAACCTCGTCGATAAATGTTTACCTTCAGATTTTGTTGTTCACCGGTAACTTACGACATAATTGGTTTTTTAAGCTAGGAATATCTACTGTCATTTACCAATGGATTTTTTCCGACGGCAACTTTGGCACCAAACTGTTTTGTTCCCGCATTATTACTGTCGGATATTTTCTTCGAAAAATCCGATAGTAAGTTTAACTTTTTTCATATATTTTTTTGATGAAATTAGTGGTCAAATTTTAAATTTTTTATTTAAATTTATTTTTTACATAATTACTAGTCAAATTCTAAATAATAGAAGGCAATTATGTTAAATTATCAAGTGTATAAATAAAATGAAAAGCCAAATAACAGAGGATATGATACAATCAAATAGTGTATAAAAAATCCTAGTCATTGAAAGTCATCCCGCTGGTCCTGCTACTGAGGCGGCGGCCTAGGTGGTGATGTATGTGCCCTTCCATTAGCGCCACTTCCACCAACAGTGCCTCTGCCACCAGTGCACATCAGATCTTTGTACGACGCCATGTGTTACTCCATCTGCTGAAGCCGCTCCAGCTCCTGCCTCCACTCCAGTGTGAGATCATTTGTTTTTGTCATACGTGAGAGGATCGACTGATATCTCTCCTCAGATTCTTGCAACTGCTAAGTCTGTTGGTAAAGGCTCTGGGTGAGGAGCAGCACCTGCTCCCTCAAATCCATACCGTCCTCGGGATCGACGGGCCAACTAGTGGCAGAGGCAAATGAATGTCTCAAAGTGGACATTAGTACACTCCTGTGTACATGAATTGTTATTTGGCACAAACCTATCAATGAAAAACTTAGGTTTAGTAGTTTACTAAAAAGTACTTCGAAGTAATCTATAAACTTCAGTTCTATTTATATTTTTTTAGGAATTTCAGCAGAGTTTTATTTATAACTAGAATGCACTAAAAACTACATCCATCAACAATTCACTTAAACAACAACATCTATCAACAATCAACAAACAAGAATTAACAATCAAGCAGCAACATCCATCAATAATCAAGAATTATCAAACACAATAAGCATTTCAAACCTATTAAATTGAATCAAACCTATTTTAACAACCTAAATCCACTAAAACTAGTAAAATTGAGTGTAACTAAATTAAACTGACTAACTAAAATGGTTTGCATATAAAAGACTTAACATAGTACTCATGCCGAAGTTTCATCAGGCCAAATCAACATCTATACGATGAGAGATGGTGGAGGGACATCTAATTAAGATCTGTGAGAGGATTTCGGCACCACGGTGTTTGTCGTTGGAGGCGGCATCGTCGAGGTAGTGCGTTGTTAAGCGGATGAAGGTGGTAGAGGAGTCCAAACTGATGAAGCAGATGGACTACTTCCTAATTATGGGGGTGGTGTAGCAGTAGGAGCCGCGTAGTTTGAGTTATGGACCATAATGAACGGCTGGTCCTGTGCACCTATTGTTTGTGACATCACAGGGGTAGTCGGTGTAGAGGGGGTCGACTGAGAAGTCCCAGGAGTTCCAGTAGAACTCCTGTCTCTACCATGACCACGTGGTCAATCGGTGACATCTCTACCTCTCATAATGTCTGCAAAGAGAATATCAATTAGTACTAGTCACAAAAATAATATAATAATAAATCAGAATCAAATAATGCACACAAAATTATAATAACAAATTAGAACCAAAATTATAATAAGAAATTAAAACAAATCAATACATTTATTTAGAATAAAAATAATGTGATTAAAAGTAATTTATTTAGATGTGATTAAAAAATAGTTAAATAATTATGTAGCGTAAAAAATTAATATTATTGAGGGATAAAATTAAAATTTATTTAAATTAAACATTAAAAAAATTTGATACATTAAAGACAAAAATGCATAATTTACTTTCATTTTCTTTGAATTGGTAATGCAATTAAATTTGACTTTCATTCTACTTGATTTGGTAATTCTTCTAACAATAATGTATCGTTTTATTTAAATTTTTAACATTTTAAAATCGTCTCATCAATATTATCTTACTATTAATTCTATTAATATATTATTAACAACAAAATAATATTTAAATAATTTAAATATTAGAGATAACATTTAAACTCATCCCAAATTTTAAGAAAAAAAATATACTTTACTCTAATTTTTGATATTTTCACAACTATTGCACACTAATTAAAAAGTTGAAAATATTCATTTTCTTCGCAACTCTGCTTGAGCTACTTGTTGCATTCAACAGCATAGTGACTACCACAAAATTCCTAATAATTCTAATGAAACAATAATCCAAACATAATTTTATTTATGCAATATTTATAACTACATATTTATTATATTATTAACCCATTATTAATATTATATATTTATTTTAACAATAATTAAAAAATATAAAATAAGATAACTATAGATTAATATAGACTAATTTCTATTGTTTTCTAAACATTCTTGTTCAATACATACGAAAAAATGAGTTCAAGGTTTTTTTTTCTTTTGGTATTTTATCCAATTCGTTTAAAAAAATTAACTAATCTCTCTTAAACAACTATGTAGGTTCATCCTATAGTTGTTAATGGCAAATATATAATGACTATAAAAATATAACTTAAATAAAAGAAACAGTCACCATTATGTTATTGCCGCTAAAGGTTTATCTCTAAAATTCATTTTTCTTATGGTGCTACAATTGGAAAGAGTATGAATCTTTCTATCTCATAAGGTGAAAAAGAAGTCAAAATCTGCGATTCATGACCACTTAAACATCGTTGCCTTGAAAAGATTTCAACATTCAATGCATTCATTTTAAATTCAACATAATCTAGTTGAACAATGAAATGAACTTGCCTCTTTCTAAAGTGATATAATTAATGCAACAACAATAAATATAAAGAGTTTCATAGAAAATAATTGACACCAGTGTATAGCACAGTTCAAAATCACGCCATCAAAGGGAAGTAGGGAACAATGTTACATAAACTACTCCTGCATGTGTTTATTAAATAGATGTTGCATCTGCAGCCTTTGTATACAAATATCTCTATAACTCTGAACTTAAATTTGTAGCTTATATATCATGTCTATTAATAAATGTGCTTATTGTTATTTACAAGATGACATACTACAAAATGATCTTTAACATGCAGAATTCCATATATATTTCTCATCATTGAAGTTGAATGAGGCTGCACTTCAAGCTTCTTTCTCTGAGCTGCAACCAACATAATAAAGTTTGCATGTTTAAAAATAAATTAATAAATAAAATGTTTCAATTTCAAAGTAATATGATAATACCAAAATAAGAATAACCAAGTTCTTTTCTGTATGTTGAATGGAATAAGGTTTGTTTTTGTTTCGGAAATGTTTGGTAACAAAAAAATTAGTCAAAATCAAGCAGAATTTATCTTATTTAGTAATAATACTAAATAAGATAAGTTTAATCTATTTTTTTGTTCCTCTAGTATTATCGTAATTTTTTTCCTGCTAAAAAAGAATAACAGGAACATAACATGGAAAAAAAAAGTAACAATGAAATTGGTTATATATTTTTACCTCAAGGACACGTACGGCATGGAAAAGGTCATAGAATTCCTCTAAGAGCAACTTCTCTTGTGCAACAACTTCTGCTAATTCTGATACCAACTCAGCAGTCTTATAAGCCTGATTTTGAAGGAATTATGATTCAATTTCAATTAAAACTTTTAAGTACTCAAAGTCACAAGATAATAACAGAGAAAATCATGTGTTACTTCTTTTTTTTCATTTATTTAGTCTGCTAGCTACTATTAGTTTCTCAACTTATATATGAAAAAATAAAATCATACTATAAATAAATTAAGAGGATGATACATTAGAAGTGAGTGAGGAATTACGTAACGTAACATACCGGCAGTGAAAAACTATTTAACATTAAGTTGATGGAATCTGTGAGATCAGATGCTTGCCGCTCAGCAATGAATGCTGATTGTATGTCCACCTGTGAGATTAAGACTTTTAATGAACATTTCTTTATACTAAACCATAGTTTTCATTCATTAATCATTATACACTGAGAGATTATATAGTCCATTAAGATCTGATGTTAATTACAATGTACTTTTGTGATATTTTGACTAAAAATATATAAATCAAATTTATTTTTCAATATTTAAAAATAAAAAATTTATATAAAAGATAAAGGATAAATAAGTTTATTATGATATTTTATTACAAAGATAAATAAATTTTTCACCAAATTAAAATATAAGTCCGTTTATGTACAAAAATATTTTTAAAAAAAGACATACATACCGTTGCACCTTCCAAAAGCGGAACTTTACAAACAACAGAATGCAAGAAGTCCTTCATTGCAGCAATTTCTGCCATGTGTTGCCTTTCCATAGCTCCCCATGTTTCCAATAGCTTCATCTTCCGATATATCAAGTAACATGAATTGAAGAATTTAATTAATTAATATATTGCATTTGGGAAACTCACTCTTGTGATAGAGTTTGATTATACTTACTTGAGAACGTAGTACAAGGTTGAGCTTCATCCTAAGCTTTTCCCTCTCAAGCTGTATCTTCTTTTGCATCACTGAATTTCTCAACTTTGTCAGACCATCCAAAGCACATATTAAATTACTCTGAAAAAACATTCACAGTTCACAAAACCATCAAAATCCATGTATTCCTTTTGCTATTAATCTATATAAGTTATATTTTTATTGATTATTCAATTTCAAATCAACTATTCCAGTTTTCTTTATGTATATCTATCTATCTAAACTTAACACTTTAAAAGAAATGGATTCATGACAAGATACTATCCATAATTAACGATTTTACAGTTAAAGACATACCTGAACCGTATGAGTAAGATTTTCGTTCACAACCTGAGCTCTAGTATTAGCGAACCGCCACTGCATGAAACGATTATCAAGCAAGCGTAGAAAATGAAGATCCTCAGAGTTAGAAGATGAAGAAGATTTCTTTGTCCTGAATAGATCAAAACCCATGCTCAGAATCTTCTCCACGCTCTTATTATTCTTCTGAGGCCTCAAGCTCGAAAACGAAGACGGTAGTTTATCCTTCTTGTCCACACACATAGTTGGTGACCCTGATCTCCCAGGAGATAACGCCCACTGAGACATTGAACTCTTGTACCCATTAACAAGCGAGTTTACCCTCTTTATAGAGCTGCTTTTCTGCAACATTGTGTTCTTGTTCTTCGCCGTTGATAGCATGGACTCATCGAACGATGCTGCATCAGTGGTCATCACCATGTACTTGGAAGGAACCTCTCTACCAAGTTTTCTAGATGATGTAGTTCTTGATGGAGAATTGAAATAACCAGTTTCCGATTCAACTGAATTCGAGACGTTAGAATAGTAATCTTGGTGGTTTCTACGTGAAGAAGACAAGGATTTCTTGTACAACGCATTTTCATCCAGAGATAACCTTGCCGGACCAATGCATAATGTATCGTTGGAACTTTGTTTCTTCACCGAGGAAGAGGAAGATGATGGTGATGATCTATGTTGCAAAAATTAGAAGTACAATTACAATTACAATTATATGTACACAAATTAAATGAAATAATCACTTAAGAGATGGAATTTTTTTTCACAAATCAGCATCAAATTGAAGTGAAATAGGATTTATTTGAGTGCTTATATTAGCTTGATGGTGACCATAATAAGCAATTCTATCTGAGAAAGAGTATGTCAATTGTATTAGAAGTAAAAAATTAAATTTACAATGATATATAAATTCTTATTATTAAATAATTTATAAATTATGATTCTTCCTTTACCAATGTTCAATTCAAAATATAATTTACAAACTAATTATGCTATACTAAAAATCGAGTATTTGTGTAAAATATATATTAAAAATAAGTGGATAATTATACAGCAACAACATAAATTTAGTAATATTTAAAAGTTTTGCTAAATTTATTATTTTTGGCTTAATTAATATTTTTTTAATTTTATTAAATTCTCTCCTCTTTTTCTCCCTCTTCACTCTTATCTAGAAGGTTAAAAGCTCTCTTATATATATATATATATATATTTTTTAAAATAAGGCTCAGTTGGGACTATTTTTAAAAAAAAAAAGTTATTTCATATTTAGATAAATTTTTAAATAGAAATTTCAAAGACTAAAAATGTCTTTTATTTTTATTTTTTTTAAATAAGATATTGTTAATTTTAAAAAATAAATAATTTATTTTTCTAATAAAAATATTTTTTAAAATATATCTAAACGTAATTAGAATTTAATAAAAATATTTTATTTTAAAAAATTACTTTTTTTTTCACTCAACTAATCCATTTAAAACCATCACTTAGAGTTAATTTGAATTGAATTTTAAAAAATTACTTATTTTTTATCTTTTTAAAAAAATCTAACAGACAAAAATTATTTTATATTTAGATAAATTTTTAAAAAGAAAATGTCGTTCGTTTTGTTTTTTTTTAAGTAAGGTATTTTTAACTTTTAGAAAAAGTAAATAATTTATTTTTTTAAAATAAAAATACTGTTTTTTAAGAAGTATTTAAATAGTTTTAAATTGAATAAAAATATTTTATTTTAAAAAAATGAGTACTTTTTTCATTAAAAAAAATCAATTCAAATTAGTACTTATATAATTCTAATTAACTAAGGTATTTTATTTTATTTTTTTAAGAGTAAATAATACAATTTTTTTAAGAAATAATGCTAATGTTATTAATGAGTTAGTTTGACCTTTGAACCGTTTTAAAATAATTAATTAAGTTTTCGCATTAAATGTGTAACAGTTACTTTATGTGAACATTATATGTTCAATTTAAGACATCAATCATTTGATACTAAAGAGAATCACATTTTTTTTTTTCAAAAATCATATTAATTTGTATGTTTTCTAAAATTTTTTTATATTAAATTCTTCTTCCAACGAATAGGTGAGTAGTTGAGATGCATGTAAAATGATGGAGTTTTAATTTTACGTTTAAATAGCCGAAAACAACATCACATTATTTGTTTTGGAAAAAAAATTAATAAACACTATTTATAATATTGTTTTTTTATTATTTGAATGCCAAAACGGCAAAACCAAAATGATTTTCCTTCACTGAGTCAAGCAAGCATGTCGTCCAGCTATCTACTTCGTTAACGAAAATGATTTGACTAACATAAGCTATGTTAGTAAAATTTGAAAACTAGATAAAAATAATTAAAATTTTAAGAATAAAATTAAAGTTTGTGTGCAAGTTTACGGACTAAATAGTATATTATCTCGGTTACAATAAGTAGAAAACAGATCACAAAATTAAGTTTATAGAATCTTACATGACAGTAGACGGTGACGAGGAAGCAAACTTTACAATGTTTCTTAGAGAAGCAGCAAAAGAGGGTCCATCGTTCTCTTTGGAGGAAGTGCTTTTAACATGGTTCTTGAATTTCTGCCTGGTGAGAGAAGAAGCGGAGGTTGAAGATGTGTTGCTGTTGGTGGGTTTGTGATGCTCTTTGTCTCTGAGCCTATCATTGGTTATATGATCAGCAAGCGAAGGAGAAGACATGAAGCAGGAAGTAACGACTTTTCCATTTTTGGGATGAGCAGAAATTGAGGACGAGGAGGTAACTGAGTCCGTGAAATCACTAGTCTTTTTCTTATACATTTGGAAACAGGAAAGAATAACAGAATAAAAAATAGAGAAATGAAGAAGAAGATATGTTAACGTTGTTATATATGTAGAGATCAGAGAAATACGCCGGCAAATGAGAATAAAATGTAAAAGACCGGAATTTAAAATGTTGTTGTGGAGCTCGTTACAAAGCAATCATGATTAGTGTGAAATGTGAATAATACTACCCTTATATAGTGCTATATTTCCGTCCTCCCTTTTCAAATATCCCATATTTTAAAATTTGTAGTGTATTTAAAATTCAATGTAAATATAATTTATGGAATGAAAAACCCTTCTGAACTATTAATATTAATTTATATTAATCAGTATTTTAATTAATAATTTAATATTTATAGTATTTATTTAAATGTTATTAAGTTGATAGAGGAAAAAATTTAATAAAAAAAATTTTTATTTTTTAATATATTTAACAAATTTTCAGTAATAAAAATAAAAGTACTAAAAAATATAATTTTTTTGAGAAAGTACATTTGATATTTTTAAAAAATCTTAAACAAAATCTTTTTTACATCATAAATAAAAAAAAGTAATTTTATATTATTGTGCTCAAACATAATTGATAAATAAAAAAAAATAAATAAAAAAATTTAAAAGATTTTTCTAAAAAAAATATCAATTTTTTTTTCTTAAAATCCAAACAAGCTATTAATTCCGTAGTTCATCATCATATTTTTTGCAAATATTTTTAAATATCGATAATTAATTTTTGTATTGTTTCTATAATATTGTTGTTGAGAATATTAAAAGACCAGTACTTTTAATAAAAAAAAAAGTTTATTAGCATTGATTAAAAAATATATTAGTTGTCTAATATTTTTACATAATTTATGTCTAAATATATTAAATTTTTAATGTGAATTTTTTTTGACAAAAATAAAATGTAATTGAAGTTTAAATTAAAGAGAGTAGGTATTTCTTTTGGATAATGAGTTTAATTTTAACGTATAAAAAGTTTAAGGAGTTTCACTCACTACTAGAAAACTAGTTTAAGGAGTACTTGACCATTCAATTAAATTTATAAATTTAAACTTTGAATTTTAATTATTATTTGGATTTAGTGGAGAGGAAGTATAAAAAAAAAAAGAAAAAACGTGGAGTAAAATTTTAATTTTTTTTAGTTAAGTTGGATTGGTCTAGTAGTTAGCTCACTAATCCTCTTATACAAGTATCGGTGGTTAGAATCCCGTCTTGTGCATGCAGCAATTCATTAGCCAATAGCAAACCCTTAAATAGAGCTCAGCAAACCCTTAAATAGAGCTCAGTACCGCGACAAATTAGTCCTTAATTTGTGTCAATTACTCTTTTAGTCATTTGGACGAAAAAAAAATGTATATATTTATACAGTCAATTACTCCTTTATTTTTCTCCGCAACGAAAAAGAAATTTTTTAGGTGGGTCCACCATTTTTTTATTTCTTTTATATCTTTAAACAAATAATAAGAGATGATGAGAATTTATTATATTTTTTATCGTCACTTAGTTATTAACTTAATTTTTTAGTTTAGTAATCTAACAATCTATTTTATTCTATATGTTTAGTTATTTATATATTAATAATTAATTGATAATAAAAAATATAAATTCAAATGATCTTTTAATATTTCTCATATTTTTATTTTATTTTTTTTAATCAAATCACAAAAATTAATTTACTTTTTTATTCTCTCTTTTATTAATTTTTTTTCCACTTTAGCTTAAACATATAGTCTTAGAAATAAATAAATTAAAAGAGAATAGGTATTTTTTAGGTAATGAGTTTAATTTTAATATAAAGATAATTTAAAAATTTTTATTTGATCATTTAATTAAATTTATAAATTGAAACTTTAAAAATTAATTATAGTTTAAAAAAATTTATTTGACCATTCAATTAAATTTATAAATTTAAACTTTAAAAATTAGTTACTTTTAATAAAGTGATAATATATGATAATTATTATATGTATAAAAAATATTCTCACAAACTATGATATACGGACGGATACGGGATATGATACGAGATATGAAATGACATGGGACATAAAAATATGCAAATTTAAAATTTTTATAAGATACGGAGATACGACATATATATAAAATATCAATTTTTTAAAATAAATTATAATATTATTTTAGTATTTTATTAATATTAAATCATAAATTAACTTTTTAATTATTTTTAATATCTTTTTTTAATTATATAAAGGATTTAAAATATTTTGTTTTAATAATTAATAATATATACTATTTCTAAACTCATTTAAAAAATACATGTTAAGAATAAATTAGATACGCTAATATATGATAGTATTTAGATGTGTTCAAACATATCTGAAAAAAATTATTTTTTATCTAAACACGATTGGACATAGAAAATAAGTATGTCGAACAAAATTGATAAATATCATATCTAAAATTTGTCCAATATAAACACAATAAATTAAAAAAGTATTCGCACTTGATAATTTAGAGTATATTGAAAATTAAATTATTATATTTATTCTTTATTGCTGGTTTGACTCTCTTTCATTTAATATAATCATTAGTGGCAAAAATTAATTAACGTTGTTTAATATTATAAAATAATTAAATAAGGAAGATAAAATAAAGAAGTGTAAATCAAAGACTCTAGTATTAATATTCACTAATATTAATATCCTACCATAATAACAATAATTTATATATTAATATTGTATTTGAAGTATATGAAGAGAAAGAGAAAGAAAAGCTTTATATTGTACGTAGAGAGAGAAGAAATACTTTATTAATGTGTGTTGTTTCAGACGTTTACTTCCTCTATTTATACATACAAAAGGTATTCCTCTTCAACCATCATTAAATTCATTTTTTCTTGATATCTTCAGCTTTCAATATTGTAAATATGAACCACCCATATTAAATGATGGTCATCCACCTCATTTGATCTTATTACAACAATCCCGCTTGGATGACCATTTTTAGGATTATTGCCTCGTTAAAACCTTACTAAAGAAAAACACAGTGGAAAAAAACCTTAGTGAAGGAAAAAAAGTACAATATCCTTTAGTGATGGGACTGCCTCATTAAAAACCTTGTCAAGAAAAATCCAATGGAAAAAAACCTGACCAAGAAAAAAGGAGTACAGTCTCCCCCTCTTGCCGACATTATTTTATATTTCGAAATCGGCGCATCCCAATCTCATGTACCAATCTTTCAAAGGAGAATTTTGGGAGTGACTTTGTAAATAAATCTGCCAGATTGTCACTTGAGCGGATCTGTTGGACATCAATTGTCCCTTGATTTTGAAGATCATAAGTGAAGAAGAATTTGGGAGAAATATGATTCGTTCTATCACCTTTGATGTATTTGCCTTTAAGTTGAGCAATGCATGCTGTATTATCTTCAAACAAGACAGTTGGAGCTATCTTATGATCAATCAGTCCACATGATGACAGAATATATTGGATCAAACTCCTGAGCCAAAAACACTTGCGACTTGCTTCATGAATCGCTAGTATTTCGGCATGATTAGAGGAGGTTGCTGCTATTGTCTGTTTCGTGGACCTCCACGATATAGCTGTACCACCATATGTAAACAGGTATCCTGTTTGAGATCTCCCTTTATGTGGATCAGACAAGTATCCAGCATCTGCATAGCCAACTAGTTGTGACTTGGATTCATAGGGATAAAACAATCCCATATCAACCGTTCCATGAAGATATCGAAAGATTTGTTTGATTCCACTCCAATGTCTTCTAGTTGAAGAGGAACTATATCTTGCTAGTAAATTTACAGCAAATGATATATCAGATCGTGTATTATTAGCAAGATACATTAGCACTCCAATGGCACTAAGATATGGTACTTCAGGACCAAGGATATCTTCATTTTCTTCCTTAGGACGGAATTGATCATTTTCCACATCCAAAGATCTTACGATCATTGGAGTACTTAATGGATGCGACTTATCCATATAAAATCTCTTCAAGATCTTTTGTGTATGTTGTTTGATGAATAAAGATCCCATTTTTTGTATTCTCGATCTGCAGGTCGAGACAAAATTTAGTTTTTCCAAGATCTTTCATCTCAAACTCTTCTTTTAGAGTTTTTATAATTGTTGGAATCTCTTGAGGAGTTCCAATGATATTTAAATCATCAACGTATACAGCAATTATAATGAAACCAGATGCAAATTTTTTTATGAAAACACATGGGTATATATCATCATTCTTGAATCCGTGTTTGGCCAGATACTCAGTAAGGCTATTATACCACATTCATCTAGATTGCTTTAGATCATATAAAGATCTTTGCAATTTGACTGAGTATAACCCTTGTGAATATTCATTGGATGGTTTAGATATTTTTAGTCCTTCAGGGATTTTCATATAGATATCATGATCTAATGAGCCGTACAAATATGTTGTTACCACATCCATTAAATGCATATGCAGTTTATGATATGCAGATAAACTGACCAAATAATGCAATGTTATCGCATCCACTACAGGGGAATACGTTTCTTCATAATATATACCGGGCCTTTGTGAAAAACCTTGTGCCACAAGTCGGGCATTGTAGCGCACAACTTCATTTTTCTCATTTCGTTTTCTCACAAATACCCATCGGTATCCAACAGGTTTTACATCTTCAGGTGTATGGACTACAGGTCCAAAGACTTCACGTTTTGCAAGTGAGTCTAATTCAGCCTTCATAGCTTCTTTCCATTTTGGCCAATCATTCCTTTGTCGACATTCTTCGACTAATCTTGGCTCAAGATCCTTACTTTCATGCATGATATTCAATGCTACATTATATGCAAATATTTCATTGACAATTGTCTTATTTCAGTCCCATTTCTCTCCTGTAAAGACATAATTTATCGAGATTTCGTCATTTTCACAATTTTCAGGTACCTGAATGTCTGCTGGCGTTAAAACTATATCAGAATTTTGGACAACTGCAGGTGTCTTTACTATGTCTTTTTCATCAGGAATCGTATTTACCTCTTTTCGCTTTCGAGGATTTTTATCTTTGGAATCGATAGGCTTGCCACGATTCTGGCGTGAATTTGCTTCAGTGGCTACTTGTCCTACTGGGACATCAATTCGAATTGGGGCATTTTCTGCTGGTATATAAGATTTAGTTATCCTCTTTGTATCGAAAAATGCATCAGAAAATTCATTTGCTATTCTTTGCAAATGTATAATCTTTTGAACTTCTAATTCACATTGCCCTGATCGAGTATCTAAATGCATCAACGATGATGCATTCCAATTAAGTTCCTTTTTAGGAAGCTTATTCTCTCCCCATAATGTTGGAAATTTTGATTTATTAAAATGACAATCCGCAAACCGAAATTTAAATACATCTCCGGTTTGTATCTCAAGATACCTCACTATAGAGGGAGAATCAACATATATCCCCAATTTTCTTTGGGGTCCCATTTTGGTGCGATTAGGTGGTGCAATGGGAACATATATCGCACAACTAAATATTCTTAAATAGGAAATATTTGGCTGCTGGCCAAAAGCTAATTGCATAGGAGAGAACTGATGGTAACTCGTTGGCCTTAAACGAATAAGTGCTGCGGCATGTAAAATAGCATCCCCCCCAAACCAAAGTTGGGACGGAGATTCGTTCTCATAAGTAAGGATCTAGAAATTAATTGGAGGCGTTTAATAAGCGATTCTGCTAACCCATTTTATGTGTTAACATAAGCTACTGGATGTTCAACATCTTATTCCATTAGCCATAAAATAAGCATAAAAAGCTTGGGAAGTAAATTCACCAGCATTATCAAGACGAATTGCTTTGATTGGATTTTCTGGAAATTGTACTTTCAATCGAATAAGTTGAGCCACTAATCTCGCAAACGCCAGGTTGTGAGAAGATAATAAGCACACATGTGACCATCTCGAAGATGCGTCTATTAGGACCATAAAATATCTAAAAGATCCACATATATCACCTTGAATCCTTTCTAGGAATCCAGGGGACTTAAATCCAATCTTTACTGGTGATGGCCTTAAAATTAACTTTCCCATGCAGCACAACAAAAATTCACTAGTTTTAAGAATCTTCTGGTTCTTTAGTGAATGTCCATGGGAGTTTTCAATAATTCCCCTCATCATGGTTGTTCTCGGATGACCCAATTGGTCGTGCCAAGTTATGAATTCATTTGGGCTAGTAAACTTCTGGTTTACTGTGGCATGTGATTCAATTGCACTAATCTTGGTATAATACAATCCAGATGAAAGTGAGGGTAACTTTACTAATATAACCTTTTTATTTAAATCATGAGTTGTGATACATAAATACTCAGGATTTCCCTCATTCATTGTTTCAATATGATATCCATTTCGGCAAATATTTTTGAAACTCAACAAGTTCCTCAGAGACTTGGTAGATAATAGTGCATTATTTATTATAAATTTTGTTTCTCCGGGAAACAAAATTATAGCTATTCCGGAGCTTTTTATCACATTGCCTGAGCCAATAATAGTATTAACATATTCTTCTTTTGGCACAAGATGGGTAAAATATATAGTACTTTTAAGAATAATGCGAACTTGCACTATCTACAAGACAAATATCTTCAGAATATGTCCTTGCCATTTTTCTTCAAAAACAAATAATAATAATAATAATAATAATAATAATAATAATAATAATAATAATAATAATAATAATAATAATAATAATAATAATGAGCAAAATACATGAACAGTGAAAATTATTCACATGAATACTTAACAAACACGTACATATATTAAACTATTCCATCATTTATCAAATAGCCAATATTTCTTTCAGAATCTTTAAAGAAATTAGATACATCATAATGAGTGATGGAATTTTCATCATTTGAAACAAAATTTGTTTCCTTTCCTTTGTCATCCTTTTTTAAGGATGCTTGATAAAGATCAACTAGGTGCCTTGGGGTACGACATGTACGTGACCAATGGCCCTTTCCAATACAACAGAAGCATTTATCCTCAATTGATTTACTTTACCCATTGTTTCTTTCTTTATCCCACTTCTGGTGAGATCCTTTCTTGTGAACATAATTTCTTTTCCTTCCATAATTTTTCTTATTATCAAAATCTTGCCATTTACCTCTTCTAGAGTTATAATTTGCCGCATTTGCTTCATGAAATGGGGCGGCGCCATCTGGGTGCGCTTCATGATTTTTTAAGAGTAACTCATTGTTGCGCTTAGCAACAAGAAGGCAATAAATTAGCTCAAAAAAAATTTTTAAATCTTTTTTCTTGATACTGCTGTTACAGGAGCACATTCGAGGCATGGAAGGTCGAGAAAGTTTTCTCTAACAAATCGGGTTTGAGGAAGTATCACCGTCTTTTGATGATTGTACCTTTTTTCAAGGTCTTTCCACATATCTGCAAGATCTTTTAATATGGGATATTCATTTTTCAATCATACGTCAAGATGACGACGAAGAAAAATTATGGTTTTGGCTATATCCTTCTGGGATGTATTATTTTCAACCTTAATGGTATCTCCAAGATCCATTGAATTAAGATGAATTTTAACATCTAGTATCCATGATAAATAATTATTTCCAAATATATCAAAAGTATTATATTCAAGATGAAAGAGATTCGATATAATAAAAATTTGTTACTTGAAGTCTTCCTAAAATTTTGTTAAAGTTTCGTGTTGATAACGTATTACAAAATAACTAAATAAGGAAGATAAAATAAAGAAGTGTAAATGAAAGACTAGTATTAATATTCACTAATATTAATATCCTACCATAATAACGATAATTTATATATTAATATTGTATTTGTAGTATATGAAGAGAAAGAGAAAGAAAAGCTTTATATTGTATGTAGAGAGAGAAGAAATATTTTATTGATGTGTGTTATTTCATACGTTCACTCCTTCTATTTATACATACAAAAAGTATTCTTTTTCAACGATCGTTAAATTCATTCTCCTTTGATATCTTTAACTTTTAACATTATAAATATGAACAACCCATATTAAATAATGATCATCCACCTCATTTAATCTTATCACAATATTTAACTTTTTCTAGATGAATAATTATTTTGGACCAAATTAAATTTTAAGAATAAACATCTATTTTATATTCTCTTTTATTTGAATTTAAAACTTTATTTCTCTGTAAAGTACAAACAAGTATTTTACTTACCAAATCAAATGTAACATTATTATTATTTTTTATAATATTATATCCCTTATTAATGTTACTCTAGCTGATCAACTCGGAACAAGCGAAGAAATAAATAAGAATATAGCTAACTTGTGTTTACCAATAAATGTTAATACAAATAAAGAATAATTATCCACTTAGTTCTTCAGGATTTTAAAAACAAATATTTTAATTTAAAAAAATAATACACAAATATATTTTTAAAGTTTTATTTTAATAAATAAATTAATTTTTAATTTACTTTTTAGTAAAATAATTATCTAAATTAATTCTCAATAAATATTTTAATAAAAAAAATTTAATACACATATTAATCCTAAAACTTTTTTCGTTTTGTCTATTTTTAGCATGATTTACTAAATTTTTTAAGTATTTATTAAAAATAATATTAGTAGATATTATAATTAAATTAACTTTTAAAGTTAAGTTAAATTTATTTGATTTTTAATATGATATTTTTAAAAAAAAAAGTATTATTAAACCATCCTCATCACTATATACACAATTTTAAATTCAACAATAACAAGGTGGATACTTCTATGATGATATCTTTACATAAAAATAGTATTGTGGACTATTAGATGAATTGATATATTTAACTAAATATGTTTGATTAACTATCTAAGAGTTCACAATGTCATCTTCATATGAAAATGTCATCATGTGAGTATTCTCCTAACAACAACTATAATAATAATAATAATAATAATAATAATAATAATAATAATAATAATAATAATAATAATAATAATAATAATAATAAAGTTATTAGAGATTATTTTATAAAAAATTCAAAGTTAAAAATATTTGATATTTTTTTATTTAATATAACTTAACTTGGTGTGACAGTAAAGAATTAAGTATAATCAAAGTTATTCTTCTATTTTCACTTGAATCTCAACTTGATAACCAAATTATTAATTAACTCAAAAAGCTAACTGAATTTCTACTTCATAATTAGACTAACTTAACATGCACATTCATGTGGCATATACATATTATTTTTCTTTGATTTATAATGTGTGCAAAAATTATGTTAACAAAAAAAAAGTGTGTCAAATTTGTAACTTAATTTTATATGCATAATGTCAAATTGTCAACAAGAATATAACAATATCCTATTTAAAAAAATATTTTAATTTGGATTTCAAATAAATTATTATCATTCGTCTTACTTGTTTCTAACAAAAAGAGTATATTAATATGCTAGTATCAACATTTATATGTACAAAGCTAAGCTAATAATAATAAAAGAAACATGTAGTAAAAGTAAAATAGATGTGAGACTGTTATGTCGAATAGAGAAAAATGTTGTGATTGATCTGTGTAAATTTTTTATGACTAAAATATCCACTTTTAAAATTATTAGAGACTGATTTGGGTAATTACTCAACCGAAAAATAGACTAAAATTTATTTGTCGAAATAAAATTTTAGGGATTAATCATATTAATTTTTTTTGGAACTAAAATGTCAAATTTTAAAATTTTTAAAATCTGATTTAAATAATTACTCAAAAAATTATTAAAAAAAGTGTAAAATTTTAAGTTTTTAATACATTTCTTTTATATTATTATAAAATTTTAGAAACTTTTATTAATTGTAATCTTATCGTATGCAATTTTTTTATGTTAGCTAAATTCATAAAATAAATAAACAACAGAACTAAAGAAAGAATTATTATTACTAGTATATTAATAGGCATTAACTTATCTAAATTTATTTTTTATTTATTAAATAAATGTGTGTACAAATGATTAAAAAAATTAATTCAAATAATAATTTACTTATAAATTAAGAGTTATTGGGTTCAAATTTTAAAAATAATAAACAAAATATTTTTTACGAATTATATATAATGAAGGATATTTAAGAAAAAAAAGTTGTATACTAATCTTTTTTATATCCTCGGTATAGGTTTTTTAATTTTATATAAATAAAAAAAGTTCTTTATTTACCCATTTAAATTAGGATATAGAAATTTATTAATATGTGCATTTAGTTTTATTTTCGCAATTAACTATTATATATTTTTTGTGACCGTATCAACGAAAATAAAAAAGAATTAATTAATTCATTTTTGTTGACCGTATGTACAAAAATAGAAAATTAAATTTTTTTTCTATTTTCACCGGCATAGTTACCAAAAGCCATACACTAAGATTTTCACGGTTTTTTATTGTAAAAATAAAATTAAATGCACGAATTAATAAATTTTTGTATCTTAATTTAAATTGGTAAATAAATTTTTTTTATTTAAATAGAAAACCCCATTATACATAATAAGTATATAATAAGTATAGAAGTATAGATATAGAAGATTATATATAGTACAGAGATGGAATTTTTTTCAAATATAAAATAAAAAAATACTTAATTCTTAAAATAAGATATTTTAACTTTAAATTTTAGAATACGATTTTTTTTTATTAGGGGCAAGCTCGGCACCCTTAATGAACTCTAAGTTGGGTTTTTAAAATAAAAGCATGTTTGTTAGAGAGCGAAGTTAAAAATCACAATTTCATTTTTTACTTTTGTCTTATTGAAAATATTTTTTCGGTACAATGTCAAGACATCTATTGTTATCCATTTATTACGATAATAAAATAATATATGATGAAAAAAGTTCTATCATTTTTAGATCGGGACAACTGATAATTATCTATATGACATTGAAAATTAACAGTCTAACAGCGTTGAAAAATCTGATATTACATTCCATCGGACAGCAAGAGACAAAAAAGGTGAAAAAAATTTACTACAGCTATTTGACCAGAATAGATGGCAGTTTGTTTTATACACGGTATATCACAGTTATCTTGTCTCTGTAATAGTATATTTATTTGACCATGGTTATGAGAAACTTTTTGTTGTTTTGAATTAGGTATTGTTTATGTGACGACGAGGATGTACGTCTTATACGGTCGTGGCACAATCGATGGACAAATATTCATCTGTTGGAATTATTCGTGTTCCTCGTTGAGTTGGGTGGCCGAAGATCATCTGCAGATACTATCGATGATAGTCCATTGAGTGGAGCTATTAGACGAAATATCAGAAGGACGATGGTGGATCTAAATATGCCACTTGAAGGTAGTCAAGAGGGGAGGGAACTAATGTTAAAGTTTATAATGCTGACTTCATGGATGACGATGTTAAAAGTCATGAGGGTTCTGCTTTCAAGGATCCGATGATGGATCAGTATAAAGTTAACCCCATAACGGAGATAATGCTGATAATAAACCACCCGAAATTTCTGATGACGGTGATAAAGAAGAAGAGATGAACTACTACTCTAGTAAAATAAAATAACATATACTGAACTTAGTTCCTTTCACATAAACTAAATTCTTTAAAAACATATTTAAATCTGCTAATTGTCTACCTTAATTCTTAATCAGTTTATAAATTTACTAATTAAAATTTAACTCAACCAACTAATACCCTAAACAGCCCTAATCAATAACTAACTGAATCATAATCATGTTTCTTTCTAATCTAATCTAACCTAACTAATTATTCCACTAATTACCTTGTAATTCACAACTTAAACTAATTATTCTGACTAAACTAACTTAAAATTGACTAACAACTTATACTAATTAACATGTTATAAACAATAAACAGTAACTATACTTGAAAGCAATAACATAAAAAATCTAGCTAACATGTTATATATTCTAACTATCATGTAAATAGTGCACAGTAATTCTAAATAATATTTACATATTAATTCTAACTAACATGTAAACAGTAAACAATAACTCTAACTAACATGTAACAGTAAATCTGTTACTCTAACTAACATGCAACCACTAATTAGTAACTTTAACTAATATGTACACAGTAATTTTAACTAACCTGAAAACAGTTACTCTAACTAACATATTATTTACTGACCTAAAACTGAGGATATCGTGGATAACAAACTTTAAGGACGTCGAAAGACAAAAAAGAGGAACAAAGTAAATTTGGAGGAGAGATTTGAAAGGAAAAGAACAAATGAGAATGTCCCCACCACATTTATATACTCTGCCGAACTCAACCTAAAGTTCGTCGGAGGTGCGACGAATTCTATATAAATTATACGGGGACTTGTCTTTAATGGAAAAAAAATCGTATTCTAAAATTTAAAGTTTAAATATCTTTTTTGAGAATTAATTATTTTTTATTTTATATTAAAAAAACCCTACAAAGATGTAGATGCAAATATAAGTCTAGAGGATGATAATAATAATAACATATATTTATTTTTAACTTTCGTGATTCTAAAGCATTCCAATTATATACGTGCAATATCTATAAAAAAAAAATCATATACATGCAATCATTATTAGAATTCAATTTTAATGTATTGATAGTATAAAATATTTTATGTAATCGTTTAATTATATTTGCTTTTTAAATAATTATTCACGCGATCAATAAAAAAGTAATTATTTTTTCTGACATGATGATATATAATTAGATGCGCGTGTAAAAATATTTTAAATTAATAGTATATCAAAATTAAATTCTAATTATTATCATTAAAAATTGATATAGAAGGAAAAATAGCTTTCCTTAATGTATAAATTTTTTATTTTATTTTTTAAAATGGTTGGATGCTTAATATGGTTTTATAGGTATGGAAATTGAAAGAAAAAAAAAGGCATGGGAATTGAATTTATTTATTATTTTTGTCATTATTATTATTTAAATGAAGTGGTCACTGATGAGACTAGAAATGAACGGAGAGCAAGCCAAGTAGAAGACAACAATGGAAGTGAAAATGGTTTGGTGATAATTCCGCCATATTTTGTTGAGTAACGCCGGCACTGACTTTGGCAGATTAGAGGACAACAAAAGAATTGAAAGCTTTGTATTATCATTTCCTTTGTCCTCAACTAGTTACTAGTTATCCACCAAAATGTATTCTCTCATACTAAGTTACAAAATTTAGATTTCTATTGTGAAAAAGTCTTCCGAATATACATTACATAGCTAATATTGTAATTAATATTTAACGTAAAAAAATGATCTAAAACTCTTTAAAATAAAAACATTCGAAACTTAAATTAAAAATATTCAAACTCAACAAAACCTTAATTTTAGTGGGCTTGATAATAGATTCATTTGATAATCTATTATAGTATTAACTGAAATTAACTGTTATAACGTTGATTACTTAGCTTTACTCTTTTATTATTGATTAATAAAATGAATCTTAATATAAACTTTACAATAGTAGTTAATCAATGAAAATATGCTAGATTTCATGGGTTATTGTGACCTGTGAGGAAGTATCATATCATAGCGAAATGTAATTAAGTGCTGAATTTATCAAAAAGAAGCAAAACTTTATTATTTTCATATACAAAGTGATGGATCCCAGTCAATACCATTTTCAAAACGGGTAAATTACTAAATTGGTTCTTACATTTTGGTATAATCTTATTTTAGTCCTTAAGATTTAAAGTTCTTATTTAAATCCAAAAAAATTTCATTTAGTTTTAATATAGTCCCACCGTAAAGTCAAAGTTAAATAATTAATGGAATGTCCTATATGACGACAGTACAAGAACAAAGTCAATAATTTAGAGAACAAGTACAAATTTTAAAGGCACAAAATCAACCGTAGATGCATCAATATATTTATTTATCATTTTTCTTAGTTTTATAAAAAATATTTCATTTAAACGGTAAAAAAATGATAAATAAATGTACTGATGCATCCACGGTTGAAGATTGTACTGTTGTAGGACATTCCATTAATTGTCCAGATTATCAACCTTATTCTTGTACTGTTGTAAGACATTTCATTAATTATTTAACTTTGACCTCTACATTAGAGTTAAATAAAACTTTTTTGGATTCAAATAAGATATTTTAAACCTTAGAGATCAAAACAGAATTACGTCTAAACGTAGAAGAACAATTTAGTACTTTACCCTTTCTAAAACTATAAAGAAGATGAAACTTTAGTAATTTCAACTTCAAAATAAAGGGCACCAGATAACTCACCAACAAAATTGAAGACTTAAAATCAAATGTACTGGTAATTATATCCCTTCCTTAGTTCCATGGCTACACATTCATTATTTGGTAACTCTAGTCTCTAGAGAAAAAAGAGAAAAATGAAAATTGTATATACACAATTGGAAAGAAAAGCAACTATTTACAAAATGAAAGCAGCACCTATGAATATCCTTTGCAACCCAATTAACATTGGCCCAGTGGCCTAAAATTCTATAATGCCACATTAATCTGCATCTTTGATCAATCACTGAATCTCTAAACAAAATTTTCCAAAGCTTACAAATGTATCAAGAATGATTTGGCTACTACTATATTAACTCCTATAATCTCAAAGAAAAGGAAAAAAATGCATGAACATGAATAAACTGATTGGCTACTAGATTTTGCAATTCCTAATGTTTTGGAACTCAGTGAAAGTTGCACTGTTGCAACAAAGGATGAGAATAATCCATGTATTTTTCCCACAAGGGCTTGTACTTTTCCATCCCAATCTTCAACCATGGTTTGGAGTTTCCATTGAAATGCAACACAGCACCATTCTCTATCAACACAGGATCCACAGAGGTGTAGCCAAAACCCAACACATGCCATGATGGATCCAATGGCTCAGTTAATCCATAAAATGTTAACAACCCTGGTGGCAATGTTCCAAGTTTCCACAATGTTCTATCTATATTCTTTTCTTGCCAGTAGTGGTAGATTCCTGTTACATTCATTTTCCTCCATTGAACCAAATCAAACACATTCATTCCAAATGCCCAACCACATGCATCAGGATCAAAGTGTGCTCTAATTAAAGGATGTGAATAGTTCAAGTATTTATGGTACCTATGAAATGTCTCCATACATGTCTCAACTGCTCCATTAACATTTTCATTCAAATCAATTGAGAAAAGCTTAGAAAGATCCTTTTGGACCACGACATCATCGTCGAGAAACACCACCCTCTTTAGATCCGGAAAGACTTCGGGGATGTAGAATCTTAGGTGGTTAAGCATGGAGAGATATTTTGGGTTCCGAAACTTGATCGGAGTACTTCCATCGTCTTTGCTTCCTCGAAAGTAGTAGCTCTGGATCTCTGAGTCTTGGAGCTGCTTAAGCACAGGAGCATATGAAGCATTTAACCAATCGAAGTCTTCATACTTCTGAACTTCAACTGTCACACCACGAAAATCGTTTAAAGCAAACCATGCCTTCATAACAGCATAACTTATTTCGTCCGTGACAATGTGGAAAACAATTCTATCTGGATTCTTAGAATTTTGCGCGGTCGAGTTGATTGCAACTGAAGTAGCAAGGATGTTATCAGAGAACACACAAAAGTGGTAAAGATTGTTGTCCCTAAGTTTCATGTCAGATTGCAATTTGTCCTTCAATTTGTTCTGCAAATCGAGATTATTTAACCATTTTGATGTCAACTGGACACCTAGGCAGTATAGGCTCTTGGGGACTTCTTCAGCAGCTACTTGTCCGTATTTCGAACTCTTTTCATTTACATAATTCATCTGTTCTTCAAGAGATTCAATCTTTGCTTTCTGTCTCATGATCATGCCTGCAGTGTCATAATGGAGCTGCTGTGCCTGATACAGCAATGATGCCATATCATGAATCGCTTTCTCTGACTCCATTATTGTCAAGGGAGCGCGCCTGGTGGCTGCATTTGAGAGGAGAATCTGCAAATTTTGAATCTGGGAAGTTAAGGACAAAGCTAATTGGAGATTGTTACTTTCTTTGGCAATTACAACAAAGGCTTTTGCTAGAGATATTTGATCATTTAGTTGTCTTGCTACTGAGTCAGGGCTTAACATCTCTTCAGTAATATTAAGGCTTTCCATGATCCTTTCATTCCTGAAATTTCTCTGCACAAAAGAAATTAGAAGTAATTGATAAACAAAGGATAACATTTATACTCCTTAGTGTGTAATCAAGCATCTCATGCAGCTGAGTTCGAATTTAACCAAATTTATCTACTATTTTGTATGATCCACACTTTCTTCTTTCTAGCCAAATTTGACCATTCATGATTAAAATTCCAATATTAGATAAGAAGAATCTTTACAAGATACAGTATTTGTTTTTGGTTCTTATATTCATAAAAGGAAATGTAATAAAAACCAGTGCAAATATCTGGATAAACCAAAACACTTTTCATTGCATAAAAGATTCGTCAATAAGCTGATATTATATCATTGAAGCAAACTAAGGAAATTTTAGTAAATTTAGCAGAGTGATTGCAAGATATGAATTAACTCAACAATTATGCTAAGTCTTTCATTACTTGCATGACGGGGAACAAGTAGAACTTGCCTTAAATTTGTCAATTACTGAATTCTAATCTACATCGATTCCAAAATTCATGAAACCATGATGATCCTGATAATATACATTATGAGAAGGGAGAAAAGAGAGTCATTTTACTAAATACAAGAACATCTCTCTCCCTCTCTCTAAACAACCATATTTAGATCATAGTTACATGAAACGCAATATATTTTGGTACGAGAATGGGTACGTAGTACACTATATGTAAAATATTTTATGTGAAAAATATACATATGATGTTCCAACACGCAGATGAATAAAAAGATCGAAGCCGTGGGATTTATTTCACTCAGGATTGGGTTTCTCTACCAGGTGTTCTTCCCGTTGCTTCAGGGGGTATTCACGTTTGGCATATGCCTGCTCTGACCGAGATCTTTGGAGATGATTCCGTACTCCAATTCGGTGGTGGAACCTTAGGGCATCCTTGGGGAAATGCACCAGGTGCCGTAGCTAATCAAGTAGCTCTCGAAGCATGTGTACAGGCTCGGAATGAGGGTCGTGATCTTGCTCGTGAGGTAATGAAATCATCCGTGAGGCGAGCAAATGGAGTTAGTACCCTTTACACTACCTAATCGGTAAATTCATGTAACTATGATATTCTAGATGACACACGACACTGTCACATGGTACATTATTCCAAAAGCACAACATCAATAAGAACAATTCAATCAGCTTGTGTATTTCATTGGAAATAATTCAATTTGCTTACCTTCTTATTTTCACTACACAAAGTTCTAGCATTCAAGAACACACATTAATAAACTTTAGTAGATAAAAACACAAATGAAACAGCAACAATAATTTTTAAGGAAAGAGAAAAAGGATAAAGTTGAGTTACCAAGGAGAAAGGGGGCATTGAGGTAGTACTAGTAGTGTTGGAGCCTTTGGTGGTGGTGACAAGAATATAAATAAATAAGAGAGCTACTACACTACAGAGTGTCCACCACGCCACATCCTGCACCCTCCTCCTCACTGGCCTTCGAAAATCCGCACCTCTTCGCCTCATTGTAAATTCAATTATACACCCTGATAATATTTGCTGTTGTTTACTACTTCTTCTTTTTTTGTTTCCCGGAAAAAAGTGTCTTTTTATTTTCCGGGAAAACTATGGTGTTTAAGATGCAGAAGAGAGAAAATGGGTCAAATGAGGAGGGAGAAGAGGAAGATCCTATTTGGGTGGAGAGGATGCGATCTTTGATGGAAAAAGAATCGAAATTTGGTGAAATCTTTGATGAGTTTGTGTTAACGTTGGTGCGCACATACACACGCATGCACACACGAGCTTCAACGTCTCTTAGTAAGCAGAGAACATAGAGAGAAATAGATACAGAAAATGAAAAAAAAAAAAAAAAACAACAACAGTTAGAAATGGCCATGGGGTTCTACCTGCCGGTGGGAAGTGTGGGACTGATAGTAAATGATTGCCAATACCAATTTATTTGAGTGAACCACGAAAATTGAGAAAAATTTTATTCAAATTTATTGACAATAAAAATACTTTTTAAATATTTTAAAATGTGATCAGAATAATTAAACGAGAAGTACTAGAGGCCTAGTAAAATTAATTGTTTTGGACTATTATTTAGAGTCCATTTAGAAAGTAGTAAAAAAAATTACTTTTTTTTTAATTATGAAAATTTATATTAAACGTATTTGGTAAAATTTTTGAGAAATACCTTAATTTTTTAAAAAGTTAATTAAAAATTTTAAAGAAGTAAAAAAATATGACCTTTTAAAAATTATTTTTTTACTCTTATTACAAAATTTTGACTTCAAAATAAAAAAAAATTATTATATTATTTTTATTTTTGATTTTGTAAAAAATATTTTTATTTTTACTTGAAATATTAGTCCTCTAAATTTTCACGTAATATTTAATCTGTTAAAAGTGCTGACCTTCTATTATTTTTATGCAAATATTTCATAAGCTAGAAGTGCTGACTTTCTCATTTTTCAAACAACTCAGAATTATTAAGAACTTTAAACGAGGATAACAAAGGTATAATTCTACACTTTTTTGTGTGAATCTTACAAATTCATTGTCTCATCTTGCACCTTTATTGTTACTTTTAAAGTTATCCAACAATCTTGAATTAGCATCTATTTATTTATAATATACTAAAAATCTAAAACAGAATTGAAAATAGTGTTTTAATGTATTCTTAATTTTTTAGTTTTTTAACTAATTTGGATTGGTCGAGTAGTCAATTCATTCGTTTACTTAATAAGTATTGGAGGTTTGAATCATATCTTATATATATAGTAATTCATTAACTAGCACCAAACCTTTAAATAAATCTGAGATCCATATATATTCAATGCAATTTGCTCACTATTTATCTAATTAAATTATTTTTTAATTTTTTTATTTCTAATTGAATTATTTTTAGATCTTTTATTTCTACTTCTCATGTGCCTCTTTATTATAACTTATGATTTTTTTTATTTTTTTTCTTATTCTCATAATATTTATTTTTCTTGAAGTTACTCTATAATTTTCATATTTTTCTACTTTTTATTTTTATGTAAGATATTACTATATGCCTTCAATGTTAATATTATTTCTCTTTATTAGGTATAAACATAATTCATTCTCTTTTGTACTCAATTTTTCTTGTGATTACTATAAAGAATTACAACTTAGGATTCTTCTTCATTTTCCTTCTCACTCTTATGTCATTTATTTTTCTTTAGATTACTCTATACTTTTTATATTCCCTTACTCTTTATTTTATATAGAATACTAGATGGTTTTAATGTTAATATTAGTTCTCTTTAATATGTATAAATTGAGTGATAAAACATAATTCATCCTCTTCTTTCATACTTATTTACTCCTCCTTATATTTTTCATATAAATCAACATTCACCTCATACCAGGGACGGTTCTACATACATTGTTGTGGGGGCAAGCGCCCCCACTACAATTTGAAATTTTTTTGAGTAGTATATGATAATAATATTTATTTGCCCCCATTAGATTATTAAATTTGACCCCACAATAAATTTTTACTCAACTTTTGGTACTTAATCGTCAATTTAAAAATTTTATATTAGAAATTCGTTAAAACTTAGAATGATCAATTCTCAAATTTAAACGAAACTAGTGTTCTTTTTTAAAAATCAACTTAAAAGAATATTATTTATCTTATTTTCAAATTAGCTTTAATTTTTTCATAACAATTGTATTAATTGAAAGAACTTTTTTAACTATAAATATAAATAAGAGTCGACTTCTAATTGTGTTAGGAAGTGAATTTTTAAATAATTATTTAGTAATATATATAAAAAGAGAGAAATTTTGATGGTAGTTAACAGAAAAATTATTTAATTTTTTAAAATATAAAACCTAAAATAATAGAAATTTAAATTATATATTATTATTTAAATTACTATTTTAGTATTGTAATTTATATATTAGATATTTTGAAGGCTAATCATATTTTACAATAATAAAATATAATCATAACAATAATTATGTTATATGTACATAAAAAATAATTATTTGTATAAAATATATATTAAAATATAAAATACACATTAAAAATAAGTTAAACAATACATATTTATACACAGATATATAATAATTAATAAATAATTTAATATTTAATTTTTTATATACATATATTATTTTTATTATAAAAATAATTATAATGTTATATAAATTTTACCCCCACTACCAAAATTTTCTGGATCCGTCACTGTCTCATACCTCTTCTTTATCTCCTCCTTTTACAAAATATCATGCCACTTATTCTTTTTTCTTCATTCTTACTAATATTTTACACAAATATTTGAAGAATTTGGTTGATGATCACAACTCTTTATTTTAATTTGCTAAACATATGTATTAAGTAATAAATTTCTAAAACACTAGGCTTTTATAATTTTTTACGGTTTCTTTTATCTTTGGTCTAATTGTATTCATTAGTTGTATCATCCATATATCATTTCTTTTTCTTTCAATAATTTATATTTTTTAATATCATTTAGTTGTAATATGTTAAAAATATATGATACTATCGTGAGTCACGAAAAATAAAATAAAAAAATTAAATGTTAATTTCAATTATATATCATGTCTTTTATAATTTTTTTAATTTTTTTATTTTTAGTCTAATTGTATTTATTAATTATATCATACATATATTACTTTTTTTCCTTTCAACTATTTATATTTTTTTTAATATCATTTAGTTGTAAGATTATTGAAAATATATAATATTATCGTGAGTCATGAAAAATAAAATTAAAAAATTAAATATTAATTTTGACTATTGAAACATTATATTCAAAATTTTATTTCATCTAATAATTTTATATTTGTACTATGATACTTAAATATAATCTAAAAAAATAAATAAAAATGACTACTTAGAAGAACAAAAATAAAGTTAATAATATAAAATCAAATAAATAAATTTGAATGGAGTATTTTCATAATTTTATTTAAAGTCAAAATTATGTATAAATTTTTAATTATATAATATTAAATTTAAATTAATTTATACATTTTATACAGAATATATCCATTTTATTTTCGCGCATCGTGCGAGTCTAAATCTAGTTATTACTCAAACCATTTATCAAAAAATTAATATCCACTTGGACCCCTTTTTTAAATCTAAGGGTGAAATGAAAATGGAGGAATATCAGAACATGCCATAAGCTAAGTCAAATATGATCTAATGACAACACAACTGATGTCTAATAAAATGGTGTGTAACTAAAGTGATTTAGTCTCAAATAGAAAGGAAGAGTAAAGAAGGGAGTGGAATAAATCATTACATCTCAGTTTAAAGTACAAGAAGTTCAAATCCCTCAAACTTTATAAGAAAAGCATTCAGAAAAATTAAAAAAAAAAAAAAAGAAAACTTAAGACTATAATGGTGATTACAGTGGTGCAAGGAGTTTTCCCAAGATATAATACACTTAAAAATTTCCTTTTCGGTAGCAATGCCTATATAAATTTACTATCCTATTACCAAAAAAATGACCTTCACAATTGGAATTATGTTAAAGTACAACACTCCACATGCTAAAGAAGAAACTTTCAATTAGTACTAAGAGTAACAAGGCTAACATTACTCTAGAATTACTGCAGAAAGGTGATCCCATTGAGAAATCGAATTTGTGAGATTGCTCCCTGAATTTGAGAAACAAGAATTTGTTACTACTTATCCAAAGTAAATTACAACATATCAGCATGAAAGCCTTATGCATGGCACATATAATAAATCCTTGTAAGTGATCAAATATATGATATAGGAAGCAAATGGATTAACCCATGAGAAAGAAATAAAGAAAGATGAGAGAACTCAGAGAAGTGTGTTTATAAGGAAAAGAATCTTAAACCAAAGATTGAATTTTGTAAGTTAATTTTAACCTTGTAGGTACCAAAATAATGAAAAAGAAACCTTGATTTTCATTCTTACTTTTGAAGGGAGGAGAGTAAGCCACAGTATATTGCATTCTGAGGCAAAGAGCTCTCTGTATAATCAACCTCCGGGTTTACAACTTGTATATAAACTTCTTGACCAAGATACCAAGAATTGAGGTTCTCTGCACGAAGGTTCCAAATGCCAGCATTGTCAAGAGATACTAAAATGGCTGTCCAAGCACCAGGAAAGACCTACAAAATGTTAGGTAAAGCTGAGCAAGTCAAATTCACAAGAAAATCCTCTATATATGATTGAGGTGGTCTTTTACTTTTTGTTCATTATCAGCAATGCGGACTTCATGCATGCTGTCCAAATTTTTCCTCACTAGACCGTTGCTCGTGACTTGCTAAAAGAAAATATCTATGCTTTAAAAACCATTTTGTGCTTAAAATGTTGGGGTTGAATTGGTGTTGATTTTATATAATCGAATTCATTTGCTATATGATTGAGGGACGAAAGTAATATCTTTAAGAAACCAAATTGATGCTAACCTAGTATTTCAAAGGGAAGAGGCAGAATCTATGGCCATCCTCTATATGGAATTGGTTGTGACATAGCAGTAGTATAATATCCTAAGCTGATGCATGGAATGGGAGAATGATTTTGGGGTCAAGAAAGTAATACCTGCGTAGTGCTGCGAGCAACACCATCCCACTTGTTATAAGTACTTCTGCTATTTTCTGTCCATACTCCAAAATCCATGCTACAATTGAAATAATGAAATGAGTCATTTAATGTTCCTATTCCTAAAACAAAACTGCTAAACAAAATTTGAAGGCTAAAGTCTCACCCAACAACAAAGAATGCATAGCCATCCATATGGTAGGTCTGGACTGTAGTGTCATTGTTTTGAAAGATTATTTCCATAAAGCCTTTGAAAGTGCCATTAATCAGGGAGGTATCAACTTTGGGAGGCCTGTTCATGAATTTATTTGGAAAATCTAGTTTATACACCCCTAGAACTTTGAATTGTTGCGCAAGCTTCAGGGGCGTTGAAGGTGGTAAATACGATATGCCGTTAAGTGTAGTACGCCACTTTCCATTTATAAGCTCTGGAGGTCGATTAAGAATAACATACACATCTGTCACAGTAATATCACCATATCGGAAGGAACCTTGTGGGTTTGGACGTGCAGCTCCAGCAGAAACATTCCACCTACAGTACAGCACCATCAGAAACAAGATTGAACAATCAGTCCTATAATGTCCAACATCTTTGATTAAACTTTTCCATGCTAGCATCAAACTTAAGCATGTATCAAAGAGCAGGTTTCCAATGAATATAAGATTCTAAGGTTAGACCTTAGAGCAGTCTTTGAAAAACAAAAATGAATGGTAATGCTAAATATAAAAAAAAATGCTAACCTTATTGATCTTGCTTGATTCATAGAGAAAGAAGGATCGTCTTGACCTATAAGAGCGGGAAGAGGACCTGAAGCAGGTCCCTGAGAATTGGAGTAGTGCAAAATGGCAACTCCAGTAGCTCTATCCCACGATGTATTAACAAACCGAGGACTGGCAACAATATAGTAATCTGTGGTGGCATTTTGATCCATGGTAACTAAGAATGAATACGACTGACCCACATGAATATCCATGTTTTCATAGTTTTGCTGAACTGTGTAAGACCCCTCAGTCTCCACAAGAAGCAAGTTGTGATTTTGTATTCTGAAGTTCAAGCTTGTTGAGATACCAACATTATGAACCCTGAAGCGATATGTTTTCCCTGTGTTTCAGACATAATGGTAGACAGTTGATAGCGATTGAGTACAGCAGAAGCAAACATATGTTTTCACCTTTAAATTTTGACCACTCGGCTGCCAGTAGACAAATATATGCATAAAACTAGTCATATGAAAATGAGAAGTAGATGAAAACATGTACTTCCGAGATCCTTACCAGGTTCAACATTTATTATTTGGTAGGAAATTCCACCTGGGACAAGTGTGTCATCGTAGCGATAAGGACCAAATCCATTAATGAGAACTCCATCTGGGACTCCGAGATCAACCCCATTTTCCACATCCTTCCTGAGATCCTGTATCACCAAATGCATTGATCAATTGACTCAATTTCAATGAACAGATAAGATAACAAAAGGAAGTCACAGAAAGCAATCAGACCTTATGACTCCTAGTGTACCAGTCACTCAAAAGTATTGTGATATCTCCATCTGGGAACCCAAACGGAAGAGGAATAACTTCTCGGTTGTTTATGATAACTCCTCCATATCCTCCTGCTGCTTTCTGAAAGTTTAAGGAAGGGAAGTAGAAGAAACTCCCTATCTGATCTTTAACTTGAAACTGATATGTCCAATTCCAACCTGCCGGAATTGGACAACTAGTTCCTGAAACTCCATCTTGCCAAGAGTTTTTCCTATGTTGTACACCATTCCTGCACATTAACTACTCAACATGATCATAACCATCAATCATTACTAGTTATCATCATCACCATTTAAGAAAATACAATTTATCTACCATGTCAAAAGCAATGGTTCGTCAAGGTCATTCTTGACATTTACAACAACATTCCAGTTTGTGGTGGCGTTTAGAATTGGTCCTGGAAACTGCCCATTGATCCCAATTACCTGAAATAGGATTTGGTTTTGTCATACTATGAGTAGAGTAAGAGACAATGTAGTAACTCATTATTTAGTGAATATTAATCAAACATGTATATGCCACTAAATTCCACTAAACAAGAAAATAAGAAAATACACAAACAAACCACTTTTTCAGCAGCACTGGTTGGATACATGAACTAATTCTACTAAATTTACTTAATACAATCAGTAAAACAGCTGGATAATTTTAAATTCCGAAGGTGACAAAGTTTGTCCACAGTTGACATGGATTCTATGCTAGTCGGTGACATATCTTAAAGGTGAAAATTTTGAAGGCCAGTTTTCAATAGTTTGTTGAATTATGGGGCTAGCTGGTACTCCTATCCACCCCCAAAAGATTTATGGCGATGACATTTAAAGGCACATTGTTAATAAAATTCACCATCCTCTTATCCGTTTGAGAAAACAGTAATTAACACTTAACTTAGCTTAGAAGCAAACAAGTGCATAGAAAGCATATAAACAACGAATTAAAGTATACAGCAAGTTGCCAAGTTCAATTCCTCAACTTTGTGATTTATGAAACAATTTTAGAGTTTATTACAACCCTTGCAGTGGCCTTAATTGCATCTATCACAGATTCACAGTGTTTTCCAAAAGCAAAAGAAAGCTATACATAATGTCGAATTTAACTCGGGAACTTGCAAAAGAGAGAATACATGATAACAGCACTTCAAATTTCTAGAGAAAGAGAAAACGAAGGAACCTTCTGTTTGACTCCAAGGGGGGAGGCTCCGATGTAGGAAACAGTCCAATCATAGAAAACAAAAGGGTCACCGGCAAAAGCAAGATATAACTGTAAGAAGCAGCATAGAAATAGCGTTGTGATAAAGGAAGAAGGTGATGGCATGGTGGCGCTGGGTGAATCTCGTTGTGGATATGGGTTTTCTGTCGAGAGAAAACGGGAACACGAATAGTAATAGAAATAACTGCAACTGGATTTACTCAATTAAGCAAAGTTGGCAACTTCTGTTAATCATCACATGGTAGGGAAGAGAGAGCCAGTGCAGACTCTTTTTGACTTACTAGTGCTGACGTGGGCCCCAATGTTTTTCTACTTTATCACTGTTCTAATAATATTTCTGTTTGATCTACATTAAGCTATGTTGGGGAGAGATTGGAACATAGAAATTGAAAGATAATGATTAAATTAAATTTTTATATTATATTTAGTATAAAATTAGTATTTTTATTTGTAATAATATTATGAAAATATAAATTTTTATAAATTATAGTCTATTTTGTTTTGACATTATGTATAATACAAAAGATTTATAAAATTAAATTATTTTTACAAAAAAAATCGTAAATTGATAAAAGTCTCTAACTAAGAAGACCAAGATATATGTAGATAAAAAATTAAATAATAATATTTTTAGATATTATTTTTATATAAAAAAATCTAATTTTTTATTAATAATTAATCTTAACATTTGTTATCTAAAATTCAAAACAATATAACACGTATACTTTTATATTTAATTAGGTATTAACTGTTAAGTTTGTTGCACAAATAAAAATAATTAATTTTTATACTTGCTATTTAAAAAAATATTTTTTCTCTCCATGTATATAAAAATATAATTAGATATTAGCATAAAAAAATTATACTGATAGTTATAAAATTAATTCAAAATTAATTTATTTAAAACAATTAAATCTTGATTCTAACTTTTATTTATAACATTAGTATTCTCTCCAAATTACATGTAATAAATATTTGAAAGAAGAGAAATAAAAATATAACTTAAAAATATAAGCAGTAAAAATTTAAAACAAAATAAAAAAACTAAAAAACTATGTATATAATAATAATAATAATATTTTTTATTTAAATTATATTATTTTGTTAATTTTTTTTTCTGTAGGAGAGAAAGATAGAAAAAATAGAGAATGAGAAAAAAGAGAGAGAAAGATAAAGATGAAGAATGAGAGTGAGAGTGAGAGTTTGTTAATTTTAAAAGAAAAATTGTATTTTAATTGTAAAAAAATATCGGATAACATATTTTGATTTATCAAATTACTAACTTAAAATATAAATTATATATAAAGTAAAAATAGTAGAGAGAAATAAAAAAATGGAGAGAGGTAGATGAGACAATTTACTAATTTAGGAAGGGAGTTTATTAATTTTGATTATTAAGTTTATAATTAATTTTAACTCAATTTTTGGTAACTAAAATTTAAATAATTGAAATTATTAAATGCTAAATATTTTGTATCTAACCAATTTTATTTTCGTTATTGAAATTAAAAAAGATGAGTTGTTAATCAATTCTAAATTTAAATTTAGATTTGAGTAAGAAAATAAAAATATTTTAAATTTTATCTCACTAACTATAATTAATTTTAAAATAAGAAATTATTTTGTACATCATATATAATGTAGGATAGTATGGTTATTTACTATTTTTTTAATAGTAAATATTATCAAATAAAATGATGTAAGAAATTAGAAAGAAATGTATTTATCAGTTAAAGAAATATTAATTTATTTTTCAATAGAATAAATTATATATTAAATAACAAAGTTGTTATTGGTTTCTCTTCATACTTATAATACTCAACGATAGTATTTTGGTACATCATGTTACTAAGAAATATTAGTCGATCTAATAACTTTTGTAATAGCATAAATTTATAAATTTAAAAGTTTAAAAATCATTTCATAAAATGTAAAGTTTCAACAAGTAACAATGTTGATCTTGTTATTTTGACTTCAAAAATGAATACGATACCAACAAATAAAAGTATCCCAAGTAAATTTTAACAAAGACAAAAGTCTATAAGTATTGTTATTAATGAGAAACTATTTTAAAGACAAATACAATTTTTTTCTACGGATTTCCTAACTCGCCAAGTCGAGGACTAATCCATCACATATTGATGCTCTATTTATTAAAGGTCTACTGTTAACTAATGGATTGTTATACACACAAGGCAAGATTCGAGTTCCAAATATTTGTTTAAGCGGACAAATGAGATGACCATTCAACCAATCCAAATTGATTAAAATAAATACTAATTATTTTTAAATTATAAAATATTTATAATAATAATTACTATATGTATTTTTCATTTAATCTTTTAATAAAAAATTATATAATTTTATGTGTTATCCCGTGCAGGCACAGAAACATATACTAGTTTTGGTTGTAAAATTAGTAAGGAGGATGGGAGAGTTCTTTAATTTTGGAGGGAAAGATTTAATTTCAATTACAATGAGATAGTGATATGTGGCACATTTTGGTTGTAAAATTAGTTAGGTGGAGAAGAGAATTTCTTAATTTTGGAGGAAAAGATTTGATTCTAATTGCAATGAAAAAGTGACCTGTGGCACATTTTGGTTGTAAAATTAGAGATATATATAATAGATTTTTATATGAAAAAGTCTAATTTTTATTAATAATTAATTTTAATATTTGTTATCTAAAGTTTAAAACATTTTAATGTATATACTTTTACATTTAATTAGGTGTTAACTGTTAAGTCTGTTGCAAAATAGAAATAATTAGTTTTTATGCTTGCTATTTAAAAATAATATTTTTTCTCTTTATGTATATAAAAATATAATTAGATATTAGCATAAAAAAATTATATTAATGGTTGTAAAATTAACTCAAAATTATTTTTTTTAAATAATTGAATCTTGATTCTAACTTTTAATTATAACATTAGTATTCTCTCAAAATTATATGTAATAAATATTTGAAAAAAGAGAAATAAAAATAAAAATTAAAAAGATAAACGGTGAAAATTTAAAACTAAATAAAAAACTAAAAAACTATGTATATAATAACAATAATAATATTTTTATTTAAATTATATTATTTTGTTAATTTTGTTTTCTGTAGAAAAAAAGATAGAAAAATAGAGAATGAGAGAAAAGAGAGAGAAAGATAAAGATAAAGAATTAGAATGAGAGTGAGAGTTTGTTAATTTTTGAAGAAAATTTTTTATTTTAATTGTAAAAAAAAATATTGGATGACATATTTTGATTTGTCAAGTTATTAATATAAAATATAAATTATATATAGAGTAAAAATAGTAGAGAGAAATAAAAAATAGAAAGAGGTAGACGAGAGTATCATGTGACACATTTGATTATTAAATTAGATAGTAATATATGATACATAATATAGGTATATTTCAATTTCAATTTTAATGCAATTATAGAATGTCATGTTGCATATTTTGATTATCAAATTAGTAATTAATCATTGATATTGATAAAGATAATATAAAATAGATAGAGTGGTTGAAGGAATGAGAAAAATAGAGAAAGGAATAGGAAAGAGGAAAGAGGGAGGAAGGAAGAACTCTTTAATTTTAGAGGAAAAAATTTGATTTCAATTGCAATGAGGGAGTGACATGTGACACATTTTAGTTATAAAATTAGTAAGGAGGAGGGAAGAATTTTTTAATTTTGGACAGAAAGATTTAATTTCAATTACAATGAGAGAGTGACATGTGGCACATTTTGGTTGTAAAATTAATAGAGAAGAAGGAAAATTCCTTAATTTTGGAAGAAAAAATTTTATTCCAATTACAATAAAAAAGTGACATGTAACATATTTTGACTCTAAATTAGAGATATATAATAAATATACATAATTAAATTATATTTTAGTATTTTATTTGATTTAAGATTAATAAAAAATAATTATTTGTATTCATAAATGTTGTAAATATTGACAAAAATATTTATTAAATAAAAAAATTAATATTATATTTACAAAAGATGAATTTTATGTAAAAAAAAAGTATTTAAATTTTAATATTTTATTAATTTTTTAATAAATTTCTTAAATTATTTCCATCTTTTATATTTAGTGTTAACTCCGCTATCATCTCTTCTTCCTCAAATTATAAACCTTCACAAATTTTCTGTAGACATTACCCATTATAATCTCTTTCCTATACCTGCACTTACACTAACACCACCGTGTCCCATTATCTCCCTCCTCAAAAACGACCTAATCGCATTCCTTTCAAACTTCTGGATTGACAACTTTGGCCACTTCAATGCCACCATCACCAACCTTTCCCCTTCCCTCCGCTGCTTCGACCTCTAGCTCCTCGCTTACCAGAAGGTCATCACCGACGACGTTGGCATCTACTTTTGCCGTTCCTTCATCCCTTCCTCCACCCTCAACAACCCCTTCTTCCTTTGTAACGTCGTCTTTGACTGTCGATTTCGATGGGATCAGCGTCTCAAGTTTTTCATCAAGTCTCTCAAATACACCACTGATTATGAATTCTTATCAAAGAGAAAAATCAAAGCCATATTAACCACCATATAACCGACCTTTTTCAAGACAAGATTAGAACGGAGGTAATTTAAAAATTTTATTAAAAAATTAATAAAAAATTAAAATTTAAATACTTTTATCACATGAAACCATCGTTTATAAATATAACGTTAGTTTTATTATTCGATGAATACTTTTGTGAACGTTCATAAAATATATTCGTACAAATGCTTATTTTTTCTAAATTAATATAAAGATTGAAATAAATTAAATTACTAAAATTTTCTTAATTAATTTAAAAAATAAAATGAAACGCACAACTTAACCATTTGGCCATCTCCTTCCTTCATTTTTTCCATTCTACTCAATAAAATTTATCATTAATCATTGTTATAAGATCAAAGAAGTACAGAACAGAAATTCATTAACAACATAAGATAAATGATCTTAATCTTTAAATTATATATTGAAAATTCTACATCTAAACTAAGAATAAAAAATATAAAAAATTATAATAAAAAAATAAAATAATAAAAATAGATTCAACAACTTTGGACCAATTTAAGTGTAACCCATGTTGTCCCCAAACCTCCATTGAGCATAGGTACCACAAGCTTGTCCAAGAGACTCTACCTCAAAGGAGCCTGCAACAATTTTAGTTTAGGCAGCAAACACATTGATTAGTTACATCAGATTCAAATCAACCACTAAATTATATGAATCCCAAACCAATACTACCGGAAGCTTAGAAACATACAATAAAATGCAAGTAAAACAAATAAAATAGAAATAAATAGTGAAGACAAGAGAATAAAATCTACATGAATCAAATAGAAATAGAAATAGAAAGAAAAGAGAATAAGCCAAAGCCGAGGAAGAGCAGAGAAGCCATACATAAACAACAGAAAAACGTAGAGGAGAATAAAGAAGAGAAAAATGTAACGGTGACTTACTTTTGTTATTGTGGCTGATAAACCATTATTTTATAATATATTTTGGACTAAATTGAGTGAGTTTTGTCGACTATTCTCACACTTATTCATTTAAATTGCATGTTTTTAAGTTTTCTTCCCAATTTTGTGTTATAATTGAAAACATGTTTTTTAGGCCTTAAAATTGTTAATTTTTTAATTTTTTTATTATCATTCGATGCCGTGATGTGTTTATGGAGTGTTTTCAGGTTTACAAGGCATGAATGACTTAAAGAATGAAGATGAAGCATGTTAAAGTAGAAGGAATACAAGAAACTAAAGAGTTGAGAAGCGATGAGCGACGCGCACGCATGACTGACACGTGCGCGTTACCTGGAGCGTCGTTCAGCGATACATACACATGACTGACTCGTCCGCGTGACCAGTGCAGAAGTTCAGCGACTCGTACGCGTGACAGAGCGTCAAGTGCTGCACTTAACAGGACTTGCTGGGGGCGATTTCTAGGCTGATTTGAACCCACTTTCAAGTCCAAAAACGCATACTAAAGACAGTTGGAGATGAGACTGAGGGACTTCACTTTTACTTTAGTTTTAGTTTTTAGTTTTTGAATTCTAGCGGAGAAACTCCTACTTCTCTCTAAGGTTTGAGCATTCTTATTTTTATCTTTGAATTGGATCTTGAGAGAGTTGCTGCTACCTTCGTTCTTCATCATTTGTTCCTAGTTTCTTCTTTGACTCCTTTATTTACTCTTTTCCATTTGATTATTGAATTCATGTTTGGATCTTGTTACTTTTGAATCTTATTAATGCATTGAAGTATTTTTATGTTTAATTCTATTGCTTGTTTGAGTCGTGTTAATTATTGTTCGTACAAATTTTAATTTAATTAATTTTTCATAATTATTATGTCTTTTCTTTACTCTTATCATGTGTTTATGAAAATGACATTTATGTTAATGGAGTAGATCTTTCAACTTGGCTTGGGGTTGATTAATTGAAAACTCTTGAGTTGTGATACTCTAAGTGTTAATTTGTAGTTGGGAATTGCTGGCTAACTCGGTTTTTACCAACTTTAGTCCTTTCCCATGAAGTGACTCAGACTTGTGAGTCAGAGTTAGTGACAACCACTTGACTTTCCTTCAATTGTTAAAGGATAACTAAGTGGGAGCAATGAATCTTTACTATTATACTTGGAAAAGACAACAAAGATAGAAACTCCAGTTCTCTCCTCTAGTCAAGACCTTTTATTTCAAATACATATCACCTCTTGTTATTCATTCATTGCTTTAATTTCTAGTTATTTATTTTTTTCGTTTTCAAATTCAAAAAATATTCAGAAAAATTCTAACCAATAATTTGTATTCTGTGTCAACTTTTAGGAAAACGACCCGGGATTCTACTCCTAGTTATTTATTTTTAATTGTGACACATTCTAAATTGATAGTAAAATTTTTGTCGGTTAAGCACTTGCAACGCTATTTTTATCAGAAATTCTTAACCGACATTTTTTCACCCATCAATTTTTGACACCGTTCTCGAGGAGTTGCATATGTGTGGTAAATTATTGGTTGGTGTAAATATATTTTATTTATATAACTGTATTTTTTTAATAATATTTATTTGTGTTCTTTTCGTTTATTAATAGTATTTATTATTTATTTTTCTTAGTATATTTTATTGCCATGAGCTCTATGTTTCTTTCATTGAATGCCGCGTTCATTACCGGATCCGAGCCTAGTTGCATTTGATCCTGAAATTGAATAAACTATTTCACATATTAGGCGGGCTCGGTGTCAGTTAGCCTCTGAAGGTGGTGATGGAGTTTCGCCCAATTCACCAGTCATATCTGAAGTTGAGTCTGAAGTGTCATTTGCGTAAGAAACTAATTCTTGTCCTACCAATTCCATTGACGTTTCTTCTATTGATTTAGGTGCAGATACTATGGCAGCTCCTAGAAGAATTACTCTCAAGGAAGCGGGAGCTCTGGATTTTACACTTCAACCATATCAAGTGCGTCATCCGAATTTGACTGCTGATTTTAAACTGAAGACCGCATTGATCAATCTTCTTCCTAAATTTCATGGTTTACCCGCTCAAGAGCCTATCAAGCACCTCAGAGGCTTTCAAACAGTTTATTCAGCTACTAGGCGACATGGTGCGGATGAGAATGCAATTTGGTTATATGCCTTCATTTTCTCTTGAGAAAAATGCAAAAGAGTAGTTTTACACTCAACCCGAAACTGTTGTTACTAATTGAGATTTGCTCATAAGAAAATTCTTAGACAAGTTCTTTCCAGTGGAGGTTACAGATAGACTGCGGAAGAAAATTTCTTGCATCATTCAAGGTAAATCAGAGACCCTCTATGAGTATTGAAAATGCCTCAGAAATCTCCTTGGCTCGTGTCTCCATCACATGATTGACCAGTTGGTGTTAATTAGCTACTTCTGCTAAGGCATGAAGTCTCAAGACAAGACCCTCTTGAATGCTGCGAGTAATGGCTCTTTGACAAAGTACAAGACGACGACAAAAGCGTGGCAACTGATCACCGATCTAATTGAATCTACCTAAAATGCAAGGCAAAAGAATAATCATCCCAAGGTTATTGCGAAAAATAAAAAATAAAAAATTAATACATTAGATATTATTATTTACATACTAATATAATATATTATCGATTATTAAGTTTATAATTAATTTTTAACCCAATTTTTTGTAACTAAAATTTAAATTATTGAAATGATTAAATGCTGAATATTTTGCACATAACTAATTTTATTTTTATTATTGAAATTAAAAAAAGAAGAATTGTTAATCAAATTTAAATTTAAATTTGAGTAAGAAAATAAAAAATATTTTAAATTTTATTTTACTAACCAAAATTAATTTTAAAATAAGAAATTACTTTGTACATCATATTGTAAGATAATGTGGTCATTTACTATTTTTTAATGGTAAATATTGTCAAATAAAATGGTATAATAAATTAAAAGAAAATGTATTTATCATTTTAAGAAATACTAATTTATTTTTTAATAGAATAAATTATAGGAAGAATTTTAAGTATACCAAGTATACTGATGTTCCAATCATTTTAACCATTGATCTTAATTATAAAAAATATATATAATATATATTTATTAAAATCAACCATTAAGGTTCTAAAACACCGGTATTTTGGGTGTATTTAAAAACTTTTCTAAATTATATATTGAATAACAAAAATTGTTATTGGTTTCTCTTCACACTAACTAATACTCAACTATGATGTTTTAGTACAAGATATTACCAAGAAATATTAATCAATCTAATAACTTTTGTAATGACATAAGTTTATAAAGTTGAAAATTTAAAAATCATGTCATAAAATATGAATCTTTAACAAGTAACAATGTAGATCATATTATTTTGACTTCAAGAATAAATACGATACCAACAAATAAAATTATCCTAGGTAAATTTTAACAAAGACAAAAGTCCATAAGTATTGCTATTAATGAGAAATTAATCTATTTTAAAGATAAATACACTTTTTATCTACAGATTTTCTAATTCGGCAAACCGATGACTAATCCACCACTTATTGATATTCTATTTATTAAGGGTTTGAAGCTACTAATGGATTGTTACACACACAAGACAATATTCGAACTCCAAATACTTGTTTAAGTGGGCAAATCACAAATGAGATGATCATTCAACCAATTCAAATTGGTTAAGACAAATACTAATTATTTTTAATATTTTTTGTTTAATTTTTTAATAAAATTTTTTATATAATTTTATATATTATTTTGTGCAAAACACAGAAACATACACTAGTTAAGTGTAAAAATTAGATTTTTATATAATAGAATAAATAATAAATAAAATAATGGATGAGTAATAGAGATAATAGAGAATAGGTATAAAAAGGAATTTTAACATTAAAATAATGACAAATTTTTTTGGTGGATACATCCTCCTAAAAATGTTTTCCTGTATAGGCCCCCGCTTTCGTTCTGTTGTTTTGTCAAGGACTTTCAGGCCCAAATGGAAACCCAACGAAGCAAACAGAATTGTTTTCCACCCACTAACGACGTGCTCTCATTCTTCTGACGGATCTTCCATGCGCTGCGCGACTCAACTGCAGAGCCATCTCCTTCTGCTTTAGAAAATCTGTCCCTTGTCCTGCCTCTATTCTATCTCTGTAAAAATACCTCTCTACCATATAAATTACCAAATTGAAATTAAATTAAATAATATAAGCCCAATGGGTCAACCCGCCCCAATGTATCACGGGTAAACCTCGCGCTTGAATAATTTTTCTAAGGAAAAAATGAACGGGAAATCCTCTCTAGATCCCAACCCATAGGCATATAGCTATGTCCACCACTCTTCTATCTCCCACCCTCTCCTTCAAACCCCATCTCCCACCCGCCAAACCTCAATGCTTTCTCAGGCCTCCCAGATTAGTTACTTTATCTTCACCTAAAGAACTTTCTAGAATCTCTCTTTTGAAGCGTTTTGCAGTAAACGACTACGATGGTGCTGGTAGTGGCAGCGGTTTTGTTGATTGGGAGAAAGCAGAGAAGGAGGCTCGAGCGCGGAGCACTATGCCAGAACGCTTTCGGTATCTCGCTAAGGAAGCTCCTGATCCTCCTGTCAGGTGGCCTTGGCTTCTTGGTCAGTCCCTTAACCTCTCTATTTTTCTATTGCTTTCAATTTTTAGAAATTCAGAAAATTCTATGTGTTTGGGCCACGAAGTCTGAAATTTTATTGTATTTGGGGTAGTTGCATGAATGGGCAAGTATTTGTAAATCATTTTGTTGCAATTCAAGTGCTGTTGGAGTGTTCAGTTTTTAGACACATTCATTTATCCATGAATTTCTTATTGTGCTGTGGAACAGAAAAGGGTTTTGATATGTCCCCCAAATTTCATTTTGGTGTTTATTTGGTTATTCATAGCAAGAAGTTCATGGTTGCTGCAATTCTGAAAATTTCTGGCTACTCTCTAACCTCATAGCCGTGTATAATGAGAAATATTTTGTTGGGATTTAAGCTATAACCTCTCATGTGGAAATTAAAAACTCTAAGCTTTCAATCGTCAGTTGATTCTTTTTTGGTCCAATTGTACATGCGATCTCTTTTGTGTACTCATGTGTTCTGTGTTACTTTTGTGCAGTACTTGGCTTTCTCATCTATGCTTGGAGAGCTGTTCTATTTGAACTATCGAACTGGAAGAATGCTGTCTTTGGGATTGTCCGTTTTGCAGGGAACCTTTTGACATATCTTTTCGCCATACTGTATCGATTTATAGGAAGTCCGATCACTTTTTCAATAAGATGCCTGGAGGATTCGTTCTATACTGTACGAGCCTTCTACTCTTGGACAATCAACAATGCTCCCATACCAGAACTGACCACAGTCATTGTGCTCGCGTCAATTGTTTTAGCAATTGCCGAAGCTACCGTCCCTAACTGTATCAACAAGCAACCTTATGTTTTGACTATGTCTGGTCTTATTGGCTATGCAGCAGTTAGAGGCTATATCTCCGAACCTTTTTTCTGGACCCTTCTGCTAGGGTTGTACGCTTTCTCAAAATTAATCAAAAAGAGAGACAATGTTTCATGCGCAATGCCTGTTGCAGCTGTACTAGCTGCTGTTGGGGAGACTTGGGTTAGAGTTTTGGTGCTCATCACATTTATAGCGTTGGCTACTTATCAGTATTCCCAAACACTTTCCGAAGGGAAACAGGTTGAAGACCAAGAAATGACAGAAAGGAGGATTCCAGTACCACTATTTGTTGCTGCTTTAGCGATTGGCTTACGCCTCGCTGCTAAGTGGGCCGGGTATCGGCACTTGACGTGGATGATTGTATGATCGCCGAGAGAATGGAGCCTCTTGATCTAAGGTTTTTGAGGTAGGATGACTAGAGCAGTTATTGTTCTGTTCTGTTATTATGCATATTTGGTTTTCCTATGTTCTGTAGAATAGAGGATTGTATCACAAGGCTTTTCACATATTCTTGTCATAAAAAAATTTGTTATTCCATTTAATAGTCATCCGTTTCAATCTGTTATTGTCATGTAATATAACCAGCAGTTTCAACCTAACATGATTGATAGTAAGGACTGCAGACTCCAACTAAGTTTTAGATTGTTATATCAAATGGAGACTTTTGACTTCATCTTCATGTGTGTTTTTTCTTTATTTCTTTTTGGATATAGACTTAAATTTGGTTCAAGTTTTCAAGAATTGTTGGTATATAGTTTTGATTTTAGGATTTACTAGAAAGAATGGATATTTTCTTGTGTAAATTACACGATTTGGTCATGTGCACATCTATTAGAAAGGTTACACCGAGAAAAGGGAAGCAATTAATAAAAGATGAGAAATCAATGATGAGCTGATGAGCATGCACGTCTGACGATGTAACTTAATCTTATAAAACGTTACAAAAGTATCTTGCCAGTTGTTTCAAGCTCAAGCTCATGTTAAAGTCTTTTCCTCAAGCTCATGTTAAAGTCTTTTCGTCTTAAGAAACTAGGTTCATATTTGCAGAGAAACCTGCGAAGTATTGTTAGGCTTTTTTCGGTTAAGTTTTTCGAAGAGATACTTGTAATTTTTACAAAGACTTTGTTTTGTATTTGTTAAATAAAAAATGAATTTGTATTATTTTTAAAGAAGTACGTTAGAGGGATATTAGATTTTATAATTTTTTATTATTAATATTTAAAAGTATAGGTATATAGGTTAAAGAATGTTATTGAAGAGGCTATGTTAAGGAATTGTTTTCAGAAAATTATTGTAAATAAGAGTATAAATTAATAATAAATAATAATATTATCTTATATAATATCATATGAATGAATCAGTTTAAAATTAAATATGAAAACTAATCTAATCTAATTCATTATTCATGCCATTTATTAAAATATGATAAGAATAAGATCAATCCAATTTAAACTTTTGCAAATATACAAATTACCTATTATAGAAGAACACACATTAAGATATCATTAATTTAAAAATATTTAAAATATTTAGATTAATTTAATCTTAAGAGTTTTCTTATTTCTTATTTAAGATATCAGTACACATATATAGTTCATGATCATTGGTCAAGGGTATAAACGATAAATAAATAAAAAAATTAAAACATACCTTTATATTGGAAAAGCTCTTCCTAAAGTGATGTTGAAAAAAGTTAAGTTTGACACCAAATATTATAATAGAAAAATGTAAAGAGAAAGTATAGGAAGTCAATAGAATATTTGTACAATATGTACAATAGAGGTTTAAAGAGTATTAAAGATATGGGTAGTGTTAGGGAGCCAATGGCCTAAGTGTACAATATGTACAATGGGCTAAACTTTTGGTCCATGAATAAAATGAACATCACCCACACTATTCAGAATAACCATCCGAATACCAGGGATAATAAACATCTCATCCTAAAAACGTAAGTTAATTTTGGAGTTCACCAAGGATCGAACCATTGACCTTTCGGATCTAGAACTCTAATACCATGTCATGAACACACTCATCCCAAAAGCATAACTTGATAGGACAATGTAACACTAATGGTCATATCTCTAATACTTTCTAAACCTCCATTGTACACATTGTACGCTTAGACCATTGGCTTCCTATACTTTTCCTAAAGATATAATTATTAGTGTTATCTTTTTTCATCAGCTAGCCCATTGTACATATTAGAGGTTTGTTATATATATAAGCTTTTTTGACTGTTTGATGATTTGAGATATTTATTAGCCCATTGTACATATTGGAGGTTTGTTATATATATAAGCTTTTTTGACATAAAGTTGGCATCGGTTTAGACCATTAAATGATCCCATAATAAAATATATTTTTTAAATTTTTTAATAATGGCTAAATAGTCCTTATTTAATTTTAATTACAAATTAATCTTTTATATATTATTTAATTATAAAATCTATTTTTTATTTTATAAATTATTATTTTATCATTCATCTATCATGTTTATTAATAATAAAACTAAAACAATAACAAATTAAATCTTCTATTGATCGTAATAAATATTTTGTAATCTTAATCGATCATAATTTTCCGTTTATATACATATTGGATTGAGAAAATCGTGTTTGTTAGAAATTTAATCATTATTTATTTATTATTTATTCTATTATATAAAAATCCGATTTTTATAAATTATATGATCGATTAAGATTGCAAAATATTTATTACGATTAATAGAAGTTCTAATTTGTTATTGTTATAGTTTTTAATTATTAATAACATGATAGATGAATGATAAAAAAAATTATTTATAAAATAAAAAATAAATTTTATAATTAAATAATATATAAAGAGTTAATTTATAATTAAAATTAAATAAGAACTATTTAGCACTTATTAAAAAACTTAAAAAATATGTTTAGTTATGGGACCATTTAATGGTCCAAACGTTCTTGGACCATCAAATCTTTTGTCATATAAGTTTATATAAGTTGGCCTAAATTCAACAAAAACAACCTTCAGTTTAGATTATGTGTAAATACGCATTTTTTCAATTTCTCTTGAATAGCGCAAAAATCATTATGACAAATTAAACGATTTTTCTCTCTCAAATCAAAATTGCAATGCTCAAAATTCAAATAAGAATCAAAATCTCTAAAAAATCTCTCAAAATCATCACAAGGATGAAAAAAGTTTCAAAGCTGAATTTGAAAAAAAATTATGAAAAAATGAAATAAGAAGAAGAGGAGGAGAAGGAGGAAGAGGAAGATTTTTGAATTATGCAGAATTTATAAATATAAATAGATCGAAAAATCTTAACAATACACATAAATGTCTTAGTTTTACACCGAAATTTGCTACAAATATACAAAGATATTTTCTTTAATGCTGTATTTTTTTCATTTTTTTTAGTTGAATGAATGTAAGTTCCTCTTCCAAGTAATTTCGCAATATTATGTTTCTTCTTCTTTTTTATTTGATTTTTTTAGTTTTATTCTTGTTAAGAGAGTAAAACAAGAAGAAACTTGAAAATATAAAACAAGAAGAAAAAGATTATAAGAAAAAAAAGAAGAAGATGGTGATGATGATAAAAAAAAAACAGAAATAGCAGAAGATGAAGAGGAGGAAGAGAAAGTTTTAAATTATACCGAACTTATCAGTATAAATACACTGAAAATTCTTAACAATACACATAAATGTCTTAGTTTTACATCGAAATTTGTTACAAATACACAAAAATATTTTTTTTAATGTTGCATTTTTCTTCTTTTTTTTCTTTATTTCTTTCTTTTTTAGTTGGATGAATGTAAGTTCATCCTCTTCTAAGTAATTTTGCAACATTATGTATTTTTTCTTTTTTGTTTGTTTTTTTTGTTTTTATTCTTGTTAAGAGAGTAAAATAAGAAGAAACTTGAGAAGGTAAAACAAGAAAAAAAGAATATGGTGATGATGATAAAAAAAAAAGAAGAAGCAGTAGTAGAAGATAACGAGGAGGAAGAGGAAGTGTTTTGAATTATGCAGAACTTATCAGTACAAATACACCGAAAAATCTTAACAATACATATAAATGTCTTAGTTTTATATCGAAATTTGCTGTAAATATACAAAAATATTTTCTTTAATGCTGTATTTTTTTCTTATTTTTTTCTTTTAGTTGAATAGTTGAATGAATGTAAGTTCATCCTCTTCCAAATAGTTTTGTAGCATTATGTGTTTCTTTTTCTTTTTTGTTTGAGTTTTTTTTTTATTCTTGTTAAGAGAGTAAAACAAGAAGAAAACTATTGACTTCATATGAAGACAACTGCATGTGAGTCTTTACCTATTATTATATACTATAAGTATTTATTGAAAAATAATATTAATAGATATCATATAATCATGAAAAAAATTGTGATTAATAATTTTTTGTTTATTTTTTTAATTTGTATGCATTTAATAAAATTTATAGTTAAATAAAATATAATTAATTTAAAAATAAATGACTTTAAAATTAAAATAAATTAAATATAAATAAAATAAAAAATTGCTATATGTATTATAATTTGTATATATATTATAAGAAGCATTGTAGTTTGGTGGTACAATCATCTTTGTTGTATTCTACAGTGACGGAGTTTGAATCCCGATTTTCACCGGTTCGTTCGCACCAGTTCTCTGCCTTGTTCAATTCAAACATCGGACTAGATTAGTATAGGATCTGATTTATCGGTTTTTCGGTCAAACTGGCCGAAAGTGAAATCAAAATGATAATACACTTTGTTTTGGTTCAATTGATAATCTGAACTTGAATCATTTATTATCTTCAACAACGATATAACTGTTCAAAAGTTATATTTGCGCGTTGATTGAAAAGTTAGTTAGATAGTAGCGCGTGAGGTGAATTAGATTAAGAAGACTTATATAGATTTATATGTATAAATGATTGTACGTGAAAAATATTTGTTAAAATAATAAAAAATTGATAAAAAATTTTTAAATTTAACTTCCATAAAAAACAGAATGATAGAATTTAAACTTTAAATTATTTAAAATAAACATATATTTAAATCTAAAAATATATATTCACTTAAAAGTAGATAATGTGATTAATTAAAATCCTAAAAATACTGGGTAATGTGATTTTAATTAAATACTAAAAAATAATGCGATTTTAATTTTTTTGGGAATTAAATTTTTTTATATTTTATAATAGAAAAAAAATCTGATTAACATTAAGTTGGTTCGATATATTAGATAATTTTATTTCTTTTTAATACTTTTTAATTATAATTTTGGTTTAAGAAAAATTTAAAAAAATAGTAAACAATTAACTACAATTTCGCAATTTAAATTAATCAATTTTTTATAATAAAATACATATAATGGTAAAATATCTAACATCATAGCTATATCATATGTTCTATAGACTTAAACCACGACGCCAATTAAGTTTTGTAATTAATCTAGAAGCTCGTTAGTCAAGTTTATATATATTAAAAAATAGAGTTGCTACATATTTAAGTATTTTTTATTCATATTCATTTAAATAGGTCCAATACCAACAAAAATAATTCTTATTAAAAGAGCGTAATTCTCACGCTCGCTTCTTCTCACGCTTGTTTCTCCTCCTCCTCTCCTTCTTCTTCGCGTTCTTCCTCCTTCTCCTTCTCCTCCCCCTTCTTCTTTTTTGCGTTCCTTTTTCTTCACTTGTTTTCTCTTTGTCGTCATTCTTTTGTTGTTGTCAACAACAAAAGAATGACGATAAGGAGAAAACAAGTGAAGAAGAAGGAACACGAAAAAGAATAAGGAAAATGAGGAGGAGGAGGAACACAAAGAAAAAGGCGAAGAAGAAGACGCTCCGTCCGTAAACGAGCGTGAGAAGGAAAAGAAGAAGAAAAAACTCGGAGAAGAAGAAGAAGCGCATGAGAGAAGAAGAATAAAAGAAGCGTGAGGGAAGAAGAAAGCAAAAAAAACGCATAACCTAAAATCACTTAGATGAACTTAATGCTACAATTGTTTGGATGCGAAGAATATTTTATTAAAACATAACTATAATTTTTCAATTTAAATTAATCAATTATGCCCTATACATAGATTCCAAGTACTTTCTCTCCTCTAATTTCAAAATATTACTCATCACATTTAACCTAATATAATATACCTTTTTTTAAAAAATATATTTTGTACTTTTAAAAATTACAATTTTAACAAAATATATTTTAGAAAACTCAAATAACAAAATGAATTCTTAAAAATATATTTTATTTGACAAAATAAACTATATATATTATATATGTAATAAATTGAGCTTAGGATTCTGCGCGTTATTCGTGCTAGGTAGTGTGAGGTAGGTTATTGCATGTTAGTTGTGTTAGGAGATGTGGGATAGCTAGTTACACGTAAATGGTGTTACTTCGCCTCGGATTCGATGATCCCAAAATGTTTGGACCATTAAATGGTTTCATAACAAAATATGTTTTTTAAAGTTTTTTAATAATTGCTAAATAGTCATTTTTTTGAATTTAATTACAAATTAATTCCATATATTTTATTTAATTATAAATACAATTTTTTATTTTATAAATAATTATTTTATAATAAATCTATCATGTTTATTAACAGTCAAAAACAAAAACAATAACGAATTAGATCTTCCATTGATCCTAATAAATTTTTTGGCTATTACAATCGATTAAAAGATTAAATTTGATCGTTCGTGAGAAATTACAAAATCGTGTTTTCTTGAAAACCAATCGATTGGACTATCAAACCAATCGATTGAATTCTAACTCAATCGATTGGATTTCAGTTTATCACTAAACAATCGATTGAAAATTGCAAGGAAGCATGATTTTCACATAAATCAATCAATTAGTCATATTAACCAATCGATTGAACGATGAATTAAATGTTGATTTTATGTAATTCAATCGATTGTTTAGAATTTTCAATCCATTGAATTCTTCAAAATAATCAATTGGCTAGTACAATTCAATCATATACGGTCATTTCACACTGATTTTTGTCATGGTGCAGTCTACCACCATGTCGGATTTCTGAACATTGTACCAAATTATTTTTTACTACATAGTGGAGCTCGTATACAAATATGATTGAATTTAGAATATATAAAATCCCAAGTAAATTATGTCAGTACCAAAATAACTGCCTTTTGCTAAGAATGGCAGGCCATATAAGTTCAGTCAAGGCTCCAGAGAAGCTGAGCAACTCAAACAGTTTCCTACACAAAAAATCGAATTCCAGCATTCATACAGATTCAACACAGAAACTGAAAATAAAAGAAAAGATTCTGCAAACACGAAAACAAACTGGCATACTTGTCATCATGAACAGAAACTCCCCACTCTTCGTCATGAAAAGCAACATAACTTGGTTCTGACATAAATGAGAACATATAAGGAATTAAAGAAGAACAAGAAATGATAGTTACAATGTTAATGCAAGTGCAATAGATAACTTGTAACATTTTATTTATCCTCCCCTAGGTTTACAAGTACAAAAATTTTGACTAAAGAACAAGGCATATGACCAATGCGAAATTATGGATTTTAGAATTCTTGTTTTGACATAAAACATCTTAGATGCCCAGTATGAGGTTGTAGAATGAAAGAAAATTAGTGATGCTAACTCGCTGCTATAGCACCTTGCTTTCCCAGACATCATTGCATCAAATTCACAGTGGCAATAGCAATTAACTCCACTATATGATTGAATTTTACTATCCAATCGATTGTTTTGAGGAATTCAATCGATTGAAAATTCTAAACAATCGATTGAATTACATAAAATCCACATTTAATTCATCGTTCAATCGATTGGTTAATATGACCAATCGATTGATTTATGCGAAAATCATGCTTTCTTGCAATTTTCAATTGATTGTTTAGTGATAAACTGAAATCCAATCGATTGAGTTAGAATTCAATCGATTGGTTTAATAGTCCAATCGATTGGTTTTCAAGGAAACACGATTTTGTAATTCCTCACGAACGTCCCGGATCAAATTTAATATTTTAATCGATTGGAATAGCCAAAAAAATTTATTAGGATCAATGAAAGATCTAATTCGTTATTGTTTTTGTTCTTGATTGTTAATAAACATGATAGATTTATGATAAAATAATTATTTATAAAATAAAAAATATTTTTATAATTAAGTAAAATATATGAGGTTAATTTGTAATTAAATTCAAAAAATGACTATTTAGCAATTATTAAAAAATTTTAAAAAACATATTTTGTTATGGAAACATTTAATGGTCCAAACGTTCTGAAACCACCGAATCCTGAGTCGTGTTACTTTATAGTGGTTTAGGTGAAAAAAGGTAAACTACTCTATCCTAGAATGAATTATATACAATTTGAGATGCTCAGTGCCTTGGAACGATTTATGAGCGCATTTTTTTGAAGAAATTTCATGCATAAATTATCTTAAACTGTGGTGTTTAATATAATATCTAATACACACTATCCTAGCACGATTTATATATTAGTAAGTCTATAGAATTCACATTTTCGAATTTAATTTAGAAGGATCAAGTAAAATTGATCCCTCTTTATTTTATTTAACTAAAAAGCCTTTAAAAAAAGATATTTCTTTATTATTTAGTATGTTTGCAAATTTTTAATAGTAAAAGTAAAAGTTTTAGAAAAATAAAATATATCTTTTTGAGAAGTTATAATTTATAATTTTTTTTACGTAATAAATAAATAAATAAATATTTTTATATTATTGTATCCAAATATAATTAATAAATTTTTTTTTATATGAGATATCAAATATAAAATTATTTTTACTCTCTTAAAACTTTTTTAAAAAATTTATTAATTTTTTTTAAATTCACCCAAATAAATCCTATTAACATTATAAATAAATATCAATAATAAATTATATAATAAACATGAATTTGAATTATCTAAATTTTAAATTTTTAGTTTAAAAGATAAAGTATAATCTATCATTTTAAATAATTTTTTTTCATATTTTTTTAGTATCACTTATAAAATTTTAAATAATTTTTTTATTCTATTTATAAAATAAATAATAAATAATCACATTTTATCTTCTAAAATAAAATTTAGAATTTAGGGAATCCTAATCCAACCCACATCAATATAAATTTTTCATAATATCTTCTCTTTTTCTCCCACAATGACTGTGAGTGTGGGTGTACATGTGAATGCGGATGGGAATCCGTGCATGGGAGTAGCTATCCTTTTAGTTTTCTTAGTATTATCTTATTTTTCTTGTTTATTGAAAGATGTGAAGGTTAAAGTGAAAGGAGTCACAAACATTGCTATAACAGATGAGAATTTTATATGTGCAACATTAGATTGGTGGCCATCTAATAAATGTGATTATAACCAATGTTTATGAGAAAATGCTGGAATTCTCAACTTGGTATTTTATTTATTTATTTTGTTTGATATTATTATCGTATATTACCATTCAGAATATTATGTGCATTTTTTTAGTTTTTTGTATGCATTTTCAAATAGGTGGTTACTTACTAATCAAATATCATAATCTAATCATGGGAAAAAAGAAAAATCAAAACAGAGATAAAACAAATTCCTATCTGTTCATATTCAAGCCAAAATTTTATCCAGTTCTTCAAGTCACGCTGCTAAAAGAAGCTATCTTCACAAGACCAGTGCCTGAGGTGAACCAGGTCAGGACGGGGTTGGCTTGCATCGTTCGCCGGAACTGCTGAAGTCGTTATTCCGCAGAGCACTGCTGATGTCGATCGCGATGGAGAGCATTGTCGCGCACCTGATGCACGGCATATCCGGCGGAGTCTGCTGACAATTCTAGTCGACGTCAGTCAGATTTGTTTTTTACGGAATGAAGATGAACAGATAGCCATTTTTTCAGATAAATAATTAGGGTTCTCTATTTTTTTTTCATTTTTTAAATTATTAGATTAAGATTATTTGTTTTTTTTAATTGTAAAAGAATTTTAATTTTGAACACAATAGTAAAAAGTAATTTAGTTAGTTAATAAGAATAATAAAAAATTGTCTTTGTTCTTTTATAATTTCTTAAGGATATTTTAGTATCAATTCCGCTACGTTATTAATAGCATATTTGTCAATTTCTGTCAATTCTTATTTATGATTGTGTTCAATAGAAGTGTTTTTATAGATGTGTCTAATAAAAATATTTTTTTATAGTTATGTCTAATAAAAGTGTCTTTATAGATGTATTTTTTAAATGTGCTTCTTTGTACATATTTTAAAAATATAATAATTAATTATTATTGACAATAAATTGACAGATAACATATTGGTAACCTATACTTTTCTTTTTAGTATATATAATGATAAATGATATAATATTTAAAAAAATAAAAAAAATAATGCTAATCAGGTAAATATATTCTATGTACCGGAACAAGCACCTTTTAAATATCATAATGATAATTAATTATTGTTTTTGCAACTTTTTATACAGGACTTGAATAACGAGATACTCTCAAATACAATCAAGGGTAAGCTATATTTTCTCTAAACTCAAAACCATTTTTAAGAATTCGAATTTTTTAAATTTTAGATTTTTACTTTAAAGAATAGAATGAGATTTTTTACTATTTAATATTTTTTTTATATTTTTTTTAGTTTTATCTATAAAATAAATAATAATAAATTATATTTTATTTTTTAAAATAAAATACTAAAATTCAAATTTTAAAAAATTTAAATCCCATTTTCAAATATCATAATGCTTATTTATTTATTAATTTATATCTATATTCTTAAATCTTAAATGCTTGTTTTTTTGAATGATCACTTTATTATTAATAAATAATCCAATCATTTATTTTTAAGTGAATGACTTACAGACAAAAAGATTAATCACTGTATTTTTGATAGTAGATATTCAAAAAACTAAAAAAAAAGGTGTATTTCACATTATTATCTATTATTCAAATATTTATTTAATTTAATTGTTTTTAAAATTGTTACAGCATTCAATCCTCTCATGATTAAATCAGGGGGTTCACTACAAGATCAAATTATTTGTCAATTTGAGAAGCAAAAGCAATGTCCAACTATAACAAAGGAAGATAATGGCTTGTTTGGGTTCAATGTTAGATGTCTTTCAAGAAAGAGATGAGATGAAGTGAATCACTTTTTCAACAAAACTGGGTAATTAATATATATTATTTTAATTTCTCAATATTATTATAATTACTTCACAAACAATCAATCTTATCTTGTCTTATTTACTTTAAATTTTGCAGTGTCAAATTTACATTTAGCTTAAACGCACTTATTGAAAAGAAAAATTCCAATGAGGACCAATTAAATTGGAATCCAAACAATGCCATATACCTCATGAAGTACACTGTCTCAAAAGAATACAATATAGACTCATATGAATTAGGTACCAAATTAAATTAAAACCCTGTAATTTTTTAATTAACTAATTTAATTTTTACCCATAATTTTTTATAAATTTAACATTTTGTGTTAATTAATCATATAGGCAACGAGCGATGCTCTGAAAGAGTATCAACAAGAATAGATAGTGTTCAATATGCAAAAGATATCACAAAACTAAGGTACATAGTTAACTCATTATACCCAAATGCCACAAGACCAAAGGTGTTGGGTCCAACTGAATTTTATGATAAAGAATGGTTTGATAACTTCTTGCAACATGTTGGACCTAGTGTCATTGATGGAGTTACACATCACATTTATAACCTTGGTGCTAGTACGTATAATAATAATAACGATAACAATAAACATATATGTTTTTTGTTGCTTGATTAATTTGTTTAATTCTAAGAATATAATTATATTATAAAATTATACTATATAGGTGTTGGTGTTGATAGGAATTTTATTAGTAAGGTTCAAGACCTATATTTTTTGAGCAAAATTGCACAAACTTTTAAGGATGGTTCAACGGCGGTGAAGGAATTTACACCACAGACTGGAACATGGATTGGAGAATCTGGTGGAGCTTATAATGGTGGAGGCAAAGATGTATCACATACTTTTGTTAATGGCTTTTGGTAAGTTTTTTTTTTATTATTTTAAATTGAATTTCAATTTTCAGCTCTGTAGTTTCTTTTACATATTTTTTCTAATAAATTTTTTAATTAATAATAACTATAGGTATTTGGATCAATTGGGTATGGCATCAACCTTCAACCATAAAATTTATTGTAGACAATCTTTGATTGGAGGAAACTATGCTTTACTAAATACCACATCATTCATTCCTAATCCAGATTATTATGGCTATGTCACATATATTCATTCATATTTATTTAAGTAGTTAAATTAAATGTCATTTTTGAATGGATAACAATTTTATTTTCTTTAAACAGAGCACTTTTGTGGCATCGACTTATGGGAACCAAGGTGCTTTCTATTTCTCATGATAGTTCACCATATCTACGTACATATGCTCATTGTTCCAAGAAAGGGGTAAACTAATAATTTTATTTATATATTTAAATTTTTTTTTAATTTTAAGATAACTTTTTAAAAGTTATAACATAATATGAATCTAACTATTGTTTCAGAATGGAATCACATTACTGTTAATAAACATGGAGAAGTGGACATCTTTCAATGTCTTTCTTGTGAATGACATGAATCTTTATCCGGATGAGTTGACATAAAAGGAGAAAAAAATTTGAATTTGATGGATTCATTAAAAAGAAAAGAGTACCACTTGACACCTAAAGATGAAAACATTCAAAGTGATGTTGTACTTTTGAATGGAACTCCATTGAAACTCACCAAGTCAAAGAAAATTCCAAAGCTTAAACCAAAGATTGTTGATGCTTCTTCTTCTTCAATTAAAGTTGCACCTCATTCAATAGTCTTTGTGCAAATCAATAATTTCAATGCACCTGCATGTGCACCTCCTACAAAATAAATTATTAGGGTTCTCTAATGTTTCTTATATATATATATATATATATATACTTTTCTGAGAATAGTTTACGATTAATTTTTCTTTTAATTTTTTATTTTCAATAATTTGTTATATACTTATATCTTTTTATTATTGATGACTTCAAGATACGTATATTACATAATTAAAAACTAATTGATTAATTAACACTATTATTCATATATAACAATTTAATGTCATAATTAAATAAAATTTAAAATACTCATAGATAATTTCTTAATATTGCTTTATAATAAAAATCTGGTATTATAATATATACTTGTGGTAAATTGTCAGCAAGTTTCATTCTTAATAACATTACCCAAGTTATTAGTAACAATCTTCCTTAGCTATCTTAAATTTTTAACTTTTTCATTATAATTAAATATTTTTTTTTGCCAAAAAAAACACAAAAAAAGAGAAAAAATTGAATAAAGAAAATCTCAATCAGCTAAAAATGAGAATTTCATGCTTGAATGTAAATTTTAATAAAAGTTTACTTCATTTACAAGCCACCGAATAATTAACTGTTTATACTATAGCAATTTGCTGATTTCCTCATTGAATTAATATAAAATTACTCTTTTCAAGAAAAAAGATACTAGTTCCATACATATATGGTTGAGCTTTCCACTTATTGAACCTAAAAATTTGTGTTTCGCACTGTGTACAATAGTATTAAATATAATTAAAAATAGATTTAAGTACACAATAAAATTGCTAAATTAATTTTTGTTTATAGAAAACATAAAATTTAAATTTTTAATATAATAGTTGTAGATTTACTATAGCTATAGTAATTTGATTGTTGTAAAAAATCATAAACTTGTGTTTACCAAAAACAAGGAGCTGTACCTATTAAGAGAAGAAATTAAGAGTCTTTGGCAGTTTGGCCTACAAAAAAGATATTAACATAAACTTTTACTAACTTCTAAGATAATTGTCACACAAATCTTTGTTCATTAATTTATCTTAAGCATTATATTCTCGTGCATACTTTATAGGGATGGAAAATAGGCCAAAATCCATCGGTTAATCCGTATAACCCGTCAAAAAGACGGATTGGACTGAAAATCTGAAACCACCAAACTAAAAAAATCTGTCTAATTTGTATCGTCTAATCTGTGGGTTTTGGTGGGTTTCGGCGGGGCGGGGCGAGACGAGACAGACTTCTCCACCGAGCCAGACGTTTTTTTTTTGTCGGGACCTTTTTTTACAAATTTCTATAATATTATTGATCTATAAAAAGATGAAGATGATAATTAAAAATGTTCTAAGTTATATTTTGGATTATGTTTTATATTCGATTGATTATAAATTTGAAAATGTTTAATTATATGTTTTGGAAATGTTTGTTTTGCTTTGCACAATGTTAATTTTATTATTATTTTAAAAAAATTGTTTATAATTATGTTTATTGCATATTGATAATTATAAAAAGTTTAATGTTTGTGAATTTAAAAATTATAATTTTTTTATATTTTTAGAAATTATAAATTTATTGAAATAATTGTGAAATTATATATATTATTTAATATTTAATAGTTTATTAAAAAACAATTTGACGAGCTGGGTCTGCCAACCCACTAGTTTGCCGTTAGGCGGGACAGAAGAAGAATTTAGGACCGTCTCACTAGATAGAGTGGGCCAACCTGCCGGATGGCAGGCTTTTGGCGGAGCGGTCTTCACCGTTTGTCACTCCTATTGCCTCAAATCAAATCACTGATTTTTCTAATAATGCTGAAATGTACCATTCATTCCTCTGAACTCCATCATGATAGCTTCCTACTGGCATGCCATCTAAGTCTGTTGAATCCAACTCTATCAAATATTGGCAAATAAGTTCTATCAACCTGTGGCATAGTCTCTGGCATCCAATTCCTATGAATTCCATGAAACACAATATCAGAGATATGCTGAGATGAATTGGTATCAATCCCCTTGATGCAATGAAGTGGCTGAATGGACCATCCAAATTCAGTGTGCTTGTGATGATTGTCACATTCCTTACTCTCATTCTTGCAGCAATGTCCTTGTTCCATCACCAATATCAAGTATGATACAAATCGTGCTGCGAGATCTTTTCGTCCCAAGAACTCGGTCTATCCCAAAATCAAGTTTACCATCATCAAAGATTCACCTACCCTTTTTTCTTCTTTGCAGATCAAAGCAACCTTTTACAATACCTTTTATTGTTCTTCCCCTTAATTAGGTATTTGTGGCTCTTACAAGTATAAGAAATCCAAATAATGTTGCTATCTGGTGAAATTTTTCAAAAGTTATCTTGCAAATCTTGATTTGGCTCAACAAAATATTTTGGAGACTTGAGATGGCACCTTCTTCTAGGGAGTGGCTCACATTTGACATAAGCATTTGTGCAAACACTTCATCTGCAAGGCATTCATCTCCTATGTCATATGACATGTATTGGTTCAACTCATCTTGGAACCTCAAACACGCGACACTAATTGGAGAATGAATCTCATCTTACCCTATCCATCCGAGTATCCGAAAAGGAGCTTGTAAGAGACAAGTGCAAGATTAAGCTCTTTATTCGAAGACCTTTTGTCGTTGTTATTTCTAGAATTTTACTTTTCTTGTTGGGTTATAAGATCAATGAGTAATGCTTGGACAAGAAGGTTAGTTGAGTTGAGCCTATGGTGAAGCTCAGACAAAAGTGAGTGGCTAGCAACAAGTTAAGATTTTGTGGTGTTGAGTTCTTGCAAGATTGAGTTAAAGTTGTTATGATGATGAGGATTCTTTGATGTGTTATGAAGATACAAAGTGCTAAATGGACCGGTGACAATGTATATGCTGACAAGGTTTGTGACTATTACTAGTATAACGAAAACTTTTGTTTTAGCCTTTTAGGGTGTGACTATGTCTATGTTGATGATCATAACTTTGAAGCTTTTTTGAATTCTCTGGTTGGTCTTGCGCTCCAATTCCCATTTCTTTCTTCCTTCGTTCAAAAGCTTAGAAAAGATGGGGAAGAATTGCAAAGAGAAAAAGAAAATGATTTACAAGAAGGGAACTAATGATGCTTCATAAATATATATTGGTTTTTATATTGGCCAATGCTACGGTGATAAAGAATTTATTCTTCTTCAGCTGCTAAAGCGATGTGGAGGAGCCATCTGGCTGACATGTGTGTCATTGTTTCCCATATAGAGATATCGTGCGTGCGTGCGTGCGTGTGTGGTAGTAATTGTTAATTTAGTAAGGAAAATTATAAATAAAATTTAGAATGTTCTTTCACATCCAATAACTACAATTTTGATAATTTGAAAGGTTTAATAGAGGTCATTTTATATGTAATTATTGTTAGTTTTTTATTTAAAACTTAATTTGTTTTTTTATTATTTTGGTGTAAAAATTAAGGATATTATTTAAGATTTTTTATTTAGGATTAATTTATATAATTTAGACTTTGTAGCTTAGGATTTTAAGTTTAGGATTAGGATTATTGTATATGATTTAGGATTTGGAAATTAGAATTTAGGATTTAGAATTTATAAATTATGGTATTTATGGGGTTTAGAGTTTATTAGATTATGATCTAGTCTTTATAGTGTTAGGGTTTAGGTTTTAATTTAAAAAGTTAAGGATTTTAGATTTAAAGTTAAGAGATTAATGAATGTGATTGAATGTTTAGAATTTAAAATTGAAAATTTAAAAAAATTAGTGTTCAGAGAGTTTAAAATTTATACTTTAGAATTGAAGTTTGAAAATGAGAGAGGGAGTTTATTGTTTAAGGTCGAAATTTGAAAATTGACAAGATTTAAAATTTTAAGTAGTTAAATATTTATGACCTTAATCTAAAAAAAAATTGTTCCAATTAAAATGTAAGTAGGTGTTTATTAAACCAACTAAGAATGATGATAAAGTATCTAACGAAATAATTTATTACATTAATTAGTTTCATTAATATATAATTGAAAAAGTTTGCATTAATTAAATTAAACGAATTTATAGTCACTATTGTGCACTTGATGTTGTTAAAAATGATGGGGTAAAATATTTTTAATTGTGACTATATTCTCTATTGGAAGAATAATTTATATTTAATTTTTCATTGTTATTGAAGTTAAATGACACAAACACATATATTTATATATATAATAATAAATTATTTTTATAATTAAATTTAATTATTTTTTTATGTATCATAAATTATTTTTGATAATATTAATGTACAATTTCTAAATACTAAAAATTGATTAATAAATTTATTAAATATTAAAAGTATGAATATAGTAAAAAATAATAAAAATAAAATACAATAAAAAACATAAAATAAGTTAAACCTTTAAATCCTACGAAATTGTTTTGCTACAAGTTTAGGGTAAGGTTAACTTTGCTTTCGGAGAGAGAGACCCTAATTCTAGTAGTTATTGTTATTATTATTATTAGACGGAACTAAGTCAAGGAGAATAAATAACCCAATTGTAAAAAAAATTTACTGGACTTGAAATAAAAATAGTCCAAATATTTAATCATAATAATTAACACAACATAATACTTATCTCATTAATATGTTTTATCTATTACAGTCTACTGTTTCTGTTTCTATTTAAAGTTGCCGTATTTTGGAAAATAACTTGACAAATATCCATTAACCAGCTTTTTTTACGTTGCTTTAGCATATAAAAAAAAAAAATTCCTTTCATCACCGTAGCACTATCCTTTTATATTATCTTCTAATTCAATTGATCAAAAATTTATCTGCTGAAGATTAAAACTTTATTTAATAATTTATTATTACTTATTGAATTATTACATATACAAAACAAAATTAAAATATTTTACCTTTTAATGTTAATCAAAATTGATTTTGATTATATTTTAATAGATATAAGATAAGATTGTCTCTTTCCAAATGCATCAATTATATTTGGCACATGTTTATTAGTTTATTTAGCACAATATTTGTGAAGTAACATATATAGGTCGATATAAATGGGTCAACAAAATGTGATCATAATAATAATCTAAGTACATCGTTAGCTATAGTAAATACTTTTTTATTTTTCTCTTTTTTGGGATTTTTTTTATTTGTAACCGCCTCAATAGTGATTTTATCGACTAAGTAGTGTCCACTTCGATTGACCACCAATTGCGACTTTATCGCTTACGGCAGCGACTATCCGAATTTTAAATTCTTCTAACTTTCAATCCGTAACTTCGATTGACGAGTCGTTTGTGGCCACGCGTTCATCTTGGAATTCTCTATGAAATCCATTAAACAATTTGGTAAGAATCTTTGAACCTTGTGCCCAGTTATTCCTTCTTCAATTTGTGATTTTTGGATTTTGGATGTTGAGGGTTTTGATGATTTAGGTAAACTCAAGCGATAGATAATCACCGAATTTTGTCCATTTGATTCGTGGGTAACGGTAAAAAAAATCCTAACCTTTGTGAATTGGTGAATTAGTAAGCTCAATGTTGATTATTATGATATTGTATGAATTAGATTGTATATCTTATTGAATTGGAGTTCAATTGGTGGATTGAAAGGAAATTCTAGTAGTTGAACTTATGAAATTGGCATTTGGAAGCTTGAAGCTTGTGAAATGAGAGGTTTTTAAAGTATTCCACGCTTAGGGAGGAATTGGGCAAGGTATGATTTCGGTTTCTCGTAGTTAATGTTTAATGTCACGTGAAAACTTAGCCTAATGGACCATAGGATAAGTTTGGATTGAATTTGGTTGTTGATATGGTTAGTGAATAAATGTGTATATGTGTGCAATTGATTTGATTTTGGATATGTGTATGTAACTTTGGTGAAATTATGAACATATGATGATAATTAGTGTGAAATTGGGCCAGAGGCCGAAATGAGATAATTCTCGGTAAGTTGAGTGAAAATTGAGATGCTGTACTATTTAATTAATTAGTTTATTTTGGTGTTGTGAAAATTGATGGAATGTGGATAATTGATTTGGAGTTAAGGTTGGAATGGAATTGATGAAAAAATTATGGGCGTAATTGTTGACTTGGATGAATAGCTTAAGGGTTGGTATAGTTGTGAAGTGATTGGATAGTAGGTGAACTTGATTAGAGATATTTGGTATTAAATTGCTTGTGAAATAATTAGTTTTGAAGTTGAGAATTTTGGTAAAACTAGAGGTTTTGGTTTTTGGGTAAAAGCTTATTTTGGACCAACTTCGGTGGTGAATAACTTGACTTATGAACCCCCAAATTCTGTAAAACTTATTTTGAATGAAAACTGGGTCCGTGAAGTTTATAACGTTCAAAGAATGGGTTAAAAATGAATTTTTACAAAAACGTTATGTGAGTTCAAAGTTGGGTGTAAAAAACTGATTTTCATGGACTTGGCAGCTTTTGAGGAAAAAGGGGTGGTTGCGTATGCGAACGTGCACGCGACGCCAGACTTGGGCTCCGCCCAGGCATTCCACGTACGCAGACATGGTCTCGCGTACACGGACCTACAAATTTGGATGCTCGCGTACGCAAGTAGTATATGCAACATGAGAATTCTCCATTGTTTTCAAATCTCGCCTACGCAAAACCCCTGTTTTAGCCAAATGTGATATTTTTTAATGTTGAAGCAAACATCTAGCTTTCCAAACATCTTTTACACTTGTTTAAGGTCCGTTAGTGAGTCTTTAAGCCTTACAATGAGGATGAGTCTGTTAAATGAGTTGAGGGGATGTTAGAAAGGAGTCGTGAAATGATAACGGAATTGATGAAGTGTTGGTGACGTTGAGTGAGAGGAGATTGATTAAGATGATAAATGTAGTGATGACTTACAATTAGATGAGATATGAATTGGAATGATATTGTTAATGAAGTTGAGAGTGAAAGTGACTCTGATTGAGATATAGGTGACCGGGTAAGAGGCAGTGGTGTTGTCCACCTGCTTCGGGTATAAGTTGAGGAAGAAGAATGATTGAAATTGATTATGTGGACAATGATTATGAATGTGAAGTGTGAATGCATGTTCTATTCTATTTTTGTTGCATTATTTTCTCTCTATTTGTAAAGTGTGCCGGGCACTATATCCCATAAGTGTGGCCGGCACTATATCCCAAGAGTGTGGGAACATTGATGATTGATTTTTTGACGGTTTAGAATTTCACTAATGAAGTCTCATTGTAAAGTATAGTTTCTAAACCAAACAATAATCCTTTCATACAAAAAGTTGTTTGTCACTAGTACAAACCCCTAAAATTTATAAACCGAAGTATTGGACCTCGGATCGTTCTCCCTAGGACTTGCAATGAAGTGTCTTGTTATTGGCTGTGAGTTATTTTGGGGTTTTTATAAGAAACATGAAAGATAAATGGCAATGGAATTTTATTAACAAAACGGTCTTGGCAAGGTTTGGTTGTCAAGGTTTTTCATCACTATCACTAGCCACAAGTATGGTAGTTGCAAGGATTAATCCCACTTAGTTATCCTTAAATCAATTAACAAAGGAAAGTCAAGTGAGCTATATTAATCCTAGTCCATAAATCCTAGCTTCTCACTAATTGGCTTAATGAAGGCTAGAGTCAATGGCTATCAACTATCAATCAATTGGACACTAGTAATTTAAGAAATCCTAAGTTACCTTCTCAAGCCAAGAACATAAAATTCTACTCTAACATCCTTTCAAGCATTTAATCAAACACTTGGAAGGCACAAAAGGAAAGTATAGTAAATCACAACAAGAATGAATTCTAACAACAATTGAATACAAAGAACTAACAACAACAATCAAGGAACTCACAATTATCATGAATTACCTTAAATTGCATTATTGAAAGAAAACAAAAGAACAACATTAGATCCACAACAAAATGAAGAATTGCAAGAATTAAAGTACATAACTAGAGAGAGGAAGAGGAGAAGAGTAAGAATTGATAAAGGAGAAGTGAATTAAAGCATGAATTAAACCTAGATCTAAGAAGAGAGATTGACCTAAACCTAATCCTAATTCTAGAGAGAAGTGAGAGCTTCTCTCTCTAAAACTAACTAATCCTAATCCTAATGATGCTCAATGATAGATTGATGCCTTCCTTTTAATGTATTTTGGCGCCAAAGTTGGTTCAGAAACTCCCCAAGATCGCCAGGCACGTGCTGCTTTAATGAAGTCATGTGCGGACTGCGACGCGTGCGCGCACGGTACACGTGCGCGTCCCTGGCCGATTCTGCAATGTGCGCGCGAGCGCCTTGTGCGCTTGCGCGTGCTTGGCTGATTTCACTTCTTTGACATTTTATGCTTCTCTCCACTTGGATGCTTCCTTCCTTACTCCCTTTGATCCATGCCTAGCCTATTTCAATCTTGGAATTACTAACAAACACATCAAGGCATCTTATGGAATCAAGGAGGAATTAGAATTCATCAAAATAAGGTTTAAAAAGCATGTTTTTACACTTGAGCACAAATACGGGAGAGATTACAAAACCATGCTAATTCATGCGTGAAAAAGTCATCAAAATACTCTAAATTCAATACAAGGTAAACCCTAAAAATGGGGTTTATCAACCTCCCCACACTTAAACCTTAGCATGTCCTCATGCTAAAATAAGAAGGAACTAAGGGTTATGACATTTATTAAATGCAACTAAACTACATAAACCTATCTAAATGCAACTACCTAAAGTGAATGCAAATGCTTGGTTCAAACAAATCAATTCCCAAGGAAATATGTGTAAGCATAAGAACTAGAGCAATAGGAATCAAGTCCAAACCACAATTGTATTGAAACTATCAAAAGAAATTCAAGCTTGCAAGAATATAGATAATATGAGTGGACACATGTGATTGAACTTTTGAACCCTCACCGGATGTGTATCCGCTATATTCACTCAAGTGTTTAAAGGTTAATTCACTCAATTCCCTTCTAATCATGCTTTCCAAAATTTGATTTTCTTCTAAAAATCAACATCTATTCAATGCATGCATACATTCATCATGAGGTCTTTCATTTAGGTTGTAATGGGGTTAGGGTCAAGGTAGGATCATTTATGGTTAAGTGGACTAAAGTTTAGACCTTTGATTAGCATAGACATTCCCACCTAACCTATATAATGAACTATACAAGTTCAAACTATTCTAACTACCCATTCTTCACTTTTTCTTACATATTCATGCATTCTATTCCTTGATTCATAACACTTATGCATTGATTCTCTTTTATTGTGCTTCACTTCGGGGCGTTTTGTCCCCTTTGGTTGCTTTCTTTTCATTTTCTTCTTTCTTTTTCTTCTCTTTTTTTTCTATATTTCTTTTTTTTATTTCATTTTATTTTTATCTTTTTTTTATACTTTGTACAGGGACATCAATTGCATAAGGTCTTATACATTCAATCAATACATGAATATGTTCCCAATTTCTAAATATGGAAGTGTACTACCTTTTTTTTATCCCATCCAATGTTCCCAAGCCTCACCAACTTTGAATAATAAACACTCTCATTATCCTAGGCTAATCAAAGATCCAAACAAGGGACTTTCATTGGTTTTTTGCCTGGGGCTAGTAATGTGCTAAAATGAGAACAAGTTAGTTAAGCATAGGCTCAAAATTGGCTAACAATGGAGAGTAAAAGGTAGGCTATTTGGGTACGTGGGCTAATGAAATAATGGCCTCAATCATACAAATGCATGAATACAAGAAATGAATGGACATATAGAATCAAGCAAATCAAGGATCACAATCATAGAAAGGGAATAATTGCACACAAGAATGGAAGATAAGTGGTTATAAAATGTAACCACATCAATAGGCTCAAGTCTCACAAGCTTGTGTTCTTAGTTCAATACATGCTTCACAAAGTATGAATTCAAGCAAGTTTCACCAAAAATTTTCTTCAATCAATTGGGTTGGTGCCCTATAATTAAGTTTCTTGGAAAATCTCAATATTTGACTAAGCATTGTTGTGATTGAGAAATTTAAAAAATTTCAAAAAATTTCCTTAGTTTACCCTTTCTTTCTTTTCAATTTAAGACCAATTTCTCATGCAAAAAGATGACTAAGTTTTAACAATTCACAAACAATTTCTAATCACAACCATAAGCTAAAGAGGAAAACATCTAGTATCCAAAATACCTAAAATCCAAAATAAGCAGTAAAAGTATCTAGAACGGACCAAAATAGTAAGAGTATCCAAAATAAACTCAAATGTATCAAATATATACAAAAGTGTGCAAAATAAGATAACTAAATAGCATAACTAAAAATATCTAAAATGTTTACCGGTCCTCTAATGGTGCCACCGGCAACCTCCCCACACTTAAGATCAAGCATCGTCCTCGATGCTAATCCTGAGGATCAGGGATAGGTGCACCGGTAGGCTCTGGCTCTGGCTGAGGCTGTGGTACCGGCTCCTCATGGGACTGCTGAATCTCTGTGGCGTCAGGTGCAGCTAAAGGTGCATCCTATTGAGTCGGCTCATCAACATCCTCCTCCTGATGATCCTGCTCATCGGAGGCTAGAGAGTCTGGGAGTGGAGGTAACTCAGCGCCCAGGGAGATGAGTGCCTGATCCATCCGATCCAGTTGGCGCATGATCTGGCGTTTTTCGCGCTCCAAAAACCGAAACAGACGCTGAACCAGTAGGTAAGTCGGCTCAAGTGCTGAAGAAGGGGCTGTCGAAGAAGAAGGAGCTGCTGCCGTAGAAGAGGACAGGGCTGCTGTCGAGGCTGAAGGTCCAGCCGCCCCTACAACTGCTCTAGCCCTGGATCGGCGTCTAGTCGGGGGCTTCTCGTGCACCCAACCACCCCAAGGAATAGTAACCTCCTTGTCATCGTCATCTGGGGGTGGTGGTATCACATCATCATCCAACCAGGGGACCTCAGCTAAGGCGGCCATATTGGTAACCAAGGTGGGAAACGGGAGTAGGCCACGAATATGTGCTCGCCACATACACTGCCGAATCAATCGAGGAAAATAAACCTCCTTTCCCTCCATAACACAACCAATCAAAAGTAGCATCTCCATAGGGATCTCAGAAAAGTGAGGGGTAGGTAAGACATAGTGGGCAAATATCATGTGTCAAGTCTTGGCCTCTCTAGTCAGATGAGCAAATAGCATCTCTTTAGGCTTAGTGTTGTTCGCATCCATGACCCAAGGAGCATCTGGGGAGGCAATCACGCGCTTAAGCGCCTCATAGTCAAAGGTCATGCAGTGGATGGCAACCTCAGCCTGCTGATGAGCGCAGGTGCCCTCAGAAAGATGGCGGCACTACAATGCCTCCTCAATAGCAGTCTCGGTAATCATAATCTTTCTTCCCCGTAGCTGTACTGAATCTAGAGTAGGACGGAAGAAGTTGCAATAAAACTCCTTGACCCATGAGACGTTGATGTCTCCCAAATCCCTATCAACAAAGTCCATACCCAACTCAAGAATACGAGAGGTGATAACATGCCTCACATCATTGGGAGGGACAAGCTTCTTCTCCATATTCAATTTCTTCGTCCGATACTTGGGGAGGCGAAGCTCACAGTAAAGGTTGGAAAATTTTTCTGGCTCACTGGAGGGTAACAACTGATTTGCCTTATCAATTTCATTTAGTGGATTCTTAGCATAGTTCGCATAGGGGGAAGGAGTGGAGGTCTTAGAGATTTTCCTTTTCTGGAGGTAGTGGCTATGGCCTTTTCCTTGTCTAACATCCTGAAATGAAGGATAGGATAGAATATAAGCAATTAAGCACATAGCACAAAGCAAATAAAACATGCTCAGGATGGAAGATAGATGGCAAGCAAACATGATAAGAGTGAAACTGGAAAACTTGGATGGCAAGTACGAGCAGAAAAACATATCCATAAACTAAAAATTCAATGTTCAATAAAATCAACAACTCTTACTCAGTAAGCAATAAAGTCATCATACCTTGAAAGGATGGTGAAAGAGGAGTAAATGTAAGTAAAAGTGAAGTGGATAAAGAAATTAGCGAGTTAGGGACTCGGAAGTAGAGATTGATGGATATGATGAAAGAAAAGCTTAATGAAGTAAAGGTTATAACTAAGCATATACATCATGTTCACAAAGGTTAATGCAAATTCCGGAATTCAAGAAGAAATGGAAAGCAGCCCAAATTTGAAATAAATATTAGAAGTGAAAATAGTTTCTTGAAAATTGGGCAGCATTCCGGCTTGAAATTGGACGTTCCCGAATAGCAGTATAGCACAAACAACATGGTTACAGTCTCATTTAATCATAGCAGGAATGGTATAGCATTCAGGCAACGCAAATTGAATACAGAGCAGTCCAAAATCAGCATACAACAGACAGGTAATCAAATAGAGAATGACCACAAACGGAGCACTTATCAGGCCTAGAATCCTCTAACCACAACCTAGCTACCTAACATCAGTTATTTCTAACTAACCTAACATGCAAAATTCAAATTCTAACTAACTAACATTAAGTATAGCTAACAGTAATGAAGATTAATAAACACAGAGTTGAAGCATGGAACCTGGGAGCAGAGTAAAAAGAAATGGAAATGGGAAGTAGGGGCGGCAGAGAAATGAGCTGGGCGTAGGACGCCGCCACAGAGGGTGGCGGTCACGGCGGAACAGCGGTGGTGGTGATCGGGAGAGTAGAGGGCAGAGTGAGTGGAGAAGGAGAGATGAGAGATGGAGGGAAGTGAGAGAATGAGAGCGAGTGAGAAAGGGTGAATAGGGTTAGTGGTGTGGTGGCAGCGAATGCGGCCGCTGGTGGTGGCTGAAAGGAAAGGGGGCGGGGAGATGGTAAGAGGACGAAGAAGAGGGAGAAGTGGGCGACTGCGCAGCATCCCTTGGGCATTAGGGTTATCTCATTTTTGAATCGACGCGGGTGCGCACAGTGCGCTCAAGCGTGGATGGCGAAGATGGCAGAGGCGCGCGCGCATACAGTGCACGCACGCGTACAAGGAGTTGGGCTGGAGGCTTAAAGTGGGCTCAGCGCGCGCCCAACTCTCTGGACAAAGGCCTGGAATAATGGCATCAGCTAGGGGACGCGCACGTGGCAAGTGCGCGTCCGCGCGAGGTGAGTTGGGCTGGGGGCTTAAAGTTGGCCCAGATCCAGCTCAACTCTCTGGATATTGGCTCAGAAGTTGCAGCAGCAAATCGACGCGGACGCGGCAGGTGCGCGTCTGCGTGCATTTCCTTATAGTTGTATGGACGCGCACGCACATAGTGCGCGTCAGCGTGTAATGAGTTGGGCGCGAGGCACAACGTTGGCCTAGGAGAGGCTCAACTCTCTGGAATTCGGGTAATGATGCACCTACTCAGGGACGCGTGCGCGGACATCGTGCGTGCGCGTCCACCCCCTCTCTTTTTTTTTATATTTTTATTGCCCTTTAAGAATAAAAATTGTGCTCAGGTGCTCCCTATACTTCTCACAACTCTTTATTCAATCAACCATCATACAATTCACAAAAATTTGATTTTATTCATCTATTACTAAACACAACATACATGTGACTATGCTAACAGTTAAGTTGTACAAACAAATCGATATGAAACATCTACCTACAATGGCAACTCAAATAACTTATTAAGTAGAATTAAAAGAGAGTGGAAAGAGTTTACCATGGTGGAGTGTCTCCCACCTAGCACTTTTATTTTAAGTCCTTAAGTTGGACACTTTGAGGAGCTCATTGTCATGGTGGCTTGTGCTTGTACTCATCCTTGAATCTCCAAGGGTCTTTGCTTCTCAATTGGTTGACAGAATTTCCAACCATCTTCATCAAGCTTGGGTAGAATTCCACCCAAGATATGAGTCCCCATAGTTGGTCGTCATATGGCGAACCGGGATCTCATATCTTATCTTCACACCCATCCGTGAGTTGAGTTTCATGATTTTTTCGTACGGTTGGTCGACTTAAGTGTGGTTGACACATAGAATTCTCTTTACTCCACCAATGCTTCCTTCTAGACCCATACAAAGTGATTCTTGTCCCAACATCATCCCTTTACCTTAAAGCCTTGACCTTGATGAGCTTAACACCGAAATTCCAACCGCTACACAACTCATTCTTACTCTTAATTCCACAAAGAGCTCTAAGTTGACCATCTGTTTCAATCAAACCATATTCAAGTGAGAAATTAAGGCTTAGGGATATAGATTTTACCCACTCGAATGTTGTGTTGGATGGTGACTTGGGAAGGGAGACTTCCCTACACTTAGACAATGCAAGGTCTACTACCTTGTGCTCTCCTTTGTGTATTTCCACCTTTTGACAAATTTCTTCAATTTCAACCTTTTCCCTTTTACTTGGCTTGGTGTTGTCTTCACGAGCTTCGGTTTCTTGCCCAATGGGAGGTGATTCAATTTTAGATAGGAATTTATTGATGAATAAATCCATCTCTTGATCAACCCCTTCATATTCTTCAATTTCAATATACACCATGCCAACTTTTTCTCCTTGGTATCTCTCTTTCGGTTCATTCTATTCTTCATTGTTCACCAAGGGTATGGGAGGTTGTGCACACTCTTCTATAATTTCAACTCCATGTCCAATGGGAGAGGATTTGATTGTAAATAGAAATTCATCCATGATTGAATCCATCTTTTGATAAACATCTTCCAAGTCTCCAACGACGATATGCCTTAGAGGTTGTGCACCCTCTTCAACATCAATATCTAGCTTTTTGGAAGAGTGCTCCATGGTGCTACATTCCCTTGGACTTTCAACATCTCCTAAATCTTCAACCACTTCTTCCTTTTCTTCACTGATCATAGGCTCCTCCAATTGTTCCAACACAAAATTCGACTCCTCCTTCTCCACCGGTTTTTCCAATTTCTCCTTCATACTTTGCTCTTCTTTTGACTTTTCACATGTGGTCACTGAAGTACCTTGGGTATTCAAACATTGGTGGGCTAAAGTGTGCACCACCTTGGTCAAATTGGTCACAAACTCAAGTGTATCCCGCTTCATGGCTTCTTGTCCTTGGAGTAACAAAGTGAGAGGATCGTCTGTTTGGGCTTGGGGTGAGTAGGAAGGTTCATTATTTTGGAGAGCGGGTTCATAATAGGAAAGTGGTTTCTCTTGGTAAAATTGTGGAGATGGTGTGTATTGAGGTGGTTCTTGGGAGTAATCTTGATAGGGTTGTGGTGGTTCTAAGGGTTCTTTCTCATAATGATCATGAGAATATGGTATGGATGATTGGTCATATGATGGATATGGATCATAGGGCAGTGTTTGGTAATGAAAGGCTTGTGAGAATGGTTGAGGTTCATGTTGAGGATGAGATTCATAGGCATATGATGGTGGTTGTTGAGTGTCACAAAAAGAGTCATCATAGCCGTTAAATTGACATGCATTAGGATGGGAATTATACCTATAAGTATCCGGAGGTTGTTGCCAATAGGAGTGATCAATTCCTTGAGGCTCCTCCCATCTTTGTTGGTTCCATCCTTGGTACATGTTATTATTGAAGTGCACATTTCCTACAACACAATTAGAACCAAACTCAAAGCCAAAGTGAGAATTCATAGTGAGAGAACAAAATAAAACTAACAAAAATTAAGAAACAAACAAAAGATAAACCTATTCACAATATTCACATATGTACAATAACCAATAACATAACACCATTGCAAGTCCCCGGCAACGGCGCCATTTTGATGATTGGTTTTTTGACGGTTTAGAATTCCACTAATGAAGTCTCGTTGTAAAGTATAGTTTCTAAACCAAACAATAATCCTTTCATACAAAAAGTTGTTTGTCACTAGTATAAACCCCTAAAATTTATAAACCAAAGTATTGGACCTCGGGTCGTTTTCCCTAGGACTTGCAATGAAGTGTCTTGTTATTGGTTGTGAGTTATTTTGGGGTTTTTATAAGAAACATGAAAGATAAATGGCAATGGAATTTTATTAACAAAACGGTCTTGGCAAGGTTTGGTTGTCAAGGTTTTTCATCACTATCACTAGCCACAAGTATGGTAGTTGCAAGGATTAATCCCACTTAGTTATCCTTAAATCAATTAACAAAGGAAAGTCAAGTGAGCTATATCAATCCTAGTCCATAAATCCTAGCTTCTCACTAATTGGCTTAATGAAGGCTAGAGTCAATGGCTATCAACTATCAATCAATTGGACGCTAGTAATTTAAGAAATCCTAAGTTACCTTCTCAAGCCAAGAACATAAAATTTTACTCTAACATCCTTCCAAGCATTTAATCAAACACTTGGAAGGCACAAAAGGAAAGTATAGTAAATCACAACAAGAATGAATTATAACAACAATTGAATACAAAGAACTAACAACAACAATCAAGGAACTCACAATTATCATGAATTACCTTAAATTGCATTATTGAAAGAAAACAAAAGAACAACATTAGATCCACAACAAAATGAAGAATTGCAAGAATTAAAGTACATAACTAGAGAGAGGAAGAGGAGAAGAGTAAGAATTGATAAAGGAGAAGTGAATTAAAGCATGAATTAAACCTAGATCTAAGAAGAGAGATTGACCTAAACCTAATCCTAATTCTAGATAGAAGTGAGAGCTTCTCTCTCTAAAACTAACTAATCCTAATCCTAATGATGCTCAATGATAGATTGATGCCTTCCTTTTAATGCATTTTGGCGCCAAAGTTGGTTCAGAAACTCTCAAAGATCGCCAGGCATGTGCTACTTTAATGAAGTCATGTGCGGACTGCGACGCGTGCGCGCACGGTACGCGTGTGCGTCCCTGGCCGATTCTGCAATGTGCGCGCGAGCGCCTTGTGCGCTGGCGCGTGCTTGGCTGATTTCACTTCTTTGACTTTTTATGCTTCTCTCCACTTGTATGCTTCCTTCCTTGCTCCCTTTGATCCATGCCTAGCCTATTTCAATCCTGGAATTACTAACAAACACATCAAGGCATTTTATGGAATCAAGGAGGAATTAGAATTCATCAAAATAAGGTTTAAAAAGCATGTTTTTACACTTGAGCACAAATACGGGAGAGATTACAAAACCATGCTAATTCATAGGCTAAGTGCGAGAAAATGTCATCAAAATACTCTAAATTCAATACAAGATAAACCCTAAAAATGGGGTTTATCAAACACTTTATCCCAGAAAATATGACGGACACTATATTCCAAGAGTGTGGCGGGCACTATATCCCAAGAGTGTGACGATACTATATCCCAAGAGTGTAGAGGCATGTTAGAGAGACGATATCCGGGTTAGCTACTGGGTGTGTCGGGTTCTAGCAAAGTAATTGACACGTGAGCTCACGGCCAATAGGATAGGCATACATCATGTGTATTTGTATGTTTTGCTTGAGTGTGCATTGTATTGGTTTGCTTAACTGCTTTATCTCTACTTATTTGCTACTTGTTCTACTTGTTGTAACTGCTATATATTCTTGTGCTTTCCTTGTTTGTTTTATCTGTGTGTGCAACTGAGAGATCCCTCGTGTGGGGAAGGCATGACGAGGGTTGTTCCATTGAGGTTTCGGAGGAATGGAGAAAACGAAAAGTGAAGGATTAAATTACCATTAAATTGGAGGAGACAGAAAGTGAATTGTAGAGTTAAAGTTAGATTGAGACTTGGATACCTTAGATAGTTTTACCAAATTTATGGTTTAGTTGAATCTTAAGTTTAAATGTGAGTGTCGAAGTTCTAAGATTGCCTTTGACTTTTTCGGAACCTTTTATATTAAATATGCGGGTACCTTTACTATACTGAGAACCCTCGATTCTCATTTTATACATATATTGCTATTTTTTTCAGATGTAGATCAGGAGGCACCTCATTGAGCATTTTAGAGATTCTTTGGAAGCGAAGAACTCTTTTGGATTTAGAGTTTGAATTCTATTTATGTACATATTATAAATAGATTCTCTGCCTTGTATATATTTTACTTTGTCTCTCTTAGAGATTGACTTGAAAAAAATAGGTGTGGTCTTGTCTTTTTGGAATCTACATGTATGTATTTATATGTCGGCCGACCTTAACTTCGCAAGCTGAGTCTAGAACTTGTTACTTATATCTTTGGAACTCTGATATATATATTATCTTTTCTAGTCAATCTTATCCACCTTTCTGCGTTGACCTGATCGAGATTGATGCGCTTGTCTGTTGGTATTTTGTTTAACTTTTCTTCAAGACTCCTAGATAATTCCCTTTTTCAATATATCTATATATGTATTTTTACTTTTAGAGATCATAGTGCCACCTCTGATTTACGTTCTAGGTGTAAAGTTCTGTACGGTAGGGTGTTACACCCTTTCTATACCTGAAAATTCAACCAATAATATATCAGCACATTGAACCAAATCTTAGCTAGGTACACAGTGCCATGACCAACATCTAGAGGAAACCCAAAGGCTTCATTACGAAGGAAATTCAATCGAAACTCTATTAGTGTTCTTTGAACAAGAATCTGATATGATGCGCATTTTCAAAGGAGGTCCTTGGATTTTCAGAAATTCATGGTTGTTTCTTGAAAAATAGGAGAGAAACCTTAATCCACCCTATATGAATTTTTCTACGATTGTGGTTAATGTCCAAATGTGGAGCTTACCAGAACAGTGTAAGACCATTAAACTGGGGCAGAAATTGGCTACGTTGCTGGGTGATGTATTTGATTTCCATCTCTATGATGGAGGCAGCGGGAACATAATATTTATTAAGGCCACGATAAGGATGCGGATTGATAAACCGCTCTTTACAGACATTCACATGGACAGTCAAAAGAATGGTGTTATGTGGATTGATTTTAAATGTTAAAGACTCCCTAGTTTTTGTTTTTGTTGCGGCTTTATTGGACATGATGATGCTAACTGTGACAACGCTGGAGCAATAGAGGCATGACCAATTACAAACACACATGCATGGGGGCTGGGGCACATGGATTCGTGCTGAAATTCTAGGAAGGAAACTTGAAACGGAAGATAACGCACAAGATAAGGAGAATTCATGTAAGGTAAGCCTGCAGAAAAGAAAGGAGGTAACCAAAAGACATGAAAAATTTCTAGCTAAACTAGCTATTTTATCAACGAGTGAAGCAACTAGAGAGCTTGCTGCACACCCACCTCATGCACAGGTGCAGGAACCAGTAGTTGCAACCTCAGGTCCACAACATATATCAACAATATAACCACTCACGGAGCAGGTGCTGCCAGCAACACATATTAATCCAGTAACACTCTCATACGGGGTACCAACTATTGGAGTAAATTGTACTACAGAAAAAATGAAAGCACATAACTAGGAAAAGAATACCTCATTAGTTGTCCGTATTTTACAAATAAAATTCTTTGATGATTGAGCTATTGACTTTCTTGTTGCTTTTGAAAATACGTAAAAGAATTTTTTTTTTAAATTTAGTTTATCCTTATTAATTTTATTAAATTAAAAAATTTAATATTATTTTATATATTAATAAATATTTAAATTTATAATTATATTTAAATTTTAAAAATTATTTTACTAAACATAATTATTATTCTATATATTTATTAAATATTATTTTTAGTTTGATTTACCTACAATTCTTAGAAAACTATCTTTTAAAATATAATTATTATAAGCTATTTCAAAAAAAAAAAACTCTTTACTAAATCAGTCTATAGAACAATATAATGTAAATTTGTTTCTATAATTTGTTTTATGTTAAAATATTTTTAGCAGTGTTTTAAATTTTTAGAGAATGTTTTTATTGCTTCCATTTTTAAAAATATTTTTGTGAAAAATAAATTTTTAAAAAATATTGTAATATTATTATTATTATCTCTTGAAAAATGAGATGAAGAATGACAAAACAGGTAGTTCGTTAGCTTGCGTAATAAGCTCACTTATCAAAATAAAACATACTTAAAATGTTAGTTTGTGAGTTAATATTTAATTTGGTCTCTAAATTTATATGTGAGCCTCAATTTAATTCCTAAAGTTATAATTGTCTTTTTTTAGTCTCCAAACTTTGTAAATATAACTCATATTAGTCCTTGAGACAATTTTCGACACAAAATATTAATAAAGCGCTGACATGGACAACCAAATATCATGCTAGAACTTGTAAAATGTGATCATTTTGATTTTTGCGCTCAAATAACCCAAAAACAATGCCGGATCACTTGCTCTAAGAGGAAAAGTTTCAATAATACCACTTACGATGTCTCTTTTAGACTATTTGAGTGCCAAAACAAAATAAAAACGACGTCGTTTTACCGGTCCAACGTGACATCTAACGGTCTACATTAGCGTCCCATTTTTGTGTATAAAAAATTATTTCAATGACTAACATTAGTCATATTCATAAAGTTTAGACACTAAATAGAGTCAGAGACTAAATTAAAATTCACCTGCAAGTTGAGAGACCGAATTGAATATTATCTCCTAGTTTGTCTCGCTTTATGGTGTGGGCGGTAACTTTTTTTTATAAAAAATTAATAAAATTAATTAAAAATAATATAAAAAATAAAATACAAATAAAAATAGTTAAATTATAACATAATTTTTTCGTTATCTTCTTTTAAATTTTCAACTTTAATAGAATTATTTTTAATAATATCTGTTAATAAAATCATCTTTATTTTAAGAAATAAATCATACAACTTAAACACATATATGAGAGTATAAAATAAAATTAATAACAAAAAAATAAAAATAAAAGATATATAATTAAAAATTATATAATTCTTAATTTTTGTATATATTTTTATATCACTAATCACTTTTTTTATAAAGAAAATCATTCGCCCTTCCAAACAACCTATCCGACTATCTCTCCCCACCAAAACTAACAGGTGTCTTTTTATTCGACGAATTTTAAATCTTAGTCAAATCTTTTTTTTTCGGGTTTGGCAGGTCAGTTAGGGGTGAGTACGGATCGGGTTGGTTCGGGTTTAAGGTGAAATTAGAACAAAACTAATTAAATTGTAATTGGTTTGGTTTGATTTGGATTTGTATTTTTTTATGTATGTACCCGAACCAAACCAAACCGATTAAAAATGGATTGATTCGGTTCGAGTAATTGGGTATCCGATGAAACAGAAATCATAAAAAAAATCAAAAAACAAAATTTTTATCTTAAAAAGTCTGTAAGTACAATAAACATATAACATTAATAGAAATAATTCAAACATGTTAAACACCAAATACATTAAAAACTAAACACATTAAAATCTAAACATATTAAACATTAAAGACATTAAAATCCAAACATATTAAAAGTCATAAATATATTTTAACTTTTTATTTTTTATTTAATTAATATATGGTCGGATCTACGGGTTGGTTCGGGTTCCACACCCCCAAAACCGTTACTCGAACCAATTATTAGAAAGAGTAATTGGTTTGATTCGGGTTTGACCCGATTACCCGTTAATTCCAAAACCAATTTAATTAGTTTGATTCGAGTTTAGACAGGTAATCGGGTATTCGTAACCTGTGCTCATCTCTAAGGTCAATCCCACAGGTTCGGTTGTTTTGCCACCCTTAAACTAGCGGTTGAATGAATAAAAAAAACCAAAGGTTCGAAAACCGAACCGGTCAATGAACTAGTAAGGTGACTGGTTTAACTGTTCAACGGTTCAACCAGAGTTCAACCAGTTTAATTAAATATAAAATAAAATTTTTATAATCAGCAACCATCACAAACACAAACACAAACACAAACTTGCACAAATTAAATACAATCAACAACTAAATATGAATTATTAACAAAAATTTATACAATTTCTAATCACATCAACAAACCAAGGTACATGCAATTTCAGAACACAATCAACATTTAACAATTACATCCAGAAATTCAGAAGGAAACTCAGAAGTTAAAAGTTACATGCAATTTCAGAACACAATTAACATTTAACAATTACATCCAAAAATTCAGAAGACAAACTCAGAAGTTAGAATCCATTACAATTGGACAATAAAATCAGAAATCAATAAAATATTAACAAAAAACCATCAACAATCAACAAAATTATTTTAGAAAAATTAACTCGATTAGAAGGACAGTAGACTTCAACAACTGTCGGAGGATGAAGGTAAAAGCAAGGGTTGCTACTGTGAGTAAGCAACCGTGGGAGAGATATAGAGAGCTTGAAGAGAGAGATGCGACGGTGAGAAGAGCTCCGAGTGCGGCGACGGCGAGAAGAGGGCCGATCTGTAGAGACCACTTCTGGGGGTGATGGCACGATGACAGAGACACAAATTCAGAGCTGCTGACAACGACGAAGACAGAGGAGGGATTGATGACCAGGGCAAAGATGGCGATGCAAACAGTAGCTCTGAGCATATCTGGCGAGGGAGGAACTTCGCTGGAGACGAGGATCGAGCAACCACGAGCAGACGACGAGAATAGGGCGAGGAGAAGATGAACGTTGAGCGACGACAGCACCCTCCCCCTGAGGAGAAGAGTTCGGCGATGAAGAGTGGATGGTGGCTGGGTGCTGCTGTGGAAAAAAGGGTTAGGGTTGGGTTCACCTTTGAGTAAGAGAAACAGAGGGAGGATGGTGGCTGCGGCTTCCAAGGGGTTTTGGGGATGGATTCTTCTCCAGAGATCAAATTTCAGAGAGGAAGAGACGGATGGGATGATGGTATGGGATAGCGGCTAGAGTTTCCATCTTCATGGTGTTTTTTTTTCATATATATATGACACCAAAAACGGCGACGTTTTAAGTCTAACTCTGAACCGAAAACCTTTAAAAAACCTAGCCGATTTTGACAATTCACCGATTAACCTCCGGTTCGGTCGATTCTCTAGTCGATTTTTTGCTTATCGATTTTATAATCAACTGAACCGACTATATGACCGGTTCCTGATTAACCTAGTTGAATCGACCAGTCCGGTTCGATTTTCAGAACCATGAAAAAAACTAAACCGTGTTATCGGACAGACAATGCACTGTTTTTTTTTTTCGGTTGTATTGTCAGACAATGCCCTCTATTTTTTTTTCTTTTATATTTTGTCAGACTACTAGATTACACCATGGATGGCCCAAGGAAAAATCAAACAATACGGGTCGGGTCAACGCTACACTTACAAAGGCACAAAGTGCGGGTTCCCTTGTTGAGGCAAAAACGCTTGCGGTCCAAAAAAAACTAGGGTTTTAGACTTTAGAGGAGGTTTTGTTGCGCCTATATAATTCTCTATTCCCTCCTCTCTGCTCATAAGCCACCCTTCCTTCTCTTGCCGTATTTAGGGGTTTAGGTGCAGCGATTCAAACTCTGCAATACATCATCACTAAATCAGTGTCTCCAGCGTCAAATTTGCTTCCAATTTTTATCGAATTTCTCTGCACGAGCTACCCGGGCTTCTCTGATAGATCCGTGACGTGAATGTCCCAATGCACGTGCGAAAACCACGCCGTTCGTGTTGCAGTTTAGCCCTAATTTTCAATGGCTCAAGCTGTGTCAAAGAAACGGCAAAATTCCTCCTTGTGATGAATTTAGTTTGATTCTAATCTTGAATTTGCCTCGCTATGCCTTCAGCTTGTTTTCGAACGCAAAAGTGTTCAATGAAATTGGGAGCTAGTCCTTGAGGCGCAAATTAATTATCGGTCGTTTTCAATTTTCGGGTTCTTAAATTCTCACTGTTTTTTCCTCTGAAAATGTCCGAAACATTGTTATTCAAATCATAAAGTACTAGTTTTGACGTTTTATTTCTTAATGTTTTGAATCTCTTGGCAATGATTACAATTTATCCGCGCTTCTGAGAATATTCTATGAAGCATAAAGGATAAAAATTGGTTGAATTTCTTGATATGAGCCAAGTCTTAATATTTCTTATTCTAAAACAGGAAAATTGATTCAGCGAGTTAGTTACTTAGTTGGCTATGAGGATATTTATTCAGCTTTTAATGCCAGTTCTGCTTCTGATTAACTGTGATTGATAGAGCTGTTACACAATCTGAGCCTCTCAATAATGTTGGAGTCCTCTGTGTGTGTCTGTGTGTCAGATCTCATCTAATTAGGGTTTAGAGATTCTAGTGGACAATTATGATATAGTAGCCCTAAGTTTTTTATAATTTTAACATTTGTTTTATGACATGCGGTAGTTTGGTTATTAGAATAATTAGCATGGTGTATTTTAGTTGGTAGTTATTAGTAGCTTAGCAAAATTACTACTATCAACTACATCATAAATACTAATCTACTATCTATTAACTAATAATTAAAATACATTGTGTTGCCGGTGACGATATAATCCAATTGTTTGAGGTGTTTTGGAGCCAAGACCCTGTTTTCAGGGAGAACCTCCTTGGTGAAGCTACATTCATATGACGTTACTGGATTTAACTGAGGCACTATTTAAGTAAAGAATTAACTTACTGATTTCTTTTTGTTTCAAGTTTATTCTAACATTGTTACTATGACTTGTTCAATTGCAAGTGTGGTTTAGCTGAATTCATAGCAAGCTACTAGGCTTATGTTTTGTTTCATCCAAATTTATTTATTGAGTTTCACTATACTCTATTCCCTCCTAAATGGATTAGGGTCTGAAAAACTCATAGATTGTTGTGTTGTTCATCACCTTCATTTCTTGTTTAACCCACGAGATAGGAGACAAATACCAGCACTACATCTTTTGCGAAGTTTTAATATAGGTTTCAAGCAGTATGGATTATGATGTTAATATGAGAAATTTTCCTTTCGTTGCTCTAATTTTTGTTAGCTTCTACTTCTGATTTTAAGCTGTTGCTGCTTTTATATTGTTGTTCAGATTTAAAAGATTTTCGGTGAGTGCAGAGCTTTATATTGTTGTTCAGACTTAAAAGATTTTTGGTGGTGTAGAACTTCAGATTGTTATTGTGGACTTGCGAGATGTGATCATAAATAATATTGAAGACCAAGTAGATTCCAAGTGTAACAATTTAAAATATGTATCAAGTTAAACTAAGTTAGTTTGTTTGATGTTTAAATGGATGAAAGTGAAGGACTTGGTTGATAATAAGGTTGTCCATCTGCAAGGATTACAGAAGAGGTCATGTTGTGGATATTGCCCTGATGAAGACAGCTTGGAGAGTGGAGACAGAGGTTTAATGAAAAAATGAACTATTTGTATTTGTTCTAGTTTTTCAGATTGCTTTTAAGCAAATGCTGTTATGTTCAATACAAATTTTTTTTCGTGAGTTTAACTATACCCTGTTCGGTTCCAAACGGACAAGGGTCTGAAAAACTCAAAGATCAATGTGTGTTGTTTATCAGCTTCATTTCTTGTTTAACCCACGAGATTGGAGTTAAATAACAGCACTACAGATATGTAACAAGTTCATTCCAATTCTTATCTTTTGTTAGCATGGTTTCTGAAATCTTTTTTTTTTTTATATATATATATCTCTTCCTCTTTGTGTGGGTTACTATGTAGGTATTCTACACACTTGAGTTAGGGTTATTTGTGCAAAAGTGTGTATAACATGATATTGAAACAATTCATTATGAATTAACGAAGAGTATATATTATAAAATTTGATGTCTTGGATGTTGAATTTCATAAGGCTACTAATCAAACTAATGTAAGTTACCATGACTTTTGTTCAATGTTGCAAAAGGTCCTGACTTCTACTTAATTTAGTTCATTACACTTTACATTAAACATAATGCAGAATTTTTTTGAGCCAATTTATGTATACAAATATATTCTCGAAATCTTGAGACACACGCTGACCGTCTCAACATCAATTGGAAGTTTGTAATGTGATTGTCACTGAATACAAGACATATGAAAGGCGTGGACTCTTGGTGCTTAATAAATGCGCTAATGAGAGGCTTGTCGAGTTTAATCCAGTGGTTGTTGAGCTTCTAGAAAAGAAACGATGCTCAAGAATCATATACTCATATTCAAGTGTCTTCTAATGTTCCTAATACAACAGTGGAGCTACATTACAAGGAAAAGATTTCATACTAAACACATGTAATAAATAATTATATTTGGTAGAAACTTTAAACCTAAAAGTTATTATATAATTGTAAGTACAAAAATAAAAAAAATATTTAATGACATTGTTATTTAACTAAAAAAAAACACATACAACAAATAATTTGAGACAAAAGTCTACATATGGGAGCAATAAATTTTTTGAGTAAATGTTTATTTCGAACCCCAATCATCTGGACGAAGGACTAAGTGCATTCCAACAATTAGAAATTACCTAAGCAATCTTTACCCACTTAAGATAATGGTCTTCGCGTTCCTTGCAGCCAGTTGAAAAACGGTAGAGTGTTAACATATCAGTGGATCTTGTACGTGGGATTTTGTTCCTGCAAAATTAGGACAACTTTACTCCTGCAAAAGATCCAAACCAAATAAAATCCCAACAGAATACACATATATTGGATGAATCCCATTAGGTCTAGCCATAGTAGGCAATTCCCAAATCAGAGCTTGAGCATCATTCCTAGCAAAACAAATGTGTCTAGAACTCTGCAAAGCCCAAGCAATATTACAACTGCATTACTAACCTCAAGATCGTGGCCATGTACCTCAAATCCTGCTTGTTCGATACTTGAGGTTCTAATATGTTTGGGACCAATGTCATTCTAATAGAAGGCGATACGGTGAGAGAGGCGCAGAACTCGCTGGTCTTGCTGTTGTTGAAGAAGGTTCGCGGGCTGTAATGAAAAGTCTGTAAACCGTGAAGAACCTCAGGCGCGTGATAGAAAACCCGTAGATGTGATTATAGTTATGGGCTGTGTCCTTCCCTGCTTTCTTCGTCATACAGTCCTTCTCGGAGAAAGGGACCTTGGGTGGAGTTGAGCCCGTACACGGAACTCGACGAATCCCGTAGCATCGGCAACGAGGACGGCGAGACCGGAAGGAGAGGCACGGCGCCGCGACCTCCTCATGCGCTTCTCCCAATTGAATCTGCCACAGGCGGTGCCGGAGGAATTGAAAGAGTTGCCGTCAATTTCTCTGGTTAATGTACGGCGATTTCTTTGGTTTTTGCTTCCCTGGCATGGAAGGTGCGTGATCATCAAATTTAGTTGACACATTTTTACAAACACCCTAGTTACACATTTTCAATGGTCTTAGTTGTTGTTGAAGAGGGAGAGGGTCTTGATGGAAGATTTGCGAACCTCCCAGAGGTGGATGTAGTAATCGGAGGTGGCGAAGAAGGGAGGAAAGGGTGGAGGGGTGGACCATGAACTTTGTGGGAAGGGTTATTTTGTCGTTTTGAGATTTTGCTCATTTTCTGTTGTTGAAGAACATGAGTTTTGTTCTTCACATTGTCGTTTTCAACTTTCTGCAGGGGTCGATTTGTCTTAATTTTGGAAGATCCACTGACACGTCAACTTTTACATTTTTTCAGCCGGTTACAAGCAGTGCGAAGACCATTTTTTTGGATAGGTAAGGATCGCTTGGATAATTTTTAATTGTTAGAAACGCTTAATCCTTCGTCCAAATGATTAGAGACCAGGGTGCTAAAAGAAAATTCATGGTTCTTTAGGAATGTCTGTCTGCTAGTGAAGAAATGATAGAGAACTGAAGACCAGATAGACAAAAGCCTAAATAAGGTGGAGACAAAAATATAGATGTGGGATCTACCGAAACACTACAAAATACCAAAACTTAAAAGAAAAGATAGCTGCCTGTATGGGAGATATAGTGAGGTACAAGCTGTTTGAAGCAGGAAAAGATCAAGTGAGATTCATTAAAGCAAGTGTCAAAATGAGCATTAATACACCTTTCATAAAAGGAACAAATGTGGAGAGCAAGAAGGATGGCCTTACATGAGTAAATTTCAAGTACGAAAGATTACCAACAGTTTGTTATTACTGTGAAAAAATAGGACATGAAGAAAACAGCTATGAAAAAAGAAAACAAGATGAGAAAAGAGGTATGTATAAATCCAAATCTCTTAGTCTTTGGATAAAGTAGATATTACTAGTGTTAGAGTTGATATAATAAGCAGTAAAACAAATGAAAAACAACAAAAAGAAAATAAGGGAGAAGAAAAGCGTAAAACAAGAATCACAGAAAAACTAATGAAAAAATTGGCATGTTTTTCAATGGTGGACTCCTTTGAGGCTGACATTGGATAAGATAATAGCCAGGCCCCTGCGATAAGGTTCCTCACCGAAGAGGAATTTGGAGGATGGGATCAAAAAGGGTAAGGAACTCCATGAGTTCACAGAAAAAAAACCATAGAAATCAACAAACAAGAGAAAGGACAAACCAAAGAAGAAACAAGGCCAGACTTGGAAATGAGTGTGAAGGAGAATAAGGAGACTGAAAAGGAAGCAAACTAAAAAGATAGGGAAAAGAAGAAAGAAGATGGAATTCCGCTACAGAAAATTACAAACTCAAGCAAGGAAGAGAATGCAAGCACAGCAAGGAGATGGAAGAAACAAGTCAGAGAAATACCAAATGATACAGAGAGAAAAATAGAAAAAGAAAACAAGGCACAAAAAACGAAGACAATCGACAAAGATGAGATGGAGATTGAGGATAGGGAAACAAAGTCCAAAAAAATTCTCTGAAAACAAAACAGAAACGGTAGAGGCTGAAGAGCAGCCCCGCCGAGACCAATGAAGATCTTAAGCTGGAATTGTCGTGGACTTGGGAACCCATGGGCAATTAGAGCTCTAAACAAGCTCATTAAAAAACAAGTCACCAACCTAGTCTTCTTAATGGAGACTAGAAAAAAGGCGAATGAGATGATGAGATTAAGATATAAGGGTGGAATGAACAATATTATCGGTGTGGATTGCAGAGGTGATGGAAGACAAAAGGGGTGGATTGGCTGTTTTATGAGATAGGTCTCTGGAGGTTGAGATGATTTTTAGGTCAAACAACCATGTTGACATGGAAGTGAGAGTAGCGGGCAGCGGTACTTGTTGGAGGGAAACGAACTTTTATGGCTTCCCGGAGAGCCAAAATAAATAAGAAAGCTGGGAACTCTTGAGAACACTTGGGCAAGCATCTGATATGCCATGGACAATATTCGGTGCCTTCAACCAAGTGATGAGACAACAAGAGAAGCAAGGGAGAAATCAAGTGAATTATTTTCAAATTAGAGACTTCCAATAAGCGGTACAAACGTGTGGACTGCTTGATTTGGGATATGCAGGCTACCCTTTTACATGGTCCAATGGACAAGTTAGTGAGAAGAACATACAAGAGAGAATAGACATAGTCTTTACTAATAGAGAGTGGCCTGCAACATTTTCAAAGACAATGGTCCAGCACTCTTTCAGATATAAATCAGACCACTGTTCAATCTTGATGGACTTAGCCGGTGAAGTAGGAAAGAGGAAGAAGGGTCCTAGAAGATTCAGGTTCAAGGAGTATGGTTGTCAAATGAAGAATGTGAGACAGTAGTGAAGGAGACCTGGGAGTCTTGCCAAGGAAGCATTCAAGAAAGGATTGAAAGTTGTAGCAAGAAACTGGACCATTGGGGACAACAAAATTTTGGTAAAATTTCGAGAAGAGTGAGGAGAGCCCAAGAGAGGATCAACCAACTAAATTTTATCTCCCAAATAAAAGATGTGATAAAAGAAACAAAGGAGAAAGAAGCAGAATTAGATGAGTTATTGAAGATGGAAGAAATATGGTAGAGCCAAAGATCAAGGGCAACCTAGTTGAAGCACGGAAACAGAAATTCAAAATTCTTCTACCAAAAAGCATTACAAAGAAGAAAAAGAAATAGAATTGAAGCGATCACAGACGATGTGGGCATAAGGTTTGAAGATGAAGATAAGATAGAAGAGGTCATGAGGGGCTTCTTCGAAAATCTGTTCAAATAAGAAGAAACACAGTATGAGAAGGAAGTGGCTGATGTGGTTAAGGGGAGGATAAACAAGGACAGATTTGAGACTCTCAATGCGGCATTCACAAAAGAGGAGATTTTCCAAGGCCTTCAACAGATGCATCCCACAAAAGCACCAGGTCCGGATGGCTTACCGACAATTTTCTATCAAAGAATGTGGAAAACTGTGGGAGATCAAGTGGCAAATGCAGTGCTAAGATTTTGAATGAAGGAGCAGATCCGACACCTATTAACCAAATCCACATCTATTTGATACCAAAAGTTGAGAAACCGAAGCATACAAGGGAATATAGATCAATATCCTTGTGTAACGTCATCTTCAAATTAGCAACTAAAAATTTGGCAACCAGGATGAAGTCAATCCTTCCACAAATAGTTGGAGAAAATCAAAGTGCATTTGTCCCGGGTAGGCTTATAACAAATAATAATCTGATTGCGTTTGAAGCTTTCCATTACATGAAGAAAAGGTCAAAAGGAAGAAGAGGTTTTGTGGGAATGAAACTTGATATGGAGAAAGCATATGATCGAGTGGAATGGAGCTTCCTAAGAGAGATCTTGATCTCAATGGAGTTTCCAAACAAGTGGGTGCAAACAGTTTGGAATTGCATTAGCACTACGTCTTTTTCATTACTACTAAATGGTACCCCTTCCAAAAGTTTCAAACCATCAAAAGGATTGAGGCAAGGAGACTCCTATTCCCATACCTCTTTATCTTCTGTGCCAAAGCCCTATCGGGAACCCTCATTAAGGCACAAAAGAGTAGGCTGATCCACGAAATTAGAATCTTAAAGAAGGGACCTGAAATAAACCGTCTATTCTTCGCCGACGATAGTATACTCTTCACAAGAGCCACTGACTGAGACATTCAAGCCACCAAGGAAGCCCTGATTGCATACCAGAGGGCCTCGGGACAGCGGATAAACTTAAAAAAATCGAAATTGTCTTTTAGCCGAAACGTACCAACTAACAGACAGAAGCTTATCCAAGAATGTTTGGAGATAAAGGTTGTACAAAGACATTCTAAGTACCTAGGGCTTTCTACTTTTGTTGGGAGATCTAAGAAACAGGTTTTTGAGCATGTCCAAGACAAAGTGTGGAAGAAGTTGAAGGGGTGGAAGGAGAAGTACTTATCAAGTCCGTCGCGCAATCGATCCCAACATACATAATAGAATGCTTCAAACTTCTGAGTGGCCTATGCCACCATATTATGTTTATGACCAACAGATTCTATTGAGGCTCAAAGAACGGAGAAAGGAAGATTCATTGGATAAAATGGGATAAGATGTGCCTACCAAAACAGAGTGGAGGATTGGGATTCAGAGATATCAAAGCTTTCAATATGGCGCTTCTTGCAAAACAAGGATGGAGATTGATCAGGAACCCAGATTCATTAGCAGCCAAAACCATAGGATGCAAGCACTTTAATAGAAAAAATTTTCTAAACTCGAAGATTGGTTTCATACCAAGCTATACTTGGAGGAGAATTTGGCAAGCAAAAAGAGTGTTAAAAAAAGAGAAGTTGTTGGAAAGTTGGAAATGGAAACAACATCAAAATCTGGAAGGACCTTTGGTTGCCAAAACAAAATGGATCAAAAGTCTAGTCCCCTCTAAAGATTCTCGAAGCAGATGCAATAATTGCAAAGCTGATGACAACAGATGACAAAGAATAGAATAGAAGGCTAATAAACCAGATATTCCTAAATTTTGAAGCAAAGCAGATAGTTGAAATTCCTATTCCCAGGTCAGATTAACCAGACAGGTTTATTTGGAAGAAAACTAGAGATGGAAATTTCAGAGTCAAACTGGCCTATCATGAAATAAAAATCCAAAACAGGAACCAACCATACAATTCAAGCATAGACCAAGAGGAAGAGAGTACCTAGAATCAACTATGGAAAATTAAAGCTCACCCAAGAATACTGAACTTCATGTGGAGACTCTTACACTACTCCTTGCCAACGAAGAAGAGCCTGAATAGAAGAGAAATTAATTGTTCACCGATCTGCACCAGATGATGGAATGAGTAAGAGACTGAGGAGCACATCTTCAGAGATTGCAAATTTGCGAAAAGATTCTGGTTTGCCTCCCCGTTCACCCTTAGAATTGAAGCTGGAAGGGACACAAACCTGAAAAAATGGATAATGAGTACAATAGAGATTCTCCAGAAATAAGAAAAGGGAATGTTCTGTACCATGCTGAATCAATTGTGGAAGGAGAGAAACTCCATGGTGTTTGAGGAAAGGGTGTTGCAGATCAAAAAAGAACTGGAAAAAGCTAGATCCCTCTTTGAGAAATTTTGGCAAACCCATATCAGAGAGGAAACGAGGACAAGTGGGAATTAACAGCAGTGTCCATCAATGCGAAATTGGGAGTATAACACCTTAACTTTTAGCACGTCATGATCGTACCAAAAGTAAGGCGTTACTAACTTGTTTTCCTTTTTAACTATTTAATATTGTGCCTTTAGTTCGATGTCGCGTTTCAGTTTTATAGAAAATTCCAGAAAATTGTTTTTAGTAATTTAAATCACATATAAAAAATCTTTAAATAATAATAATAATCACATAATTATTATTAATAATAATGCTATACAAATGAATTCAATATAAAACTTGAAGACAATACCTATCCCTTTGGACAAAATAAAAGCTAAAGCAACAAGGACGAGGGAACTCTATAAAAATAACAGGTATCACAAGTAAATCTACTATTCGTCCGCAACTTCATATTGAATCTTCGAATCTGTTACTGAAAGGGTGGAAGATTTTGGGGTGAGAACAAACCACACGTTCTCAGTAGGGAATGAGAATGCTGTAAAAATAATGAATTTAATGCAAATAATTAATTTACTCAGTAAAACTATTTTGTTAAACCTTTGAAATACTTTTTACTTTTACTTTATATAACTAATTACCTTCTTTAGATTTCCAGACTTCAAACAATTCTCAATCACAACCTCAGTTTTCAATTACAGAGAAACAATAGCACAAGAAACAGATCAACACACAAACAAATTGCGATAAGACAAACAGCACAATCACAGAGAAACAAGATAAGCAAACACAATCAAATGCAAATGCACAAATAAGGATGATGCATGTCTAGTCCGATAAAGGCCATGAGCTCATATGTCGGTTTGTTGTCTGATTTCTGACATTGGTCCTGAGATAAGCATCTCGTACCACCGTCCTAATCGCAGCCAACGTCCCCTTCATGAGCGTTACGTATCGCCGTCCTCATGAGAGAAACTTCCTTTCGGTCTCCAGTGAGCGTTACGCATCGCCGTTCTCATTGAGCCGTAACCTTTCTTTTGGTCTCCAGCGAGCGTTACATATCGCCGTCCTCACTGAGCCGTCCTTATATTATCAAGTGAGCATTACGTATCGCCGTCCCCACTAGACACTTGGCACTAAGGCCCAAACAGCATTCAATTTCTTTTCAATCTTTGCTCTCTACTCTACTGTGGTAGAGATCCCTTTAATTATCTCTCTTTCCTTTACTTTTCGTTCTTTTTCTTTTCTTTCTTATCAACCGAACTCAAAACATAACTTAAAACAAAATCCTTTCTCAAAAGATAGAATTTAACACATTATACTTTTCTTAATAAATCGAATTCAATGTAGAATAAATATTTTTCCAACTAAATAAGTCTCAAATAATTTAACTTTTCAAAATCAAATCTTTTAAAATAGCATTTCAAATAAAATCCCAAATTTTATAAAAATTTCGACAGCACTTTGCCTAAAACTTGGACTTAGCCACCCTTACGGGTTCCCTCTTTCTTAACAAATTACCACCCCTTTTCATCAGTAGTTATCATAATAATAGATTCTCAATAAACAACTTATCCTAAACCAGTTTAACGACTATTCTTCTTTTAAAAGTAAACCCGTCTAACTTCAAGAATTCATAACTAATTTCCCAAAACCAATTCTTAATCAGTCACCAATCAAGTCCACAACCGTTATCATATATTGAATAACTAGCTCATCAACAACCAATTCAATATAATTCATCAAAGATTAAAATTTTAATTCATTCATCACAACTCACAACCACATCCAGCTTCAATAATAATTTAGAGTAATCTCCACAACTAACTTTTCTCAAATATATTTCAATCAATAATTAACTCATCATATTCTAATTTAATAACAATTAAGCAACCTTACACTCCAAAATTTGTATCTAAACCTAGAACTCTTCCAATATTACAATTCCAACTTCGATTTCATTAAACAAAGTTATTAGAATTAGTAATATAGCCCCAAAAACTCGGAATCAATAATTCACAAAATTACACATACATATTCATAATAGTTCATCAACTTCCAACAACGTTTTCAAGTATACCCTCATCGCCATTAAATCACATAACCAACAGAAATCATCATCTTCAAACACAGCCACAAATCAATCTCATCACAATTTCATTACATTCAACCATATCCACAATCACCAACAATCTCAATTTCATCAATTTTCATCAATTAATCAAACAAGACATTTATAAATTATTGGCAGTTACTCACTAAACTTTAATGGCATTCATAAATTAAAATAATTAATTTTAAAATAAATCTCCTCGCTCTATACGAAATCAAAATCAACGAAAATTTTGGAGAAACTTTTTGACCGAGCTGCTGAAGAGAAAAACGTCAATAATCGCTTGTACCTCTTAGAACTCCAATTAGCCGAACTCAAGGAGAAGAGGAGCTATGTCACTATCAGCTTCCATCGAATAAAAGTAACGCCAACGTGTAGAGGAGGAAGATACGAACACTTTTACCGGATTAGATTTTTTATTGGAGTTACGGATCGCAAGAAATCGAAACCGGAAGAGTTAAGATTTCATGATTTTCCATCACCCACACTCTCAGTTACTTGCATTCTTTTCTTTTCTTCAAATATTCGGTTTCTAAGAGTAAAAAGAATGTTAGATGGTATAACTTGGATTAGGTGTCGTTACCATCTAACATTCCTTTTACTCTTAGAAACCGAATCTTTGAAGAAAAGAAAAGAATTCAAGTAACTGAGAGTGTGGGTGATGAAAAACCATGAAACCTTAACTCTTCCGGTTTCGATTTCTTGCGATCCGTAATTTCAATAAAAAATCTAATCCAGTAAAAGTGTTCGTATCTTCCTCCTTTATACGTTGGCGTTACATGTGTGTGTACATGTATATATGGTATATGAGCCATGTTTTGGCTTTCCTTAATTCCTTAAGGCTTTGGCCAACGGTATATAATAATAATAATAATAATAATAATAATAATAATAAAATTTAATTTTTATCTTATCAAATTATTCTTTGATAAATATTTTAAATTTAATAGAATAATAATTAAATTAAATTTCAATAATCATAAAATTTTATTTAATTATTTTTGTTAAAAATAATTTTTTAAAAATTATATCTTAATATAATATTTTAGTTCATAAATAATTAGTTATTTAATTTTTAAAAATTTGAGTTGTTATAGGAAGTGCCCACTAGATTCTGTCTTGAAAGTTAATGTTGACTCTGTAATCTTTAGAAATTTTACTAGTGGTGTAGGAATGGTAATTAGAGACAATTGAGGCCAAATAATGACAACAGATTCATGAGTTGTACCATACCTACTTAAACTACAAGAGACAGAGGCTTATGCAATCTTTGTTGGTATAAAATTAACAATGGAGTGTTGTTTTACTAATATTATATTAGAGAGTGACAATATAAAAGTAGTAAATGCTCTCAAAAAGGAGGTAATTTGGATTCTTATTTTGAAACTTTTATTATTGATGTCCTAGATTTAGTAAGTAATTTTAGATCAGTTAATTTCAATCATGTAAAGAGAGGTGGAAATAAAATTGTTCGTGAATTAGCATAATTAACACCTACCAATCTAAATTATGTGTGAATGGAAGATACGCCTGTTCATGTACTCAATTTAGTATTGTTAGACCTTTTGATTTCGTTGAATGAATTCTCTCTCTCTTTCCAATTAAAAAAAAGACCAAAATGAGTATTTTTTTTTAAATCCAAACTCAATGTCATGGAGATTATATTCTAAATTTAAAGTCATATTTACCGAAAACAATGTATATACCGTATATTCTAGTCTAGCCTTATTTATAGTAACTAACTCTTATTAACAGCATGGTTATCATTCTAAAACTAATCAAAACAAACTACTTTTAATCCAATATGAAATTAACCAAATTCATAAGAAATTTATATATTCACCCCTTATTTTATGTGTCGAGCAACATAAACAATCACATTTAATTGATAGAGATAATTTATGAAACATGAATACTTTTTTTATTTATCATGTTCATATGTCAGATATATTTTAAATACAACACTTATTTAATACGTATATTTTTTATGTCCAACCGCGTCTTAATAAAAAATAAAAATTTATTTTTCAAATATACTTAGATATATCTAAATACTATCACGGGTCGGCATGTCTAACCTTATTTTTAATATGTATTCTTGAAATGAGTTTAGAAATAGTATATATTATTTTATAATAAAAATATTTAAATACTTTATATAATTAAAAAAGATAATAAAAATAATTAAAAAAATTAATTTATATTTTAATATCAATAAAATACTAAAATATCATTATAATTTATCTAAAAAATACTTTATATTTTATATATATGTCGTGTTATCATATCTTTTAAAAATTTTAAATTTGTGTGTCCATATATCCTGTGTCGTATCGTGTCATATCCCATATCCATATCAGTACTCATGCATCATAGGAGACAATCTGCTTTTTATATAACCCATATCACTTGCTAAACCGTGGGAGCCTCCATGAATAACATAACACTTTTCCTCAAGCTTAATCGTTTGAACTCTCCATGACTACATCAGGGGCGAAGACACATAGGAGTGAAGGGGCAATGGCCCCAAAATTTTAATTTTTTTTATAAAAATTGATGGACATGCCCTCTCTTTTTTTTTTATTTCTCAATCCCTCCCTGACTCATTAGTTGGTGAATTAGTGGGACTAATGCTGTTTTTTTTTCTTTAATTCATAACAAAAAAAAAGTTCATTCTTATATAGTTCTTATATAGTATTAATAAAATATAACAGTTCTAGGCTTAGTCTAGTAGTCCAGTTTATTTAAAAAATAAAATATAAATTCCTATTTTTTTCAATGTTTTTATTCACTCAAATTTCTCACTTTTTAATAGTAACAACTTTTTATTTTATTATTTTTTTATTTTTTTTATTTTTTTATCTTTTACTCTTTGACTCATTTTTTTGCAGATTAAAAAAATAATAATTCAATAAGTGATTCTTTTTCTTCACTTCCTCTTTTTAAAAAAAGTTCTATTTTTATTCTTTTTTATTTCAAGAGAATTATTGAAAATAGAGCAAGTGAATTGTATTTAATATTACAATTTTTTAAGGACTAGTAAATATTACATTGTAGGATGAAAGGATAAGAAAAATAAATTATATACATCTAGTGTTGTAATTTTTTGTTTAATGTATTTTTTTATTATTTTTTGTTAGTCTTTGATACGTGAATACTTTATACCCATTTTTCATTTATTTTCTAGTTAAATTTAGTAAGTTTAATTATATTTTAGTGTCAAAATTCTCATTGGATGCTACTTTGAGTTTTTCTGGTGTTTTTATTATTTTAGGTGAAGTTCAAATCAATTTGGCAGAATTTTGAGTAAAAAGAAGAAGAATTGAAGTTGCCCCCTGGCGTTTAGCGCCAGCAACCAGCACAGATCAGAAGCGCTTTTGCCTCTTTTCGTGCTAAACTCCAATCCTGGCGTTTAGCGCTAGCAATCCGGATCTCAATCACACTTTTGGAGCATCTTTAGTTGGATTTAACTTAGTTATTATCTTATCTTTTATTTTTGTAATTTTTATTACAAACAAAATCTTTTAGGTTTAGAATTTATTATTTTATTTTAATTTCAAATCAAATTAGGTTAGATATAAAAGGAAAAAGATTCACTCTTTATGGGGATCTTCTTAGTTCTACACATTTTACCTTTCAGAACTCTTGTTTTCTCTGTAAGTCATGAGCCAACCTCCTCGGTTAAGGTTAGGAGCTCTGTTTATTTCTATAGATTAAGAATATTGCTTTTCTATTTTAATTAATGTATTAATTCAGTTTCAAGGATTGCTTTCACTCTTCATCTTATGAATCTGGGTAGAACGACAGTATAACCCTTATTCTACATGTGTGCTTGTGATTCTCGACAGAGCTATTTTGCTTGAACAATATCTTGAAAGCAAATTCCTCCTAAATTGCTAATTGCTTGAACTAATCTGGATACGTGACATATAATCCGTTTAACTTTGGGTAATTAGAGTTTCTGTGGGCATAAACTTGATTTTCTCTTAACCATCTAATCTAAATTAAGTAACCAAGACATTGGCAGTTGATTTGGTTAGAGGAGACTAAATCACTAAGATATTAGAGTTTAATCAATTACAATTTGTTGTGAAATGAATCTTGCATGATTAAAATAGTTGGTAAGAAAACTTAATCCAAAAAAGTAAATATCTCCGATACCTTAATTATGTTCTCATACGTTTCTCACTATTCTCATTACTTACGTTTTCTACTCTTTAATTTATTGTTTAATGCTTTTGAACCCTAAAATATCACTTTCTACTTGCCTGACTAAGTGAATTATTCGACCATTATTGCTCAGTCCATCAATTCTTATGGGATTCGACCCTCACTCACCTAAGGTATTACTTGATACGACGCGGTGCACTACCGGTTAGTTTGTGGGTATTAAAAAATCTGCATCAATCTTGCCTGATTTTTTTATGTTTTTAATATATTTGGTTATTTACTTAATTAACTATTATTTATTAATTAAATTTATGTTATTATACGTTAGTTTGTATATTTAGTTTTTTATTAATTAACTATTTAATTACAATTTTATATTATTTATACTACAACGCTAGAATTATTGTTCTGAATTTTAATATCCTATTTTGAATTGAATTGATACATTTTTTAAAAGAAAAGAACAAGGGAATGAAGATGCTTCTACTATTACTACCCCAATACTTGAGGGGTCATCAAATTTCATTACTTCAAGTTCTTCATTGAATAGCTCAAAGCGTCCACGACTTCTTCCTAATCAATTGGATGTTTTTCATTTGGAAAGAGATCCTAAAATACGACCAATGATTTGGAAGTTTTCTCCAAATTAAAGAGATGAAATCCGTCGAGCTTATATTAAAGTTGGGCCAAATCAACCAATTCTTGATAACTATCTATTTTCTGGTGATAAAAATCATCGTCGCTTTCAAGCTTCGTGATTTAAATTGTTCCCACCATCTTACTTAGAATATTCTATAGAAGATGATGCCATATATTGTTTTTCATGCTTTCTTTTTGCTATGAAATCTTCAATCAATATGCGTTCAAATGCTTTTATTGAGAATGGTTTCAGAAATTGGAATAAAATAAATAATAAAAAAGAATGTGCTCTTTTGAATCACATTGACAAAGCTCCCAACTCATTCCATCATAAGGCGCTAAAATTATGTGATGATTTGATGAAACAATCACAACATATCGACAGACTTCTTCATAAGCAAACATAAGAAGAGATTGAAAATAATCGAATTCGACTAGGAGCATCTGTAGATTGCATTAGATGGTTGACATTTTAAGGTTGCGCTTACAGAGAACATGATGAAAACCAAAGTTCAAGTAACAGAGATAACTTTTTAGAAATGTTGAAATTTTTGGGATCTTACAATGAAAGAATGAAAAAGAATGTTTTGAAAAATGTTCCAAAAAAATGCTAAGTATACTTCAAATGATTTCCAAAAAGAAATTCTACATATTCTTGCTATTAAGGTGACAAATTCGGTTAGAGAAGAGATTAGAGATGCCAAATTTTGTATTACTGTTGATGAAGATAGAGATAAATCAAAAAAGGAGCAAATGGCCATTGTTTTGAGATTTGTTATTCTAGATGGTTTTGTTAAAGAGAGATTTTTTGATCTTGTGCATGACACTGATACTTTTGAAATAATTTTAAAGAAATAGTTAATTTTTGTCATTTCTCATTATAATCTCCAAGTTAAAAATATTAGGGGTCAAGAGTATGATGATACTAGTAACATGCGGGGTGAGTGGAATGGTTTGCAAGTTTTGTTTCTTAAAGATTCTCCACAAGCATATATGTACATTGTTTTGTTCATAAGTTACAATTAGCACTGGTGATAGCTTCAAGAGAGATACTTCAGATTCATGAATTTTTTATTCAATTAAACTCTATTGTCATTATTGTTAGTGCTTCTTCAAAAAGACATGATTAATTACAAGAAGTTCAAGCAATTGAAAATGCAAACTTGATTGCTCAAAAGGAATTAGAAACAGGCAAGTGTGTGAATCAAATAAGCACTTTATAAAGAGTTGGGAATATTCGATGGAGCTCTCACTTTAATTCTATGAGAAAGTATAGGGAGCCAATGAATTTAGTGTACAATATGTACAATAGAGGTAAAATTGAAATTAACATCAAATGATAAATAAATAATTAATTTTTAATAATTACCAATTTGAAATTCAAAATAAATAAGAATTTGCAACAGTTACATAAACCCCAAAAATGGTCTCCTTCTCCCTTATCTGATGTGACTGATTTCTCGTCCAGTCTCTTCCTCTCTCACCGATGCCGTGCCGCCACAGACACCAACCACCGTCGTACATAGCTCATGCCGACGTGTGCACCACGAACGCCTAGCAACACCATTGCGCAGTTTGCATCGTTCCCGCAGTCCCGCATCGCGCCAGTCGTGCAGCCCCTCCTCCGCGCCATCGGTTTCTCCCTTTCAACATCGTCATTCGCGCTGTTTAGGGGACATACACAAGTGTGTTATTTTCATACGTCCATCACGCCTCGCAAGATCTTAAATGGAGACACTCCCTTTGTACACATTGCGTCTGTCGCACAGTCCATGGCTGTTACCGCTAACGATGTCGTCTCCCTCTACATAGGTATAGGTCCAAGATCAACGTAGGATAGCACAACAATAATTGTGCAAGCAATTAGTTTAGTCCATGATGCTTTCGTTTTTGTACATGCAAACGTAGCCCACTTCAAAAATATCCTGTCTTGCGCGGCCATCTTGGCTTTCTTGGATTTCGCTTCCCTTACGTCTTCAAAGTATATACATTAATGGACGAATTTAGATACTAGATGTTCAATTAACTAGGTATGTAGATGGTTATTTTAATTTTTAATTGGATGGTTATTTTGTTTGATTCAGTTTAAGTATATACAATTAACAAATATTGGATGGTCATTTCACTAGGTAGTCGGATGATTATTGTAATAACTATATGGATGGTTGTTTGATGGCCGGTAAGGGAGCATCTAACGCCGGAGAGGTGGGATGATTGATGAGGATGGGATAGCAGACGCTGGGGAAGAGGGTGTTTGGATAAATTCTATTGGTAAATTAGGGTTTTAATGGTTAATTTTGTGAAATAACTATTTGGGTTTCTTCTTTTTTCTTGTATTGGACCAAATTTAAAATTCATTGTACACATTGTCAAGATTCTTCATTATCTTCCTAACAAAATTCTAATTTTATTTGCAGTGTAATAAAAGTGTTCATTTTAATTCTACAGGGTCTCCTTTAACCAAGTTAAATCATCTTAGCCTCCTATGATTTTATCAAAGCTAAATGGTTGCAACAAATGATTTATTTATTATACTCCAAGTTAAATCGTGACCATCTCTCACAATTTACTTGAAAACTCTAATTCGTTATTTGTTTAACCAAAAGTAGGGAGACTCGAACCCGCGACCTCGTAGGTGAGTATATGAAGACCATGCCATTTGAGCTATAACTCATTGGCAACCCTAATTCGTTGTTAGCTATAACGTTTTACATAAATAACTATTTTTTTTGTAAAGTCAGATAATTCCATTCATGAAATGAAAGAAACATATATGTGTCTATACATGGGACAAATAAAAAAAATGGAAAACTTCCAATGCTCTACTATAGAGGTAACATCATATAATAATCTAATAAGAGAAATAAAAAAGTAAAGTGCTCATCAATTAGGAATTGGGAATTTGTTGAAACTCTTTCTGCAGCTTCAAAGCCGACGTCATTATCTCTTCCACACTAGTTGATACATTATCAAAGATGAACCTGTTCCTAGCCTTCCACAAGGACCAGCTCAAAATCACCATCATCATTCTCTGAGAGGAGCTATTGGGTTGGGTACGCAAGGCTCCCATTCTCAAGTTTCACTCAACATAAAAATCAGAGTCTTCGGTGCTCCTTTTAGTAGCTGGTAAGCCATTTTTTACCAAATTTTCTTTGATTTTACACAATGAAAGATGCAATGATTGAATGTTTCTGGAAATTGTAGGCATCTTCGGCTGATAGATTGAATTGATGGGATGCGATGATGAAGATTTTGCAACACTGGAAGCTTTTCATAGAAGCCCCTCCAGAGAAAAATCTTAATCTTCCCTAGGATTTTCAGCTTCCACAGTTCTCGCCACAAATTTCGTTGTCTCATAATCTCTGGGCAAAATTCAATGGGAGGATGCGAGAACCCATAAGCCACATGGTACCCAGTACTCATCACTTCATACAAACCACTTTTATTAAGGGCCCAATAAATTTTATCTTCTCCACCCCAATTGTTGTTGCTAGCACACGCTGACTAGTGTCGTCAGGAAAAATACTTCTAATTAGAGTTTGATTCCACTGACCATTAGAAAGTATTAAGTCTTTGACCATCAATAGTGGTTGATTTTGTAGATTGGAAGTTTCAGATGAAGAAACAACATAAGGATGTGGAGGAGCAAGCCAAGGATCACTGAAGATTCAGATACTGGATCCATCACCAACTCGCCAAACCAGCCCCTTTTCAACAACCTTACGCCCTTCCAATATGCTATGCCACCCTACGATGGTACTGTTCTGATCTCTGCATTCATTATAGAACTGTATCAAAAATATTTACCTTTAATTAGTCTAGATAGGAGTGGTTGTGGTTGAGAGACAACTTTCCAACATTGTTTTGCCAATAGCACCAAATTTTGAGCCCTTAGGTCCTTAAAACCTAGTCCACCTTACAATTTCGGTCTTGTCATATTATCTCAACTAACCCATGCTATTTTTCGCTCTGTACCTTTTTTACCCCACCAAAATTGGGAGAGTATGTTGTGAATATCCCTAATTAAAGTGTCAGAAAGATGGAAACATGATAATGAATAAATTGGGATAGCCTCCCCAATAGCTTTTATTAGAACATGCCTGCCTGCAAAGGAGAGAAGTTTTCTTTTCCACCATTGAACTCGCTTTCTCACCTTGTCCTTATTTCTCCAAAGATGGCCTTTTTTTATTTTTGGACTGCACATGGAAGACCCAAATATTTATCCTGTGCACCAATATGATCAATTTCCAATTTTTGAGCCAAAAGTAATCGAGCAGCGGGAGGAGTATTATTACTAAAGAATAAAGCTGATTTATGCAAATTAACTTTTTGGCCACTGAACCCCTCGTATGACTGAAGAAGATTGAGAATATTTTCACAACTGTTTTCTGATGCTTTGCAAAAAAGGATTGAGTCATCTGCAAATAATAAATGATTAACAGTAGGATATCTTCGGTTGATCTGAATACCTTCAATGAGACCGTTTTGCTCTGTCATATTTAGCAAAAAGGATAATCCTTCTGCATAGAAAAAAAAAGTATGGAGATAGAGGGTCTCCTTGATGGATACCTCTATTTGGTTTTAAAAAAATCAAAAGGTTGACCTTCAACAATGACATAGTAAGAAACTGTAGTCACTACCTCCTGTATCCAACCAATCCACCTAGATTCAAATCCCAGCTTCTCCAAAATAAACCAAAGAAAATGCCACTCAACACGATCATAGGCTTTGCTCATATCCAATTTAAAAGCCATTTTACTCGATGGGCCCCTCTTCTTTGTCTTTAGATAGTGCATACATTCATAAGCGACTAGAACATTGTCTGAAATCAATCTACCCTTAATGAAGGCACTTTGATTAGGGCTGATCAGTGAAGTCATAAATTTCTGTAGCCAATGGACTAGTACTTTAGAAATAATCTTATACACACTGAGGAAAGGTTGATGGGTCTAACCTGTGTCATGTCCTTTACATCAGGAATCTTAAGAATGAGACAGATTTGTGTATGGTTGAAGCTCTTTAGTAGTCTACCACTGACAAAGAAACTGCAGACAGCCTTAAAAACATCCTCCCCTACTAAACTCCAGTAGAACTGAAAGAATTTAGCCGTAAATCCATCATCACCAGGGGTGCTCTAAGGGTGAACACTAAAGACCGCATGTTTTATCTCATCAAAACTAACAGTTCTAGTTAATTTTCTGTTCATGGTTGCTGAAATTTTGGTTTCAAAATCTTCGAATGCATGTGCCGGATCAGCTTGATTAATCGATGTGAAGATATCCTTGAAGTATGTTTCAGCTACTTGTGCAATTTTCTCACGGGTGGTAGCATACGTACCATCATTCTTTTCTAATTTCCAAATTTTATTTCTCCGGATTCTGGATTGGAATGATTGGTGAAAGAAACTTGTATTTCTGTCCCCTTCTTTTAGCCACTTTACACGAGATTTCTTCCTCCAATAGCTTTTTCCATAAAGTAAGCATCCTCAAGTTTATTTTTCAAGACTTCAATCTGTTCTCCCCCTGTAATACCCTCCTCTCTGAGAATTTCAAGCTGAGATGTGAGTTCACCAATGTCGTCCTTCTTCGAATTAGATTTGTTCTGCTGCTGCCATTGAACAATACGGTGCCTAGAATGCTTCAATTTTTTAGCCAAAATAAACATTGCTGGACCATCCACACATTCCTTCCAAGCTTCGGTGATAATTACCCAAATTTCTTCTAAACTACACCATCTCTCCTGAAACTTAAACCTCTGATTAGATTTTTCTATGACCGGATTTGCATCAAGGAGGATAGGCGCATGATCTGAACCGTTTTCTGCGAGTCGAGACAGCGAGGCTGATGGAAAACAATCCATCCACGCACCGTTTGTAAGTGCACGGTCAAGTATAATTTGGTCCTGCCCTCGTCGCCTATTAGTCCAGGTGAACCTTCTCCCAATCATACCCAAGTCTTTCAGTCCACCACCATCAATAAAATTTACAAATTCAGAAATAGATGAAGCTGATTTTAACCACCTCCTTCCTTCTCATCGAGACTCACTATAACATTAAAATCACCCATAATTATAACTTTTCCAAAGAAACCTTGTACAAAAGAGAAAAGTTCTATATATTGGGTAGATCGAATCTCATCCAAACTATTTAAATGCACCCCAATCAGCCCCCAAGAACAGTCCAAAGCATGATCAGTTACCTTGACAGCTATGAAAACTCTTTTTCAGCAAGAATCTCAACCGTTGTGCCCTCCTTCCATGGTAAAGCCATTCCACTAGCTGTACCTGTCGGACTAATAATCCTCCAATCCGTAAAATGACAAGATCTCAACTTACTTTCTACCAAATGAGATTGATTTTTTGTTTCACATAGAAACACAATCTCAGGAGAGTGGGATTGACACATCCCTTTAAGGTTATGAACTGTTAGGGATTTTCGCAAACTGCGATAATTCCATGAAAGAACTCTCATGGCGAATTAAAGGAAAGGAATAAAGAACGAAATAAAGAAAGAATTAAAGAAAGAAATTGACAAAATCAAACATTGACCTAGACGGCACAAAAATTCTGTTTTGGAAAAAATCCTAGCAGAACAAGTTGAAGGAGTATGTACTCTTCACGTGAAAAAACCTAAACGAGCTCATGATTAAAAGCCTAATTTGATATGAACACATTACATAAATAACTAATTTGATATATAATATTTGTGTAATATTATGATTGGTTTATTTTATTTATATGATTTATTCTAAAAATTATAAAAAATAATTAATTTTTCTTTGTCACTGAAAGTGAAGGTAAATATAGAATTTATATATTATTTTTATTATATATATATAAATATTTGACACTAATAAAAATACAAAAATATTATGTGCGTATAAAAAATTAGTTATTAAATCAATTATAATATATTTATATATAAATATATGTTATTTAATTTATTTTTAATAAATATTTTATATTCTAATATATATTTTATATCCTAAGCCAATTTGATAATTAATTTTTTATATATTCGTAATATTATTGGTATAAATATTAGTCTTTTTACTAAGATTAACATGTATCTTTTAAGTTACTTTAAAAAAGAAAAAACATGTATCTTTAGGTTCAATGGAAAAATATTTCTATATGACTTATCAAAAGAACCTTTGAAATAACAAAAGATAGATCCGCATCCTCAATCTAGTTTCCTAATAAAATGGAAAATTCAAATTTTGTTGAAATATCAAACTTGCTAAGAGACAATAATGAGCACAAGATGAATAAATGGTCCTCCTCCAGCTCTTTTGTTTTGGACAAAATCAACATTACGAAAAAAAAATAATAATACTCACTCTCATTCATGAGATCTATTCAACACAAAATCATACGACCCGAAAGCTGAGTAATTAAATATTTTTTTCCAACGGTTTTGGTCTTAAACCTTTCTTCTTTTTTTTTTTCAATATGGTCTTAAACTATTCTTTCGTTTATTTCATTTTCATGTCACTGTTTGCAAACGGGGATTTTTTGAAATAAATAAATTAAACATAAAAATTAAAGACACAGACTTGCGTTAAAAATTTTACGTTTTTATATTTTATTATTTATCTCGTTTTTAAATAGAACGACTTTTTAAAAACATATCTCATTTTTAGTAAGACTAAAATAAGTAAAGAAGAATAAATACGTATTTAATCCATAAATAAAATAAAACACTACAATCATTTTATAACATATTTCTTTTATAATGAGGACAATATATATTAAAACTATCGTGTAATAAATATGTATTCGATCTTAAATTAAGGACGAGATACGTAATAAAATGACCTATAATTCAACATTTTTATTGAAATTTTTTTATAATTCACCTTACTTAATAAATCAGGACTGGTACACATCCATATAATCATGTAATCAAGTTGGCCCAAATCTAAAGAGAATCAGGCGCATTAAATAACGAGTGAAAATACGCGTTAGAGACAAATGAAACCCCTCCTTTTTCATTCGCGCTTCATTATAAAAAAAATGTTACATCTTCTTCAACACGAAATGACTCATTCTCTTCGAATCTCTCTCAACATCACTCAAACTTCAATCACGTTCTCTGCGAAAACCATTACTGAAAAGGAATCGGGAGAAGATTTCGCAAGCAACAACCGGAAACGAATGAAAACTGCAACAGACACTACTAAAGGTATGAGAAAACTACTGTTCATTTGAAATCTTGCAAGTCGCGCTTCTCCTACTTGCATTTTAGGTTTACTAGATTGATTTGCTTCGTTTAGTAGATGAAACTATTGTGAATGCATTTTTACAGTATAACTAGGCCTTGGAATGAAATTTGTTGTCATTTTCATTCAATTCAGTGGATAATATAACTAGGGCTTTGAGATTTGTTCGGTTCGGTGGCTTTTGTAATTTTGGTTCACTAAGTGAATGATGTTCGGTTCGATGGGTTCCTTTTGTGATAGCATGCAGCAAATCATTTCCTAGTTGTTTCATTATTTATAATGTTTGATTCTGTGCATGAATGAGTTTCGTTAAGGCTGTACTATATAATGCTAGTAAGAATCTTCAGTTCGAATCCCTTTGAGAAGCAAATAGTGTATTGTCCAAATGTAAATTTTGTTTAGGACAATTGATATTAGAGACCACTCTTTCACTTTGATAAGTCATACTATTGTAAAATTGTCTTATTATATTGGATAAATTTCAGTAAGAGTTTTTAAAAAAGCCAATTTGCAAATGTCATTTTGAAAGAACACCTAATTCATGAAATTTGAAAAAATTTTCTTTTGGAAGATGTTGATTTGATTAAGATATACGTGCTTGTTCTTATCGGTGTGGATAGTTTAACTAGATCTTTGAAATTGGTTGTTACTATCTTCAGTACTTCTTTTGCATTGAGGAATACTATTCTTGTTGATTGAAAGTTGATCACCATTTATTAACCACATGAACGTTGTTCGGTTCGGTGACCTTTGTGATTTTGGTTCACCAAGTGAATGTTGTTCGGTTCGGTGTCCTATGGCATTTTAATTGACTTGATTAAGATATACATGCTTGTGCTTGATGTATTGAGCGAAGTATTGACCAAAATTTTTCATTACAGCAAAACAGAACAAGACAATTATAACAATGAAGGAGAAGCCACACTATAACATAAGCAGATTAAATATATTTATCCGTTTTCATTCGAATAATATCTATTTTATATTATAAATATATTCTAACATTTTGTTTCAAAACTTGCAGAAACTCATTATTACAGATGCCAAACAAAGTCAATAACAACAGTGTATAGGGATATGAGTAAAAAAAAGAAAGATATAGTGGAAGAAATGAGATTTGGTGCCCTGGCAAATGTCCCAGAAATGTTAGATAGTAAATAGCATATACTATAATTGGCTGGTTGTAATTAACAATATTTTGTTTAACTTGTTTAAAAAGTAAAAAATGCTTACTTCAAATGTATATATGTCAATATTAATCTAAATGTTAATGTTAATATTTATATTTGATTCAAGATGGATTACTCATCTGAGATGTTAATTTATATATCTGTTGGAATTGTTTGGATGCTGTTTTATTCCAGGTTCTCAGTGATTGCAATCACTGTATTTACCAATACATTACGAACTCCAAAAGAACACAGTGAACCAAAATTAATACACTTGACAAACCGAAAGTTGGAAACACACTGAACTCCTGAACCCTAAACCCTAAACTTTAAACCCTGAACCCTAAACCCTAAACCCTAAACACTAAACCCAGAACCCTGAACACTGAACCCTAAACCCATAAACCCTAAACCCTATAAAACCCTAAAACCCTAACCACTAAACCCTGAACCCTAAACCCCTAAACTCTAAACTCTAAACCTTGAACCCTGAACTCCTAAACCCCTAAAATCCTAACTCCTAAAACCCTAAACCCTGAACTCTGAACCCTGAACCCCTAAACCCTAAACCCCTAACCCTGAACCCTGAATACAGTGAACCTAAATTAATACATTGGGTGAACCAAAAGTTGGAAACACACTAAACCACTAAACCCTGAACCCTAAACCCTAAACTTTAAATCCTGAACCCTGAACCACTAAATCCTAAACCTTAAACACTAAACCTAGAACCCTGAATATTGAATCCTGAACCCATAAATCTTAAACCCCTAAAACCCTAAAACCCTAATCCTAAATCCTAAACTCTAAACCATGAACCCTGAACCCCTAAACTCCTAAAACTTTAAACCCTAACCCCTAAAACTCTGAACCCTGAAACTCTGAACCATGAACCTTTAACCCTGAAGTCCTGAACCCTGAACACTGAACCCTAAACCCCTAAAATCCTAAATCCAAAACCCTAAACCCTAAAAATCCATCCAAGAAAGAGTTTTAAAACTACACCAATGTAAGTTAAAAATAATTATGTTACTCCACCATAACTTTGGAAATTGTCCAAAGACCAACGTCCTTCATTATATGTACGTAAATTCTGGCAGGACAATTTAACCCAGCTAAAGGGTTTGTCTTCAAAGTTGGAGATATCTTGGATTTCCACCTCCCCTCTCTAGTGCATACAATTAGTTGATTCTTAATCTTGTCTCCATCCCGAGTCATGTTCCTTATTTTCGTAGAAAAACCGGCAAGTTTGGAATAATATTTGTAGAACTTTCCAGCTTCTTCTAGTGTCTTAAAATCATTCCCACATTTGAGATAAATTTTTCATCCACAACACAGCTGGTCTGCACGGTGAACCAGAATCTTAAATACAATGAACCGAAATCTTAATTACAGTTAAACAATTATATAGTGCTTAGGGAACAAAATAGAATATATTCGTCTAATTTTTTTAGACTCATTTTCGCATATCGAACCGAACACATGGACATGGTTAAACAACTCTATAGTACTTACTGAAACGAAAAGTTACTCACAATGAACGAAACCATTATACATATTATCAATTTAATTCAATTCAATTTAGATACATATCACCTCAGTCCATTCAATTCAATTCAAATAAAATTAGCAATTACATTCCATTGAATTCGATTCAAAATTCAATAATCCAAACCTCATCAAATTGATGCGTTTCGGAAGAATTATCCAAATCGCACTCATTCAACTGATTTAAAGTTGATTCATTCATTGTTTCAATTCAGAAGTGCAGATCGACAAAGAAAACGAAGAAGAAGAAGAACGACGAAGCTAATTATGTTGAAGTCAATCCAGATCCTTAATGCAGAGAAGAAAAGCGCGAACAGAGGAAAAGAACGAATTTAATTAGGTTGAAGAAGAAGAAGAAGAAGAAGAAGAAGAAAGAAAACGTAAGAATAGAACAAGGTTTAGGTTGAGAAAGGTTTACGTTGAGAAAGGTTAATCACGCAAAAGGAAAGTTAGGTTATATACGTTATATGAGGTGCGTGCAAAACAAATGAATATAAAACGCGTATAATGGAAGGTACTTGAATCCATGTAATTTTTTCATGAATGTAGAATTTTTCCATTAGTAAATAATGATCTAGATGTTAGTTATTGTTGTATATATTTTATGTATGCATTCCTAACATCTTTATTATAAGATATTTTTAATACAAATATGCTTGTTTTTTTTTTTTCTCTCCCACACACAAATATGAGTAAATATTTTAATTGATATACCTTGGTTATTATGTCTAGATTTAATAGATCTTTTTGAATGTGTTTTAAACTTTAAAGTTTATTTGACGATTGAGATGTTATTAATGAAGCTTAAATGGGGTCAATAAAAATACATAATAATTCGAGGTCTTTCTATATATATTGTAAAGATAAGTATACATTTTGTTAGTTTAGGTTAGATAAAAATAATTTTATACGTATCTTGTCCTCATTAAAAGACAAAATAATTATATATATATTTCATTTTTGTTATAGACTAAATATGTTTAAAAATAATCATAGTATCTTATCTTGTCTTTAGATCAGATACTTGTTCATTCTTTTTTACTTATTTCTTATTCTTCAAAGACTAGATACATTTGTAAAAAAATTGTCGACGGACAGGATGAATAATAATAACGTGTAAAAACGTGATGCGTGTCCATCTCTATAATTTTAATATTTATTTTTTAAAAATCTGTTCGCAGACTACCTGGGAACAATAATAACTCCAATACAAAAAATATTCTGCAAGTCAACTTTATTGCCAAGCTGTTACGTCCTTGTTACACGTGTCATAGAATAATCTATGTCAGTTTCCAAATCTGAAAACTGAAAGAAACTTTCTAAACAGAAATGAACTTTGAGAGATCAGAAAGTCGCTTTTGGTGTGAGCTATCAAATTCTGAACTCTTTCCTATTCACCTACCTGCTGTGACTCCATTGGAGAAAATCTTCAACTACTCAACAAACTAAGATGAAGATGGGTTCCTTCTTCATGAGGACCTCCAATGCTCTCAAAGGCTACTCTTCATCCTCCAAGCTGCTTCTTCTCTGCACTCTCAGCATCAGGTCCCTTTCTCTTTGACCCTTCAATACTGTTTCTTTCTTTCTTTCTTCTGCTTTTGATGAAATTAATGTTGGAGTATTGCAAAGAAATGGGGAATCTTGGACTAGTGAACACATGATAATTGGCATAGTAGGGGTGCTTATTTATCAATCATCATAATCTGCAGATAAACAAATTTTTATTACTTCAAGTTAGGAAGATAGAACCAATCTGAGATCTTGAGAATCATAGGAAAAAAAAATTACTCCATGTGTGTTCAGGCTACTGGCCCTGTTGACCAAGTGTTGACTTTTTTACCTTCACTCTTGTGCCATGGGTGTCCTCCTACACATGTAAGAAATAATTATTGTAGGTGAGAGTGGGATGAATACTATGTGAAATTTGCAAATAAGAGGATCTATTTCACAGAATTGGATCTTCCACTATGAGTGTGACATGGTATGGTACTTATTTTACAATATTGTGAATGTATGTGTAGTAGCATTTAGAGGGTCATTTCTGTGGATGAATCCATCAATGTATTTCATTATTCTTTTTATGCATATGTGATGTGTTCAATAGTTTCATTGAGTGTGATTGAGTCTATATGCTTTTGGAAACTGCAGTGGTGGAGGTGTAGTGGCATACTCAGAATCACGATCAGAAACCGAACATCCTATTATTGATGCTCATGTAGCCCCCAAAAAGAAAGTAGTGGTTCTTGGAACAGGATGGGCTGGTACCAGTTTCCTTAAGGATCTGGATGCCTCACGATACGATGTTCAGGTTGTTTCGCCTCGGAACTACTTTGCGTTCACTCCCTTGTTACCCAGTGTCACTTGTGGAACAGTTGAAGCTCGAAGCATCGTAGAGCCAGTTCGGACCTTAATAAAAAAGGTGGAGGAAACAAAACCATAGCTCTAAGAGTTACTACTGATATGTTAGATTGTCATGTGTCTTGACATTGTCTTCTAATGATATGAAGAGTATGTTGAGTAGTTAATCGATGACTAGTGTGGTTTTTCTTTTTTCTTCTTTTATAATTGTCTTTCTTTTTTCATATTGTAGAATAAAGGTGAAATAAAATATTGGGAGGCAGAGTGTGTCAAGATTGATGCTGCAAACAGAAAGGTCTTTTGTAAAGACAATATCAACAACTTAGTGGGAAGGGGCGAATTTTCGTTGGACTACGACTTCTTGGTTTTAGCAGTAGGATCACAAGTAAATACTTTTAACACCCCTGGAGTGAAAGAGAACTGCCACTTTCTGAAGGTAAATATATTTTCTTATGCAACATCTGATCATTTATGGTTCGAAAAAGTTCTGATTGTTGATTCAAATATTCAGTAAAACTTTGAACTTGTTGATGACAAAATGTTATTATCTGAGTTCTTTTGTTTTTCTTAATCTGTCTCTGACTAATCCAAAGTGTGTATATATATATATAGGATATCGAGGATGCTAAGAGGATCAGGCTGTCTATCACAGATTGCTTTGAGAAGGCTGTTCTTCCTAGTCTATCTGAAGAAGATCGAAGGTCGAATCTTCATTTTGTAGTTGTTGGTGGGGGTCCAACTGGAGTAGAATTTGCTGCAGAGCTCCATGATTATGTCCAAGAAGATTTGACGAACTTGTATCCAGCCGTTAAGGATTCAGTGAAGATAACATTGATTCAATCAGGAGATCACATCCTGAATACGTAAGAAAATCATAAAATTGAAACACTTTATCTTCCTCAAATCACATTTTTTTTAGGTATTCTTTATCTTATTAGTTGTGCTGTTATATATTACATCCCAAAATCACTTTTTTTTTGTTTATTTCTAACATGGCATACAAAAATAGTGGAATAACTTTTGAGTGTTTGTTTTGGTATTATGATTGGTATTTAGCCTCTGCTTCATTATCAGGCATCATAAATCACTTGGGTTATCAACCAATTAAACCTTTAAATAAGTGCTTTTGATTCAAAAAGGACGAGTATGATGAATTGGTGATATATTCCTTGTAACTTTTCTACATCTCGGTAACTGACACATGAATCGCGTAGCCCATCCGTTTTCTAATTATAACATGTAGTTGGTCCTCTTTAGCTTTGATGGAAGATTGTATTTACTATTTGTTTGAAACTTATAACTCAAGCAACAACATAAGCCTTCTATCATTTGATGCATTCTGCCAACATTAATAATTTTCTTAAGTTTCTGGTATTACTTACCTCATAAAGCATGTATTTTCCAAGACTCATCAAAGTGTGATCTTTGATCCTGTAGGTTTGATAAAAGAATAAGTACATTTGCTGAGCAGAAGTTTTCAAGAGACGGTATAGAGGTTCAAACAGGATGTCGTGTCATCAGTGTTAGCGACAAGGAAATTACAATGAAGGTGAAATCAACAGGAGAGATTTGCTCTGTGCCGCACGGATTGATTGTCTGGTCCACTGGCATTTCAACTATTCCAGTTATAAGGGACTTTATGGAACAAGTTGGTCAGGTGCTTCTCCATTCCATGATTTTCTAAAACACAGCCCTTCTTTTCTTCTTCAAATCATAATCAACTGTTATTCGGGTAACCTGTATAAACTAGACTTGCTCTATTGCAGGGTAAAAGACGTGTACTAGCAATCGACGAATGGTTGCGAGTAAAAGGATGTGAAAATGTGTATGCTGTTGGTGATTGTTGTACAATAGATCAACGAAAGATCATGGTATCGTTTTGATCCCAAGTGTTTTTTTGAATATTAAGCTTATATTGTCAATTGTAATTTTCCTTCAAATTAATACACATTTGACCAACTTATCATACAGTTTTACCTTTCAACTTTTGGATGAGAAAGGAGGAAAATACAAGACCTTCTTTAGACAAATATAAATCGCAGTTGAGTTTATCTATGTCATAGTTAACTCATTGCCTTTGTTTTTAGGACGATATCTCGGCCATATTTGCGGCTGCAGACAAAAATAACTCCGGTACCTTAACCATTGAAGAATTCCAAGATGTGATGGATGACATCTTATTAAGATATCCACAAGTTGAACTTTTTATGAAGAAAAAGCATCTTCTTGATTTCACCTCTCTGTGGTTAGATTCACAAGGGAATGAAAGAAAAGAGATAGACATAGAAGGGTTTAAGCAGGCTCTTTCTCATGCGGATTCACAGATGAAGAGTCTTCCAGCTACTGCACAGGTTTGCATTATGTCACCACACCAGTAACCAATTGCTTGTTATCAAAGATTCCTGGAGTTTTTAAAGGTTTGGTTTGGTTTGGTTTGTTTAGGTTGCTGCCCAACAAGGTACCTATCTAGCTAGATGCTTTAATCGCATGGATCAATGTGAAGAGAATCCTGAAGGTCCTCGGCGATTTAGAGGAACCGGACGTCATAAGTTCCTTCCCTTCCGGTACACCTTATATTCTGTTGTATTATGGTTTTGTTGGAAACAGTGCAAAACAAATGCATAAGTTTGCAAAAATTCATATATAAATGTCTATTTTATTTGTGCTAATCTAACATGCAACCTGGTTAGATATGTAATTTCGTGATGGAATACGAAGATTGCACTAACCAAAAAAGTAAGGCACCGCACAAAATAGTTATGAACTCATGATTCAAAATTGATAACCAAGTGGGTGAATAAAGATATATAGATTAGCATTTTGCTCACTTAAGATATTTATGCCATTTCCTTGCTTTAAACTCAACTAATCAGTGAGATGTTGGTGGATTGTTGTCACAAAGGTATAAGCATTTTGGGCAATTCGCACCGCTGGGCGGCGAGCAAGCAGCCGCAGAGCTTCCCGGGGACTGGGTTTCCATGGGTCACAGCACTCAATGGCTCTGGTATTCTGTATATGCAAGGTAATCTTCAAGTACAACCATGCTACATTACATGTACACAAAATATCGGCTACCAACTCAATCATGCTATGTATTAACTAGTTTTATTTGAACAACATACAGCAAGCAAGTAAGCTGGCGCACAAGGGTATTGGTCATATCTGATTGGACTAGAAGATTCATTTTTGGAAGAGACTCAAGTCGTGTTTAGTGGGATTAACAAATTCAAGGCTGAATAAATTTGTGGCAGTGTCTCTGTTCATTCTTATACATGTATAGTATGGTAATTTTGGAGGCACAATTATTAGTAACATTTTGAGAACTGTCATAATCTTTTGTATGAAAATTGCTTCTTCAGCTTCCACTTAATTTGTCACAATTGGTAGACTATGTTCGGAAATGTCACTCTCACCTGCGATATGAGTTCGATATGGAACTTCACTCAAATGGTAGCCTATATTGAAATTATTATTATTATTATCTAACTTTAATATCAAGCATATTATGATAATTTTAGTCTCTCTAGTTTTTTAAATTGAAAAAAAGTTAAGGTAGACTAAAATTAGGATGGAGAAAAATAAAATATTGGCCAAAAGTGTATATTTTCTCGAGTCCAATATTCCAATAGAACTGGATATTCACACTTTTTATGAACATTGAGTCAATTTATTCTCCTTTATTATTAGGTGGGTATCTGATTTAAATTAACTAAAATTCTCATCCTATCCATGATAGGAAAAAGTGAATACAAAACTAACATTTATGTCAAAGATAGACTATAGTCTATAGTATCACAATTTCGTTTGTTGCATGATTTATTAAATGAATGATCCGTGAATTAAGCCTACAAAGTGTAGTGTTTTCTTGAAACATGAAGAACCCGATTCAATAGATTACTGTTCCACTTCTGTTTTTTTTTTCTTAATTATTATTATTTCAAACGTGATCCAATCCAAGTCCTCATATATTGGAGATCTGTATCTCTTACAATAGGCAAATGTCCTAATTATGTTACATTAAAATAGGCAAGTGTATGTCTTAATTAATCCTTTCAACTTGACAATGTAACCGAACAAAATGCATCATACACTACGTGGCATTAACACTTTCAATTTGACCAGGTTCCCCAGTATTTAAAACTGTACCTCAAAAATCTGTTACTAGTTTTTGGTTGCACTCATTTGCAAGGAATGAAAATATAGAAGCACAACAAACACAAAGGCACAAAAGAAGAGAAATTAATCAAGGGATTCAGAATGCGTTGGTCATCCTTCTATCACACAGCATCAAGGGTTTTTAATGAGTATCCCAGCTGGTCCAAGTCTGCTATTGTATGCACTGTTATCAGGTCCTCACACCTTCTTAATTCTCTACTTTTGTTTCTTTCTGTACTCTTTTCCTTTTCTATCTCATGCTTCTTCTTTTTCTCTCTCTTTTTTTGAATGTTTAGTAGCCATAGTATTGTATATTTGTATCTGAACAAATTAAATATGCCGAATACAAAAATGCATGAAGCGAAAAGTGATTGTTAACAGATAAATAAATAAACGAAGACTACTCCTTATTGTTTTTTTGGTGACTTGACTACTCCTTATTTGATTTAGAATTCAATGCTTTTTTGGTTCAAATAATTAGAAATTTGTTTTCTTTAAACATCTCGAGTTATTTGTGATGACAAATCCAAATGTAACAAAACTTCAAAAAACACAAATTTTGTATGCCTTAAAAGATCAAAACACCACAATGGATCAACTCTAGCAATTAATGATCATTTCTTATTTGTTGTGATGATTATATTATTTTGTTTTGGGGGTTTGCAGTAGTGGAGGCCTAGTGGCATATGGTGAAGCGGTACAAAGTGAGAATGTGAAAGAAGCCCCAAAAAAGAAAGTGGTGATTCTTGGAACTGGTTGGGCAGGAACCAGTTTTCTTAAGAGCATCAGAAGTTCATCTTATGATATCCATGTTGTTTCACCTCGTAACTATTTTGCATTCACCCCTTTGTTGCCAAGTGTCACTTGTGGCACTGTCGAAGCACGCAGCATTGTTGAACCCATTCGCAACATCTCAAGAAAGGTACTCTATTTGGGTACGTTTTATTGGGGCGTCAAAATTGATAAACGATCGCATCCTTCTTGAAATATAAATACATATTAAACAACATATAAATATAAATATAAATATATAGATACACTTAATATTTTTGTATTTTCAAACGTGCATGTTCGACTTTTGTTGCTTCATGGTAAAGTAAAAATAGCATGATTAAAGTGAAAATAGTGATCGAATATGGACTCATGAGATAAATAGTGATTAATACACACCTTTAATTTGCAACAGAGTGGTGTAAATATTGAATTCAGTGAAGCTGAATGCTATAAGATCGACCCGAAGAACAAGAAAGTTTACTGCCGTGCTGATCCAGAGAAAAAGATGGGTGGGATTGAAGATTTTTCCCTTGATTATGATTACCTTGTAATAGCCATGGGAGCACGTTCTAATACCTTCAACACACCTGGAGTTCAGGAACATGCTTACTTCTTGAAGGTATGGTAATCATGTACATAAGGTTTTATAGTTAGAGTAATGTGTTAAAGTAGTAGTGTTTGAATGTATGTGAAGGAAGTGGATGATGCTCTAAGAATCCGGCAAAAGGTGGTTGATCTTTTTGAGAAAGCAAGCATTCCATCCATATCTGATGAAGAGAAGAAGAAGCTTCTGAGTTTTGTGATTGTTGGAGGAGGCCCAACTGGGGTAGAGTTTGCTGCAGAACTTCATGACTTTGTTCATGAGGATCTTTCTAAACTCTATCCTTCTCTACAACGTTATGTCAATATCACTTTGCTGGAGGCCGGAGATCATATCTTAAACATGTAACATTTTCTTTCTTTTCCTATTTCTTACATTGTTTTGTTCCAATCACATCTAGTTTCTTTACTTAATGCAGGTTTGACAAGAGAATCACAGAATTTGCTGAAACAAAGTTCAAAAGGGATGGCATAGATGTGAAGTTAGGATCTATGGTTATCAAAGTAAGTGAGAGAGAAATCTCGGCCAAAGACAGAGTAAGCGGTCAAGTTGCTTCCATACCTCATGGAATGGTAGTTTGGTCCACCGGCGTCGGTCCTCGACCAGAAATAATTGAATTTATGAAACAAGTTGGCCAGGTTTGTCGCTTCCTATTCATAGAGTTAATATTTTTAAACCAAGAAAAAAGTGTTGGTTATTTAATTGTTTTTGTTGGTTGGAACTGTTTGTGTTATAGAGTAATAGACGTGCATTAGCCACTGATGAATGGCTAAGGGTGGAGGGATATGACAACATCTATGCTTTAGGTGATTGTGCTACTATAAATCAGAGGAAAGTTATGGTATGTGCATCCTATGCATTAAGCTGAGAAGGATCACAAAATGAAAATATATATATATATATATATTTGTAATTTATTATTATTATTCCAAGCTGAGATAGTTGAATTGAACAGGAAGATATATCATTGATATTCAGCAAGGCAGACAAGAAGAACAGCGGGAAGTTGGATCTGAAAGAGTTTCAAGGCGTTGTGGACGACATCATAGAGAGGTACCCTCAGGTGGAGATTTATTTAAAGAAGAACCAAATGAAAGATATTGCTACCTTGCTCAAGTTTTCTCAAGAGAGCTCAGTTACTGTTGACATTGAATCCTTCAAATCTGCACTTTCCAATGTTGATACTCAAATGAAAAATCTCCCTCCAACTGCTCAGGTAAATTCTACTCGCTTCCCTTATAAATCAAAAGAGGTTCTATGTAAGAATTAAGATACAAGGTTTTGAAAACCCAATGCTCCTCAATTTCAAACTAACAGAATTAGAAATTTAAAAATTTAATCAAATTTTAATTGAAACTGATTTGTTTATAATAAAATAATATATTTATATATAAAATATATAAGATAAAGTATATTTTTTATTTTTAATATTTAGTTTCATTTAATTTTATTTCTAATATTTTAATTTTTATCACAATTATTTTTGGACGTTAATTTGATGTAAACTTTTAAGGAAAAAATTAAAAACTTTTAAAGATGTTTTGACATAAATAAAAAATATTAGTGATAAAAGTAGATGAATCAAAAACTTGAAAAAAAATTAAATGAAATTAAACTTTAAGGATATTTTTAAAAAATCATTAACATTCGGAACAAAAATATATACTTTATCTAAATATATATTTTTTAAAAAATAAATTTTTATTTATTATTTTAAATTGACTAACTACTAAAAATTGCATCAGTTCAATCGATTAATTTTTTTAAAAAATTTTAACTAATTCATTATTAAATAATCTTTGTCTTAAATTAAAGAGTAATGCTACACATTTAAGTTTTTTTTATGAATTAATCACAACCAAATAAAATAATAAAACTTAGAATAATATTAGTCATAATTAATTTTTGTTATATTAGAACAACTTAATTTGATTTAATTAACAAAAAGACTTAACTGTGTAATATTATTCTAAATTAAATCAAAGAATAATATCTGATATTCAGTTAACTGAATCGAACCAAGCAATTCAATCTTATTCTCGTAACTATATGCCCTTTCATTTTTGCTAATGATTGATATAGTTCCCAGAAAATATATACTAGTATTTAAAGGTGGTGTTACTTACAAATTTGAAGAAATTATAGGTAGCTGCTCAACAAGGAGCGTATCTTGCAGATTGTTTCAACCGTATGGAGATATGCGAGCGGTATCCGGAAGGTCCTCTTAGATTCAGGGGAACCGGACGCCATCGCTTTCATCCCTTCAGGTACCAATTCAAGATGCTTCAATTCGCCCTTTCATTTACTTAATCAAACCACATAATGACATCAACAACTTCATCAATCTTCAAGGTACAAGCATTTTGGACAGTTCGCTCCTCTAGGAGGAGAACAAACTGCAGCTCAACTTCCGGGAGATTGGATTTCAATTGGCCATAGCACTCAATGGTTGTGGTATTCTATATATGCTAGGTAATTCATTTTAAATCATTTTCTTCATATTTTTATTTTTACTATTTTTTATTTTTAGAATTTGATAAAAGATAATAAAAATGATAAAATTTTATTTTTTTCAAATGAAGTAGTGTATATCAAATGACAAGTAAAAGAAATGAAGTAGTGTATATGGTTTAATCCTCTAACTGTTCCCGAAACATATATATGCAGCAAACTAGTGAGTTGGAGAACAAGAGCATTGGTGGTATCTGATTGGGGAAGAAGATTCGTATTTGGGAGGGACTCAAGTCGAATCTGAGATCATCACATATTCACATCTAATCCAAACCATGCATGTAGATTTATTGGCACAACAGAGCAATAGAAGGAACTCGAAAAAAAAACCAACACGGTGTTTAATTATTTTTCTCATTCAGAAGTAGTTTCTTATTATATAGTATGTACTAGTACTTTGATCGGTAACCTTTTTCCTTTTTCGGTCTTGATTTATTTAATTTTTTCTCAGTTTTACTCTTATACGATACAAGCTATTACCATATACAAACAACAACAACAACAAAGCCTTATCCCATTAAGTGGGTCGGCTACATGAATCAAACGACGTCATTGTGCTCTGTCATGTATCATGTCTACAAAGAGACCGTTTACATGTAGATCTCGTTTGACCACCTCATGGATAGTCTTCTTAGGTCTTCCTCTGCCTTTCGCCCTTTGTCCATCTTCCATCTCATCCACTCTCCTGACTGGATGTTCTATCGGTCTTCTTCTCACATGTCCAAACCACCTGAGACGCAATTCAACCATCTTTTCCACAATGGGTGCTACTCCAACTCTCTCCCTTATATCTTCATTCCTTATTTTATCCAATCGCGTATGACCACTCATCCATCTCAACATCTTCATCTCTGCCACACTCAGCTTACCTTTAGCCGCCCAACACTCCGTACCATACAGCATAGCCGGTCTTATAGCGGTGCGATAGAATTTACCTTTAAGTTTTAAAGGCACTTTTTTGTCGCATATAAAACCAGATGCACTCCGCCATTTTGACCAACCTGCTTGGATCCTATGATTTACATCCTGTTCAATCTCTCCATTATCCTGTATGATGCACCCAAGATACTTAAAACTTTTAACTTTTTCTAAGATGTTTTCTCCAATCTTCACCTCTATATTGGGGTTTTCCCTTCTCAGACTGAACTTACATTCCATATATTCCGTCTTGCTACGGCTTATGCGCAGACCATACACTTCTAAAGCTTCTCTCCATAACTCCAACTTCTTATTTAGGTCTTCCCTTGACTCTCCCATAAGGACGATATCATCGGCAAAAAGCATGCACCATGGCACAGGCTCTTGGATGTGCTCTATGAGTACTTCCAAGACTAATGTGAAAAGGTATGGGCTTAAGGATGATCCCTGGTGTAATCCTATACCAATAGGGAATTCTTCCGTCACACCACCTTGAGTCTTCACACTAGTTGTGGCCCCATCATACATGTCTTTAATTGCCCAAATATATGCGATCCTTACTCTCCTCTTTTCTAAAACCTTCCATAAGACCTCTCTTGGTACCCTATCATACGCTTTTTCCAAATCAATAAACACCATATGTAGGTCCCTTTTACTACTACGATACCTCTCCATCATCCTTCTTAATAGGTATATCGCTTCAGTGGTAGATCTTCCTGGCAAAAATCCAAATTGATTCTCTGTTACTTGTGTCTCTTTTCTCAACCTCCGTTCTATCACCCTTTCCCATAACTTCATAGTATGACTCATAAGTTTAATCACTCTATAGTTTTCGCAACTTTGTATATCCCCTTTATTCTTGTAGATAGGTACCAATGTGCTCTTTCTCCACTCATCAGGCATATTCTTTGACCTTAAAATCTCATTAAAAAGCTTGGTTAACCAGTTGATGCCTTTTTCTCCAAGACCTTTCCAAACCTCAATCGGGATATTATCAGGTCCTACTGTCCTGCCATTTTTCATCTGCTTTAAAGCCTCTTTTACCTCGAAGTCTCGAATCCTTCGATAGTAGTCAAAGTTTTTATCTTCTTCCCTTGTGCATAATCGACCAAGACTCGGAAGAGTCTTCTGTCCCTCATTAAATAACTCGTAGAAGTAACTCTTCCACCTTTCATTAATCTTCTCCTCTTGAGCCAACACCTCTCCATCCTTATCCTTTATGCACTTAACCTGATCTAAATCTCTCGTTCTTCTTTCCCGACTCTTTGCAATTCTATATATACCTTTTTCTCCTTCTTTTGTGCCCAAAGACTGGTAAAGACCCTCATATGCTCTTGTTTTTGCTTCACTTACAGCCACTTTTGTCTCTTTCTTAGCCGCCTTATATTTTTCCCAATTATCTGCATTGCGGCATAAAGACCACTCTTTAAAGCATTCCCTTTTTATCTTTATCTTTTCTTGTATACTCGCATTCCACCACCAGGACTCCTTGTCTCTTGATCCTATTCCTTTAGATTCACCAAAACTTTCTTTTGTTGTTCTTCTAATAACTTCTGCCATCTCCCTCCACATCTCTTCCGCGCTTCCGTTCCCATCCCACTTTGCCTCTTCTCCTACCCGTCTTAGGAAGTTTCTTTGTTCTTCACCTTTCATCCGCCACCACCTCGTCCTTGGGTTCTTCATATAATGTCTTTTCCTCAACTTTTACTCAACGCGAAAATCCATGACGAGTACCCTATGTTGTGTTGTCAAACTCTCTCCCGGAATAATTTTACAGTTAATGCAAAATTTCCGGTCGACTCTCCTCAACAAGAAGAAGTCGATTTGAGAGCTAGTCATGCCACTCTTATAGGTTATGAGATGTTCGTCTCTCTTTTTAAAACATGTATTTGCGATGAGAAGATCAAAGGTTGAAGAAAAGTCCAAAATAGTTTTACCCTCGGCATTGATCACCCCGAAACCATGGCCTCCGTGAATACTCCCATATCCAGTCACTTCTCTCCTAACATGGCCATTTAAATCTCCTCCTAAGAAAATCTTATCTCCCAAAGGTATGCCTTGAACCAAACTCTCTAAATCCTCCCAAAACCTTATCTTGTGTTGTTCGTCCGAACCCACTTGCGGTGCATAGGCGCTAATCACATGGAAAGCACCTCCCTCCACCACAAGTTTGATAGAGATGATTCGATCTCCCACCCTCTTGACATCCACTACGTCTTTCTTCCACTGCTTATCCACAATTATTCCAACCACATTCCTATTCTTCACCTTTCCTGTATACCAAAGTTTGAAACCAGAAGTATCCAACTCCTTAGCCTTTGCACCAACCCATTTCGTTTCTTGTAGGCACATAATGTTAATCTTCCTCCTTGTCATGGTGTCCACCACCTCCATGGACTTTCCTGTTAGAGTGCCTATGTTCCATGTCCCAAATCTCAACCTTCTGTCGCTTCGACCTTTACCTTTTACTTTGTGAACTAGCTTATTTACCCTCGTCCGTTCACGAAAACGCGAGAACCCTTGCTCATTTAACACTACATCCGGGCACCGATGCAGCGGCTCTTGCTTTGACACCGTACTCGAGCCATACGACGCGTTGTTTCCGGGCAACGACCTAGCTTTAACACAATAATGTCTTTGATTCATGTCATGGGGGTTCGGCTATATTTTTATGTTGGTTGCCGAAAACCTAATACAACCCTCCTCCTTTATCCGGACTTGAGACCGGCTATGTACTGCAAGTGTAACATAGGCGGAGTTACAAGCTATTACCATATGTTTGTGATAAATTCAAACCAAAAGCTGATCAAGTAGGATCAAGAGATCATCCAATTGATGCTTACATTATATTAATTTGTCACCGCATAACTCAATAAGTAGATGGTAGAAGCAATAACAAATCCTTATCACAACATAGTCAAGTTATTTTTCTTTTTCCCCTGGAAAATACATATGTGAAATTAAAAGCCATAAACTAAACCTACAATTTTTACCAGAAAAGATGCTCTAATTTTCAAATTCTAATGTGATTGCTAAAATTATCGGTGCTCCACGTACATATTCACATTTAAAATCCATAATATATAATTATATATACAGTTCTACAAGAGAAGATCAGTACAAAATCATGACTTATCCCTAACAAAATATATAATAAATAATAAAGTGATTACTAACATAAAAAAGACAAAATAAATTTTAATTATTTATCAAGTCAAAACACATTAATAAATTTTTTGAATCACAAAACTCCTAAAGAAAAAAATATTACGTGGATACTCTCATAAATATTTTTATGTAAATCAAATTGATTAAAGTTGATTTAGCCATTATAATGATAAACCGAATCAATCAAATTCGAACTACTAGAATTATGCATAGATTAAATAGACTAGATTCGATTTAGTTGATTTTAAAATCCATCCATAATAAATTAAAATCATTGACTTCGAATTACACACATAGTTTTTGCCCCCTAGTAATTCAAATTGAGTGGATTCAAATTAAGCGCTAGTAAATTGAATAGACTTACTTCGATTTACATTGAACGAAAACTAGTGATAAATCGAATCCACTAGTTTCGATTTAGTATCTATATACATATATAAAGAATTCGAATTTACTTGCTTTGAATTGTATTTTACTAGATCACACCCCCCAAAAACAAATTCCAGAAAAAATTGTGCCAAAAAAGCCGTAGGATTGAAACTATGGAAACAGAAGATGACCTTAATCATATCTATCGGTTAGACGGCATTACCCATATTGCTGGTTCTATGCATGAAGAGGTTAGTTTTTGAAATTGAATATCTGTAAAAAAAATAAGTAATAGTTTGTGATGTTAAGTCGTTTAGAATTTTGTTATATATGCTACTGAGATTTTTAAACTACAAATGATAGTTGGAGTAGTGGTTTAATGTTTTGCTAGATTTTTAAAAGTAAAAATGCACACTGAAATAGTGATTAACAATGCTTAGTTAGAATAGTGATTAATTAGATTAGAAGTTTTTTAGGAGTTTAGGTAAATCTAATTTAGATTTCTAATGTTAGATTAAATAGGCCGTAGAAGTTTAGCAAGAATGTAAATTAGTTTAATTTTTTAGATTGAATATAATTCCTAAACGTTAGGTTAACGAACAGTAATTTAGTTTATTTTTAATTTATTGAAAATTAATTTAGTTTGGGTTATTTGAAATTTTTATTAATTTAATTTAGTTTAATTTATTCAAAATTAATGTAATTTAATCTCTAAATGTTAAAGATTAAATTAATGTGATTTAATTTAGTTTAATTTTATACTTTATACTTTAGTGTAATTGAATTGGTTGAATGCAATTTAATTAAATTATTGAACATTAGGTAGACTATGTCCAGGGTTGTAACATAATTTACATTAAAGTTTATTTTTAGTAGAGTTGTCCGCTTTAGGTGATTTTTGATATAACTCGGATATGATTTTGTTGAAAAGGATCTACATTATTTAATGGTCTTTTGGTGAATTGATTTGTTACTTGTGATGGTTCTAAAGGAAATTTTTTCATCGTGGTGCAGCCACATCGATGTATCACCAGCATGAGGAAGCAGTATGATATGTCCCTGGATGACAGGATCATACTATACCTGCAGATGGACGACTTAGCTCACCTCGCGAGGCTCAACGACCACTGGTTTAGGTTGGATGAGCTGCTGGTCAGTGCATTTGTGCAGTGGTGGCGGCTTGAGACTCATACTTTTCATATGCCAATCGGGGAGTGTATGATTACGCTTCAAGATATTGCTTACCATTTAGGCCTTTCCATCGATGGACATTATGTTAGCAGATGCCTAACGGATTTTCAGCGGTTCATTGATGGTGGGAAACCTGTATGGGATTGGTCCAAGAATTCTTGGGTGTGTTGCCTCCGGCAGACTGCATCGACAAGTTCACGGTGAAGTGCACTTAAATGCAGGAGACGTTCAGTCACCTTACCACAACTTGGTGGAGTACAGCATCGTTCATGACCCGCACTCGACATTTATTTTTTGATGTTGAAGGATGGCAGAGGCGGGAACCGATGGTTTTCGAACATTCTACAGAGTTTGTACATACATTGGACCAGGCAGGCCGACCATGTGCTACGATTTGATGTGGTTGCATACCCATGACCATCACAGGCTTACTTAAAGTGGTGGCATCAGTATGGGAGGATATTCTTATTGTCGGAGCTCTTTCTCGGAGACCCCAAAGAAGATCCTATCTTGACCTAGGCGACGCAGAGAGATCTAGGTTGAGTACCTGAGATGGATCAGGTGCCAGATGTTCCTGACAGATTCGAGTGGATAGGAGATGTCGTGTTGGTACACGAGCCAGTAATCGTGAGTGGAGGTGGCTTGATGATGCGATTGACGCCATGAAGGGGAGGGGTCGAGGTCGTCAACAAGGTAGAGGACGCGATCGAGAGGGAGAGATGGATGGATGTCGAGGTAGATGTTGACATATTAGGAGAGCCGAGTACGACGGTGGTGATGTTGGGGATGATGGTGGAGATGACAGCAGTAGAGGTGATGATGAGAGTGGACCTGGAAGTAGTGGTAGAAGTGGTGGCGGAGGTGATGATAGTGGGGCGGTGGAGGTGGTTTAGAGTTCAGATCTGATGTCGGTAAAGGTGATGGGGTTTTTGGAGGTGGTAGAGGTGGGGGTAGGATTGGTCTTCAGTGTGGTACATTAGGGTTAGGGGATGGTGGAGGGGTTAGGGGTGATGGGGATTTGGCAATTATTTTGTTGGGTTTCCTGACTGTGATATGTCTATGCATGAGAGTCAGACATTCATGAGCTCGGGTGAGCTCTTTTCGAATTTTCTAGCTAGCGATGGTCTTGATAGTGAGTTCGAAGGATCCAGCTTCCTGGAGGAGATTAGCGTTATTATCCAAAAGGATGAGGCGGCCTGACGTGGTTCACATGCCCCCGGCCACGAGACACCCCTTGATGTGAACCTAAACGAGCCCCTGTTGTGGACGAAACATTTGCATTGGGTGGCACTCCTCCCTTAGCAACTCCAGCTGCAGCCTTAGATCGTGTAGGTCCACCCCCCAGACCGACTCGATGAGGTACTTTTAGCGCAGAAAGCATAGAGGATCAGGCGCACACGCTGCTGCTTCATAGGGTTACATCTATCTTAATTGTTCGGATGACTGTTTAGTTTTATGTTATTAGGTTAGCTACCAGATTGTCATTGTGTTGTTGTATTCAAAATTATGTTAGTCCGCTATGTTATCATGTTATTAGGTTACCATCCTATGTTATCATGTCTTGTATGCTATCATGCTATGTCATTATGTTTTACTTGAAACACGCAGAAAAATATAACTTCAGGATGTTATTGATTGATAACTGTTGAAATTTCACCGTTAAAAATAAAAAGTAAAAGCAACACCATTATGAGAAAGAAAATACCATCATATTAATAACGACAATTCGTCCTACTAGACAATAAACGCAACAACTACATACATCTTGATAAGAAAACACAGAATGCCACAAGCATCCCTAAGCAACAATAAAGCATAATACGGTGGACAACTAATAAAGCAATACGGTAGAAAGTGATACAGGATACAAAAATGAAGGCACAATAATACAGAAAACAATAAACTCCACTGCGTGCGGCAGAACCCCTGGCTCCTCCTCCATATGGACAACTCCGCCTAGTATGACTAAGCTGTCTGCATAGCCCACACCGCTTTAGTCGATTTGGATCGACCTCGTCCATACTAGTGCGAAATCCAGTGCTCCTCGGGCGACTTTCAGATGCACGTCTCTTACTAGGATTAGGGATGATGTTGGCCCATCATATAGTGGACGGAAACTTTTTGGAATCGGGGGATTGAATTCCATCATGTAGACATTAATCATCGTGATGAGGCGATATACGCCGTGGACATAAATTGCCCAGCTCAAGCGGGAATATGTATAGCAAGCAACTGCATGGCGACATGGGTAGTGAAGACCCAATTTAACTTTGCTATCTGTTTCATTCTTTGCAGACCCAATTTGTGTACAACAGTATTCTAAAAATCAACAAAACATAAATTTTATATCCAATAGTTTTTTTTTTCTAATGATGTCTTTGTAGTGTACAAGAACTAGATAATTCTTTTTACTAGCCATGGTGAATTTATCTCAATTCAACACTCTAATTCTATTTATATAGCACATGTTCCTTAAGTAAATCGAATTAAATCAGTTCGATTTAATCATATGCATTGCTTTCTTAATAATTCTTTTATGTAAATCAAATCAAATAAATTCGACTTATATTAATCATATGCATTGCTTTCTTAGTAACTCTTTTATGTAAATCAAATCAAATAGATTCGACTTATATGTACAACATAAATTAAATCATGTTAATTTGAATAACATAATACTTTAATAAATCGAATTATATTATTTTAATTTATACAAAGTGAGTGTAAATTTATTTCGATTTACATAAAAATAGAATATAGAATATGCACATAATATTTTTCATTTTAAAAAATCCAAATAATTTTCTCCAATTCATTTGTTTAAGTGATTTGCCCGATTTATTATCTGAAACAACTTATCTTTTAAAACATTTACGACTTTTCAATACTCCAAAATTACATCATTAGAAAAATAAATTATATATCTCAGATAATGAATGATTAGAAATTTTGTGTTGGATATGTACTAAAAAATAAATTGGTTAAATCATTGTTAATAATAAACTGAATTATAAAGTCAAGTCAATTATTGAATCACTTGATCCTTCACAACTCTGTTATATTTGCATTCAATTTTTACAAAATTACAAGATACTGCTAAGTTATTGTCTATGTATATAATTTACAATTTACATGACCAAACCTAAAAACATTCGAGTTACGAACGAGTGAAGCAGTGAGTCAGCTCAGCCCAGACCCCAAATGTTCAAGAACATAACTTTGCGGAGGGAATCGTCAGCTTGTCCACCCCGAAGACTGTTAGTCTCGTTTCCGATAGGAACGAGCTCCGGTGCTGGCGATTCTCCGGCGAACAAGAACCTCATCTGGTTGTGTTTGCTGTTTAGAGAGTGAGAGTTGCTCTGCGTTCCAGCCACGGTTCTGGCCATCCAAAAACGGATCAAGTTACTCATACTAACTGCTTTTTGTATCACCGATTATGAAAAACGTTGCTCTTGGTGTTGTGGCCCTAGGGATTTGGAAATAGGATAAGTGTGTTTTGGCCTTTTGGGGAGTGAGTGTTTTTTATAGAGAAAACCAGAGGCTGTAGGCTGTAGCAACAAAACAAGTGGTTTTCCTTATGTGAGAGTAAAAATGTGGCTAGAGGCTAAAAGGATATTGAATAGTTTGAATACACCTAAATGGTTTTGGTGATGGGCCATTGTGGTGGGTCCCATTTGTTTATCTGGACTTTGGAAATGCTCTAATATTAACAAGGTTCTTATTCTAAGTCTAAAGTTGTATTATCTGACCCAAAAAAAAAAAAATCTAAAGTTGTATTGAATAATTTTACTAAGAATTTATTAAAAACATTTAACTATAATTAAAAATCCAAGCTAATCATTTGTCACGAAAAATATTTAACATTTAATAACTATACCAATTAATTTTATATCATAGTAGGTAGCTGATTGTTGGGATTTGGGAAATTTGAGTGAAAAATGGAGGTTACATAAACTTGGGGTCTGGTGAGTGGTGAGTGAGTTCCGGAAATGTGTGAGAGAGGGTGAAAGGTCAAAAATCAAAATACAGGAATAACAGGATAGCATAGTACTAAAACAGGTGGCGGGCTTATCCCAAAACACATGCATCATGGATGACTAGGTTAAGATTTACAAGAAAAAATATCAAATTTATTATTTTAATATTATTTTTAGTTTAATAATTTAATAATATATTTTAATTTATATTTTAAATATTAATAATTAATTAATAGATAAAAAATAAATTTTTATAATTTTCTAATATTTTTTATTTACAATGCAAAAAATTTAGTTTTTCTCTTTCACATTTTTTTTGGTGTTCTCTATAGTGATTTATATTGATCATGGTATTTAAAATCTATAACTGGCTAGCTGTTATTTAAAAAAGAATTAGATGAGTAAATAGTTAAATTAGCCTTTGAAAGATTACTCATTTTCTAAATTTGTTCTCAAAAATTTTTTAATTAAATTTATTTTTTAAATATTTTAAATGAAAAAGTATGAGGAGCCAATAAAATATTTATACAATGTGTACAATGGAGATTTATGGAGTATTAGAGATATAACTATTAGTGTTACCTTCTCCTATTAGTTGAAGTTTTTGGGATGAGTGGTATTATGACATGGTATTAGAGCGCTAGATGTTTAAATTTTTGGAAAGATATTTATTATCCTAGTACTCGGATGGTTATTTTCATTTTGTAACTCAATAGCCCATTGTACACATTGTACAAATAGTCCATTGTCTCCCTAGCGAGATCCATTTTAAATTAGTCATGTTAGACCTTTTATCACTTTCATTGAATTTATTCATGTGATACATTAAGTAACATTACAACACACACCTAGTAATCCTAACTTCTAATTAACTATTAACATAATTAATTTATAAAATTAGATCAGATTAATTTCAAATTGAGAAATTCTAATACCTCAAATTCTCTCCTCAATTAGGTTTTAATTTGATCTAATTTTATAAATTTATTATCATAATAGTCAATTAAAATTCTTAGATGTGTGTCACATTAGTAAATTTTGACATCATTAACAAAAAAAGTGACGAAATGACTAATATGACTAATTTAAAATTTTTAAAAAATAAATTTGATTAAAAAAAATTTTCGGAGACCAATTTAAAAAAGAATAATTTTTTAGAGATTAATTTAACTATTTACTTAGAATTATATGTAACTGAAAGAATTTATTAATTTTGACCATTATTTTTAGTATTAATTTATTTTTTTAATTTAGCAATATATTTTAATCTATATTTTTAAATATTAATAACTAATTAATAATAAAAAATAATAAATTTTACCAATTGTCTAATATTCTTCTATTCAAAAATCAAAACTTAGTTAATGAGAAAATAATGTTTATTAATATCAATAAATAAATAAATACATTGTTTTATTTTTTATAATTTAATATTTCTTCTTGCCTGCTTCATTTGTTGCACACTTTTTTTATGATTCTATCGATATATTTGAGTTAATATTTTGATCTCTAAAATTGTATTTTCTCTAAATTTTAATTTTTTAATTTAATTCAAAACTTGATATTTATAATTTATATTAATTCTTTTAATATTTCTTTTAACAATATGCTAATGTAACATACTGTAGAGAAAATATATTTGACAATTACTAACAATTTAAATTTTTCGTTGCAGAAAATGTTCTATTTTAATAAAGATAATAAAAAAATTATCAAACGTGTAATATTAAAAAATATAGAGAGGTCTTAAAAGAAAACGAAGAACAAATTGTACTATGACTATTACGATTTAAAAGAGATGATTGAATAAAATATTGAAAAGCGCTCGCTAAGAATTAGTGCGGATCATTGTAGATGGTTCCTTGATTATCGCAATAGTGATGACACATCGGTATAGTATTTTTAATTCGTAATAGAATAAGTCTATTTATGTTGCATTGAGTTGGTCAAAAATAGTGTCTAATAACTCTTACTTTCGATGACATGATAGGAGAAGTGTAGAAAAAATACAGTGAATCGATCGAAGCAATTATACACTCACACTGACGGTTCGAAAAGTTTGGCAAGATGTAGAGAAGAAGAGGTAATTTACGTTTGAATTCATTTTTTGAACAATCTCTTCATCTATATATTCACTTTTTAAACTATGTTATTATAGTCGGAACTACAAGGGAAAAAAGTTGGTAGAGAAGAGTTATGGATCTTAGTGTACGAATGACGTGGTGGCTCCAATATCCAAGAAGAAGCTCGGACTATTGGTGTAAGTAATACGTTGAGAATCATTATGTTATTTTTCGTTGGTTTTAATTATAAAATTATGGTGAAGGTCTATGTGGTTGTGCTCTAGCTCGTAAATGCTTATGTTTGCTTATCTATGTGTGTAGGAAAGAATGGTGGAGATTGAGTAACATGATGAATCCTCTAGACTATTATCTCAGAATGATTCGCTTGCTCAAGCTCTCATAAAAGAGCACCCGAGTAGCGTACGTGGTGTGGATTTCGAACCAACTTCTAGTCAACTCTTTGGTACGACTTCGCATCAGCCGGGTGATGGAGTTCAAAGAGAAGAGACCCAAAGGGTGCTGCTTGAACTACAAGCAGAGTTGGCGACCGAGAAATTAAAAAGAAAGGTGAAGTGTCAGCATCTTTCCTATATTTTCTTAGTAATTTAGATGTGGATTTGTGGAGTTTTTATGAGATTTTGGTATTTTAGACTATCATGGATGCTACTTTGAGTTGCACTGTTATTTTGATGATTTCAGAAAAAATCCAGACAAGTATGATAGAATTTGAGCAGAAGAAAAAGGAAGAAATTTGATGCCGCCAATCTGGTGCTAAACGCCAATGCTCGACATTTAGCGTCATAAGCCTAGAAGTTCATGCAAGCTCTCTGTTTGGTGGCGCTAAATGCACGACGCGACGTTTAGCGCCAGATGCTTCGTAAAGTGTGCCAATATCATGCGCTAGTGGCGCTAAACGCCACTACCTGGCGTTTAGCGCCAGGTACCCAGAAACATTGGAAAAGGTCTCTATCCAGCGGCGCTAAATGCCACTACTCGGCATTTACCGCTAGTAGCGTGTCCTCAACTCTCCACGAAAGGCTTAATTTAGTTTTTAATTAATTTTCTTATATAGTTTTTAGGGTTTTAGATTTAAAAAATTAGAAAAATTAGAATTAAATATAAAAGGAGACAAGATTCAGTCCTACGGGCTCTCTCTTTTCTCTTTTTTCTCATTCTGTACTTTTACACTTTTCACTTGAGGTTTTTCTCTGAGTCATGAGCAACTAAACCTCTACTGTTATGGTTAGGAGCTCTATTTATTTTAATGGATTAATACTATTGTCATTCTACTCTTAATCAATGCACTTATTTAAATTTAAGGATTAATTTCATTCTTTATCCTAGGAATTTGAGTATATTAGAAGATAATTCTTTTTCTAATTGAATTCTTGTTGAATCTTGAAAAAGTTAAATCACTTGAATAACATCTTGAAATCAATTTCTCATAATTCTCTAATTTATTTGGATTTAACGGGATACGTGATATATAATCCCCTTATTTTTGGGTATTTAGGGTTTGTGTGGTTCATAAACTAGAATTGACTTAATCTTCTAATTTAAATTAAGTGACCAAGAAATTTGTGGTTGATTGAGTTAGATGAGATTAAATTACTAAGGGATTAGAATTTAATCACTTAAGGTTCACCATGAATTAAATATTTGCTTGACTAAAGTAGTTGATAAGAATTGTTAATTCGAAAATTTAAACATTTCCAAAGCTTTAATTGTTTTCTCATATTAACTTCACCAACCATTCACTATTTGCTTTCTTGCACTCTCTAAATTACTGTTTTATGCTACTTAAATTTGAAACAAATCAATTTAGTTTATCTGACTAGTCTAATCACTTAACTATTGTTGCTCAATCCATTAATCCTCGTGAGATCGATACTCGCTCACCTGAGTTTATTACTTGGTACGATCTGATGCACTTGTCGGTAAGTTGTGGATAAAATCCACACCAGAAGGCAGTGGAGGATGAAGGAGCAGACGAGAAGACAAAAAAGCTGGCAGTAGAGGATGAAGTAGCAGTCGAGAAGATAAAGATGCAGGTAATGGAGAGTACTCTGAGATGTCTAATTCAAAAGCAAGGTGGGGAGCTACCACCAGGTATCGCTGCATGGATGAATTTCTTTGAGGGACAGAGTAGAAAATAAATCTTAGGATTAACTATTTTTTTAAAAAAAATATACACTACTTTAAAGTTGATTATGCAACTCTTAGTAAGGATACACTTTATTGATATCTATATAAATATATGAATTTTCTTAGTTTTTTAATACCATTTTGCCATCAATTTAGATTTTTAGATACAAAATAATAAGATTTGTAATATTAAGAAAAATTCCAAAAATTGACAAATAAAAAATATACCTAGTACATTAAAATTAAAAACAGTGGCGATTTGCGATGCAAAATGTAATAACGTCAGAAAATAAATTTAAAATTCTGCGGTATCAAATAGCGCCTGTTACTAACCGGCTACAAATAAATTTGAAAAAAATAACAGTCTCAAATAGCGGGGTTCATGACCGTTGGTAAATATTGCCGCAAAATCAAATACCCGTACCTAAACCACAATATTTATCGAACTACTGGTATGCCATTTTGTGACAGTTTTTCCCAAAAAAATGACGTTATTCGGCATGTCTCTTGCAATGAACGCGTCAATGTGAATAAAATTATCCCGTAACAGGCTACAATTTATCCATATCAACAAGAATAATTAATTTTAGAATCCACAACTTAAAAAATATGTAAACATATGAATTAATCATCGTCAATGAAAATTAAACTCGTAATATATATGTGTGAATGTTATTAGGGGTGGCAACATGTACCCTACCCGCAAATACGGTTGGATCTGGTAGGGTTGTCAACCCAATCTGTAGAGAGTATGGTAGGGTGAGGATTGAGCCTCAATCCTACCCGACCAACTTGCACTCTATATATGTATATGTTATATAATTATATAAAAATATGTTTCAAGTAGATGTTGAACCAAAGACATCTTACTAAATGTAAAAGATCATTAGCCACTAAGAGAAGATCATTAATTGATAATTTAATTTTTTTTACATAAAAAATCAATTTTATATTAATTTATCATCAAACTATATAATAATGTTGCATCTTTTTTGTAACCTGCAAGTAGAATTCGATACCCGCGAGTTAAGAACAGATAGAAGTAGGGTTGAGATATTTTCAACCCACAAGTAGAATAAGGTGTTTATATAAAAATTTCAACGCGAGAATAGAGTTATGGTTGAATCCAAATTCTACCCTACCCATTATCACCCCTAAGTATTGTATAGTAATAATAATGCTAAAAACGGATTCGAACCGACTAAAAAAATAACCCTAATGTTATGAACTACCAAGAAAAATCAATAGAAAACTATATTTTTTGGTTTGTTTCAATTTTTTTGGAACTATTTGTTTCAATATATATACATGACGTCTCTATTTAGACATATGTACCAAAATATATATTAGACGTAATTTAAACTATATTAGTGAATTATTCCGTGCGATGTACGGGTATAGTAAGTTTAATGAAAATTATTCATTATGAAAGTGTTTTTATGTTAACAATATATGTATGAATGTTCTATATTAAATTAGATTGTTTAGTGAGATTGACCACAATTTTAAGATTCTGATTTTATCTTATAGTTTTGACTTTTGTTGGCAGTTTTAATATCTTTAAATAAGTCGAAAGAGGAAGCTATTGTTTAAAATAAAAAGATAATAAAATATATATATAATCAAACTAATTTGGTGATGGTACTGACAAAGTTGTTTTAGTGTGGTAAAATAAATTAAAGGAGGGCAATATTTATAATGTGAACAACTATCATGACTTTCACAAAAAAATCAATAATAATTAGGAAGAACATAAAGATAATCATGGTATATTAGTTGAAAAAAAATTATGATAGATGATTGAAATTATAAGCAATGATATTGTACACACACAAAAAAAAAACAAGTAGAATGTACTAATATAAGTGACACATGTAACTAAATATGAAAACAAAATAATGATGTCAATAGTAAAGTAGATAAAGAACTATAGAATAGCAAAAAAAGAACACAAATGTATGATTTAGAGAAAGGTTAAACTATCAAGTGGAGTACAAATTCATTAAAACAAATTAGTATAAAATAAGTGCCAAAACATTAATTGAGCTATTTTATGTGTAAAAATGAATGAGAATTCACTGAAACTAATCCAATACTTTGAAGTAACAACTAAATATATAATTGTGATCAATACTACAAAAATTATATACGACATGAAAGTGTTAAATTGTGTTTAGGAATATAAATTTGAATTATCAAAACAAGTTTAATATTAATGGATATATAGTTGAGTGCATTGAGTTATAATAACTCGCTTTATGTTTAGGCACACAGAATGATACATGTATACAAATAGTTATGTATTTATTAAAAAAAGTCTGATAGAAACATATTGATTAAGCTTGAGCACGGCTTACCATCCTCAAACAGATGGTCAATCTGAGAGGACGATCCAAACACTAGAGGATATGTTGAGAGCTTGTGTTTTGGACCAACCGGCGAGTTGGGATCGGTATATGCCATTGGTGGAGTTTGCATACAATAATAGTTATCATGCGAGCATCGGAATGGCTCCGTATGAGGCCTTGTATGGGAGGAAATGTCAATCTCCGCTATGTTGGTATGAAGCTGGAGAGAAAAGCTTGTTAGGGCCGGAAATGATAGCTGAGACTACTGAACAAGTCAAGAAAATCCGAGATAGGATGCTTACGGCGCAAAGTCGTCAAAAGAGTTACACCGATCAGAGGCGAAAGCCCTTAGAATTTGAGGAAGGAGACCATGTCTTCCTTAAGGTTACTCCGACCACGGGAGTAGGTAGGGCGATTAAAGCAAAGAAGTTGAATCCTCGATACATTGGTCCATTTCAAATCCTGGAGAGGGTTGGACCGGTGGCGTATCGGATGGCTCTACCACCTCATCTTTCGAACCTGCACGACGTGTTTCACGTGTCGCAGCTTCGGAAGTACACCCCTGATGCTAGCCATGTGTTAGAACCTGAGTCGGTTCAGTTAAGGGAAGATGTGACGCTTCCAGTGGCTCCAGTCAGAATTGATGATACTAGTATCAAACGGTTGCGTGGAAAAGAGGTTTCATTAGTCAAAGTGGCATGGAGTCGAGGCGGTGTTGAGGAACACACTTGGGAACTCGAATCGGAGATGCGAACGGATTATCCGCATTTATTCTCAGGTAATTGCATTTGAATTTTGTGGGCAAAATTCCCAATTAGGTGGGTAGAATGTAAAACTCGGTTAATTAACAGCTAATTAACCCATAAATGAGAATTTATTCTAGAAAGCCTAAAATGTGATTTTTATGGCTAAATGTGATAGAGGAGATTGAGACGAGAATTTCGGTACCAATTTTATAGAAATCGGACCAAGATTGGACCGAACGGGCCAAACCGGGCCAACCGGATCCAAAGTGGGCCCTTGGCCCAACATAACTAAACCAAAACCCTAGTTTTCAGCACTCTCTCTCCTCACAACACACTCAAACACGCTGAAATGGTGGAGAGGAAGGGAAGAACACTCTCTCAACTTCTTTCTCTCACTTGATCTTCAAACCACCATAACTTTTGATCTAGAGCTCCGATTGCCGCTCCGTTTGCGGCCACGCGTTCACCGCGGAGAGCTCTACAAAACCCATACAATCAATCTTGAGGTAAGCCACGTGTTTCTGTTCGAAATCCAAGCCCTTATTTTCGAGTTTCATGGGTGAAATGTTGAGATTTTGGGTTCTTTGATGTTATAGGACCCAACTCTCTTGAAGGAGAAGGTTAATCTTGTCTCCTTGGACCTTGGGTGTGGTAAGATTCTCAACCCTAGTGTATTTTGTTGTTTTATGATGTTTGGGTTTTGAGATGTTGTGTATGGGTATGATGATTGTGGCTTAGGTTGTGTATATGTGAATATTGGAGCTTGATTGGTGATTTTGAAAAGTTTGGAGAGGGTTTGGTGGTGAAAAATCTGTTCTTGGAGGTGTTGAGGCCTTGAGAGCTTGTGGATAAGTGATTTGGAAGTGCTCCGGTGGAGCTTGGGAAAATCGGCTAAGGTATGGTTTCGGTTTCCCGTATCTAATATGTAATGTGGTAGGAAATACTTAGGCTAGAGGCCCTAAGATAGGCATTGAAATGTTGATGTTGTTGAATGATTGAGATATATGATGTGGTCATATATGTGATGATGATTAATGATGCCTTGATGGTATGATGTATGAGAAATATGCATGTTGTGATATATGCTTGATGATTGGTTATGGTTGAATTGTGGGTTGAACCATGTTGATGGTGAGTGTGATATTGATTGTGTACGATGATGATTTATTGGATTTGGTGTTGTTGAGAATTGGCATGAGGAAGAGTATATGATATGTCAATATGTTTGAGTTTGAGCCACTTGGGTGAAGTGGGTTAAAATGATGAGATAGTGATTTTGTAAATTGTGGTAAAGTGTCAATGTGTGAGTTGAGGAGGCTTGATGTTGAAATTGATATATTTTGATTGATTTCAAAGAAAAGGGATGAAAATGGCATGTTTTGATTGATTTTGAAAAGCGTTGGAAATGGCTTGTTTGCAAATGGCACTTTGTGGTTTTTATGAAAAACATGGTTTTTGGGCATACTTTGGTGGGACATAACTTGGACTACGGATCTCTGTTTTGTGCCAAATCTATTTAGAAATGAAATTGGATCCGGGATGTCCATGCAGTTCGAAGAACGGGTGAAAAACGATTTAAAATGAGAAAGTTATGTCCGTTGGAAGATTGGGGTTCAAATTGGTAAATTCTGCAGCTTTTAACTTAGAAAATTTTTAGCAGAATGACCCCTTGCGCGTGGGCGCACTTGGTGCGTGTGCGCCGTTCTTCCCGAAAATGCCATCCACGCGTGCGCGTGATGTGCGCGGGCGCGCCGATGGTGCTGCACCCAATGCCCATCCATTTTCCAGAGAGTTATGCCAGAACTGTGCTAGTGTTGTGCCTGGGGCACGAGAACACCCACGCGTACGCGTGGTTGACGCGTACGCGTCGATTGGCAAATTTTTAATCCACGCGTTAGCGTGCATGACGCTTGCGCGTCGATGAGTTTTTGAGGCCATCCACGCGTGCGCGTGGAGTGCGTGTACGCGTGGACCTGTTTTCATCCCAAAGTTGATTTTTGAGTTTTAAAAGCCAAATTTCATACTTCTAAGCCTCCGATCTCACCACTTATATCTTAAATCATTATGATATGCCTAGCTATGAGAGAAGGAGCTAGTGGATGTGGTAACTTGCGAGTTAAGCAAGGGAAAATGAATAATCAATGAGGATCATTGATGATTATGTGAGATGTGGAGGATGGTGGTGGAAGTGCTTGTTATGTCATTGGCCGAAGGGCCGTAATTGTTTATGAATTGGCTAGTTATGGATTTAACCATGAGCCGGAATGGCTGTGTATGATATGAATATTGGCTGGTTCTGGACTGAACCGTGAGCCGGATGGCTGATATGGATGTTGATCCATGGATGAGAATTCATGCATGTTTATGTTGAATTATTGATAATTGTGATTTGCACTTCCACTATCTGAGATACGAGTTTCCCTGGGTTGTAGCAGTGGCTAGCCACCACGTGCTCCAGGTTGAGACTTGATACTCTGTTGACCCTATGTCATAAGTGTGGCCGGGCAATGTGAAAGACCGGGATGAGCTCGCCCCCGTAAATATTCACCAGTGAGGGTGATGGATATAGATCATGATTATGATCAAGTTTATAACGAGTATAACTCGAGTTGGGGATGCGTGACAGAGGGACAGTCCAATGGTTAGCGACCAGGACTTGTCGGGTTGGCTTTATAACCGACAAGATGATATCATCAGCCACTAGGGACAGACATTCATCATATGCATACTATATGAATTGTTTGAGATTGCCTATTTGACTGCATATTACTTGCTAATTGTCTAAATGCCTTACTTGTTTCTAATTGTATATTTCTTGTCTGATATAACTGTGTTTGCTATATTATACTCCTGCTGGTGGTTGGGAGGTTTGAAGGAATTGGAAAGGGAAGTATTAGTTAGACTGAAGTATCTTTAGCCAGATGCCCTTTTATGGTTTAGCTTGTTTATAAGCTTTGATATTATCTGGAGGAAGTTTTAGGATTGCCTTCGGCTTTCCTCTATTATTATGTATTATATATGTGGAAGCTGTTACCATGCTGGGGACCTCTGGTTCTCACCCATGCGGTGGTTTTCAGATACAGGACGTGAGGTTTTCCGCTGAGGCATGTTGGAGACTTCTATAATTGCGAAGATCCTTTGTTCTCGGGGCTATGTTTTGGTTTATATGTTTTGCTTAGATATTTTTATCTCCATTAAATAATACAAACTGTGATGTCTCCTCTTATGGGAGATTTTGGAGAATAGGTTTTATGTATTTGTGTCCCTTTGGGTTTCCTTTGGGGTTTTCCTTATTTTTTTATATGTATATATTGCTATGCTCGGACCGGTTATCTTCGCAGCCTGATTTTGAGTCTTGATATTCCTGTTTTTGACACTCCTTTGTATATATATAATCTCGCGTTGGTTTATCCTTACTCGTTACGTTATCGATCGGAGTGTTGCGTTTTTGAGTTGCGGTTTTTTGTTTACCCCTTTTTCTACAAAGGCTCCTAGTTATAATCAATCATTCATACTACTATACGTACTAGATTTTTATTTTAGAAGTCGTAATACCTTGCCATCTCCGAATTATGACTTAAGCATAAGACTCTGTATGGTAGGGTGTTACATTATTAGAATTACATAAAGGATTTTAATTATTTTATAACTTGTTATCTTAGATTTTTTATTTTTATAATTTAATCTATAAAATTAAATATATAAATATTTTATTTTATTATAATCTGTCAGTTAATACAATTGAATTTGATTAATATCGGTCAATATCTTTTGTTATATAATAAAATATCTTATTTTAATTTTTTTTATTATTTGACTATTGTGTTATAATTTAATATATGTATAATTAATTATCTTTGTTATAATCTAATATGTATAATTAAATATCTTATTTGTTTTTTTTTTATTTGACTCTTATGTTGTACTTATATGATTTTATAAAATTTTGGTTGATGTTGTACTCTTAATTATGTATTTTTAAGATTTACATTAGAGTATAACATAATTATGTCTTTTTGTGTTTATTTATAATTTTATAGATTAATTTATTATAATTTAATTAAACCATAAATAAACTTATAAACCAGTAAATAAGGAGTTAGAGTGGTTTATCGACTGATTCGACTTTAGAAACCTTTCTAATAACTCAATCTTATCTAGATAAAAAAATAAAGTTTAAAGTTGTTTCGGCAATAAATATACTTATTATATTTTTGGGTAAACTATTAAAAATACTATGTAAAAGATCATAATGCTAACAAAAATAATTTAAAAAATTGAATGAAAAATAAATTACAAAATATTTAAAAACGTGGCATACGCATACGAATATATTTAAATAGGAATTTAAAATTTGGTAATTTTATGTCTATTATTATTTTTTTCTAATTTTTTTTGTAAAATATCAAATTTAATTTTTGTATTTACCTTTTTAATAATTATCTAAATATTTTTTAAAAAATCAAATCAAATTTATAAATTATTTTCTAAATATAAAGTGTTTGTCACTTATAAAAAATATATATTTTATTATTTTTATTGTGTTTTTAAATTTTTTAAAAATTTATTTATTAATTATTGTAGCTTTCAAATTATTTTTGTGAGCAACATAAACTTTCAAGAATATTTTACATAAACTTTCAAGAATATTTTGATATTTTATGCTTTATTTTTCTACTTAAGTTACATTGAAGAATTGAGACTTTAAAGTGCTTAATAATTACGTTTTCTTTTAAACTATTGTGATAACAATGTGGATGACCTTGATTTGGGCGGCCAACTTTCTCAAGATTGAAAGAATCAATTTTTAAGATAGAATTAAATAAATGAAAGTTGAAAATAAAAATCTCATACATATATAAATAGGGGTTCATATACGAGGCACGAGACACAAGCAATAAACAAAAATCAATTCTCTCTCTTTTTTTACTTTCCAATTTATTGAATACTTCTTGCTCTCTTTATACATATATACATTACAACATATAATATTAGTAAATACATATATGAATTATTATTGAGCTAATTATATTAATATTAGAGCCTTCTATTTATACATCTTTATTTTATATTTAGTATATCTTTTATTTATTTTATAATGCATTATCAGCACGAGACTCTGATCAAATTTTTAAGAAGACTCAGGTAACAAATTTTCATTATGTCGAAACTCTCTCATCTTGAATTCAATGCTCTTGATATATCTAGAAACAATTATTTATCATGAATATTAGATGCTGAAATCCATCTTGATTTAATGGATCTTGGAGATACCATTAAGGCTGAAAATAATGCATCCCAGAAAGATAAAGTCAAAGTCATAATTTTTTTTCGTCATCATCTTGACGAAGGATTGAAAAATGAATATCTCACATTAAAAGATCATGCAGATCTTTGGAAAGACCTTGAAGAAAGGTACAATCATAAAAAACAGTGATACTTCCTCAAGCTCGATATGAATGGATGCACTTGCGTCTACAGGATTTTAAATTCATAAATGAATATAATTCTGCAATGTTTCGAATCAGCTCACAAATAAAATTATGTGGGAAAAAGATAACTAATCATGATATGTTGAAGAAAACTTTCTCAACCTTCCATGCCTCGAATGTGCTCTTGCAACAGCAGTATCGAGAAAAATGGTTTAAAAAATATTTTGAGTTAATTTCTTGCCTTCTTGTTGCTGAACGCAACAATGAGTTGCTCTTGAAAAATCATGAAGCACGCCCAGCTGGCGCCACCCTATTTCCTGAAGTAAATGCGTCAAATTACCCCAGAAGAGGTAAATGGCAAGGTTTTAATAACAAGAAAAATTATGGAAGGAAAATGAATTATGTTCAAAAGAGAGAATCTCACCAGAAGTGGGATAAAGAAAGAAATATTGGGCAGAATAAATCAACAAAAGATAAGTGTTTCCGTTGTGGTGGAAAGGGCTATTGGTCATGTACCTGTCGTACCCCAAGGCACCTAGTCGATCTTTATCAAGCATCTTTGAAAAAAGACGCAAAGGAAAGGAAACAAATTTTGTTTCAAATGATGCTGAAAATTCCACCACTCATTATGATGTGTCAGATTTCTTTGAGGATCCTGAAGGAAATATTGGTCATTTGATCAATGATGGAATAGTTTAATATGTGAGATTATTAAGTATTCATGTAAATAAATAATGTAAGAAACTTATTATAAAGTTTTATTTTCTTTGTATTTAAAGTTTCAAATATGATATGTATAAATAATGAAATATTAATGTTTATGTTTAAGAATTTTGAAATCATTAAATGTGTCATGTTTTAAAATAAAATTTTAGTATATGACATTATTTTTATGTACAGTGTTTCTTAGAAAAATAATTCCAATCAAGTATTCAATTTAACTGTGCATACTACTCATTTTATTATTATTTGTCTTTGAAGAAAATGGCAATGATATATGATGAAGATGCATGCCTTGTGGATAGTGCAAGTTCGCACACTATTCTCAAAAGTGATATATGTTTTACCCATTTAGTGCCAAAAGAAGAATGTGTTAATACTATTATTGGCTCAGTCAATGTGATAGAATATTTCGGAAGAGCTATAATTTTGTTTCCTGGAGGAACAAAATTTATAATAAATAATGCACTATTATCTACCAAGTCACTAAGAAACTTGTTAAGCTTTAAAGATATTCGCCGAAATGGATATCATATTGAAACAATGAATGAGGGAAATCATGAGTATTTATGTATCACAACTCATTATTCAAATAAAAAGGTTATATTAGAAAATTTGTCCTCACTTTCATCTGAGTTATATTATACCAAGATTAGTGCAATTGAATCACATGCCACTGTAAACCAAAAATTTACTAGCCCAAATGAATTCATAACTTGGCACAACCGATTAGGTCATCCGGGAACAACCATGATGCGAAGAATTATTGAAAACTCCCATGGAAATTCACTAAAGAACCAGAAGATTCTTAAATCTAGTGAATTTTGTTGTGCTGCATGTTCTTAAGTGAAGTTAATTTTAAGGCCATCGCCAGTAAATATTGGATTTGAGTCCCCTGAATTCCTAGAAAGGATTCAAGGTGATATATGTGGACCTATTTATCCAACATGTGGATCTTTTAGATATTTTATGGTCCTGATAGACGCATCTTCGAAATGGTCACATGTGTGCTTATTGTCTTCTCGCAACCTGGCGTTTGCGAGATTACTGGCTCAAATTATTCGATTAAAAGAACAATTTCCAGAAAATCCAATCATAGTAATTCGTCTTGATAATGCTGGTGAATTTACTTCCCAATCCTCTGATGCTTATTGTATGGCTAATGGAATAAGTGTTGAACATCCAGTAGCTCATGTTCACACATAAAATGGGTTAGCAGAATCACTTATTAAACGCCTCTAATTAATTGCTAGATCCTTACTTATGAGAACAAATCTCCCAACCTCAGTTTGGGGGTATGCTATTTTACATGCCGCAGCACTTATTCGTTTGAGGCTAACGAGTTACCATCATTTCTCTCCTATGCAGTTAGCTTTTGGCCAACGGCCAAATGTCTCCCATTTAAGAATATTTGGGTGTGCGATATATGTTCCCATTGCACCACCTAATCACACCAAAATGGGACCCCAAAGAAAATTGGGGATATATGTTGGATATGATTCCCCCTCTATAGTAAGGTATCTTGAGATACAAACTGGAGATGTATTTAAAGCCCGATTTGCGGATTGTCATTTTGATGAATCAAAATTTCCAACATTAGAGGGAAAGAATAAGCTTTCTGGAAAGGAATTTAATTGAAATGCATTATCCTTGATGCATTTAGATTCTCAACTAGGGCAATGTGAACTAGAAGTTCAAAAGATTATACATTTGTAAAGAATAGCAAATGAATTGTTTGATGCATTTTCCGATACAAAGAGGATAACCAAATCTTATGTACCAGCGGAAAATACCTCAATTTGAATTGATGTCTCTGTAGGACAAGTAGCCACTAAAGCAAATTCATGCCAGAAGCGTGGCAGGCCTGTCGGTTCTAAAGACAAAAATTCTCGAAAGAGAAAAGAGGTAAATAATATTCCGGTTGAAAAAGACATAGTAAAGATACCTGCAGTTGTCCAAAATTCTGATATAACGCCAGAAGACGTTCAGATACCTAAAAATTGTGAAAATGACGAGATCTCGATAAATTATGTCTTTACAGGAGAGAAATGGGACTGAAATAAGACAATTATCAATGAAATATTTGCATATAATGTGGTATTAAATATCATGCATGAAAGTAAGGATCTTGAGCCAAGATCAGTCGAAGAATGTCGACAAAGAAATGATCGGCCAAAATGGGAAGAAGCCATGAAGGTTGAGTTAGACTCAATTGCAAAATGTGAAGTCTTTGGACTTGTAGTCCGTACACCAGAAGATGTAAAACATGTTGGATACCGATGGGTATTTGTGAGAAAACGAAATGAGAAAAATGAAGTTGTGCGCTACAAAGTCGGACTTGTGGCACAAGGTTTTTCACAAAGGCCCGGTATAGATTATGAAGAAACGTATTCCCCTGTAGTGGATGCGATAACATTGCGTTATTTGGTCAGTTTATCTGCATATCATAAACTGCATATGCATTTAATGGATGTGGTAACAGCCTATTTATACGGCTCATTAGATCGTGATATTTATATGAAAGTTCCTAAAGAACTAAAGATATCTAAACCATCCAATGAATATTCGCAAGGGTTATACTCAGTCAAATTACAAAGATCTTTATATGGTCTGAAGCAATCTGGACGAATGTGGTATAATCGTCTTACTGAGTATCTGGCCAAAAATGGATTCAAGAATGATGATATCTGTCCATCTGTTTTCATAAAGAAATCTGCATCTGGATTCATTATAATTGCTGTGAACGTTGATGATTTAAATATCATTGGGACTCCTGAATATATTCCAACAATTATAAAAACTCTAAAAGAAGAGTTTGAGATGAAAAATCTTGGAAAGACTAAATTTTATCTCGGCCTACAGATCTAGCATATAAAAAAGGGATCTTTATTCATCAAACAACATACACAGAGAAGATCTTGAAGAGATTTTATATGGATAAGTCACATCTATTAAATACTCCAATGATCATAAGGTCTTTGGATGTGGAAAAGGATCAATTCCATCCTAAAGAAGAGAATGAAGATATCCTTGGTCCTGAAGTACCATATCTTAGTGCCATTGGAGCGCTAATGTATCTTGTTAATAATACATTACCTGACATATCATTTGCGGTGAATTTACTAGCAATGTATAGTTCCTCTCCAACCAGAAGATATTAGAGTGGAATCAAGCAAATCTTTCGATATCTTCATGGAACGGTTGATATGGGATTGTTTTATCCCTACAGATCCAAGACACAACTAGTTGGCTATGCAGATGTTGAATACTTGTCTGATCCATATAAAGGGAGATCTCAAATAGGATACATGTTCACATATGGTGGAACAGCTATATCATGGAGGTCCACGAAACAGACGATAGCAGCAACCTCCTCTAATCATGCTAAAATACTAGCGATACATGAAGCAAGTCGCGAGTGTTTTTGGCTCAGGAGTTTGATCCAATATATCTTGTCATCATGTGGACTGATTGATTAGAAGATAGCTCGAACTATCCTGTTTGAAGATAATACAATATGCATTGCTCAACTTAAGGGTGGATACATCAAAGGTGATAGAACAAAGCATATTTCACCCAAATTCTTCTTTACTCATGATCTTCAAAATCAAGAGACAATTGATGTTCAACAGATCCGATGAAATGATAATCTGGCAGATTTATTTACAAAGTCACTCCCAAAATCCCCCTTTAAAAGATTGGTACATGAGATTGGGATGCGCTAATTCGAGACATTAACTGATGTTGACAAGAGGGGGAGACTGTACTCTTTTTTCCTTGGTCAGTTTTTTTTCCATTGAGTTTTTCTTGACAAGGTTTTTAATGAGGCAGTCCCCATCACTAAAGGATATTGTACTCTTTTTCCTTCACTAAGGTTTTTTTTCACTAGATTTTTCTTTAGTAAGATTTTAACGAGCAATAATCCTAAATGGTCATCCAAGGGAGAATGTTGTGATAACAATGTGGATGACCATGACCTGGGCAGCCAACTTTCTCAAGATTGAAAGAATCAGTTTTCAAGATAGAATCAAATAAATGAAAGTTGAAAATAAGAATCTCATACATGTATAAATTGGGGTTCATATACGAGGCATGAGACACAAGTAATAAAAAAAATAATTTTCTCTTTCTTTACTTTCCAATTTACTGAATACTTCTTTCTCTCTTTATATATATATATATATATATATATATATATATATATATATATATATATATATATATATTACAACATATAATATTAGTAAATACATATATGAATCAGGGTTTAAAACTGATAAAAAATGGCAGGGCAGTAGGACCTGATAATATCCCGATTGAGGTTTGGAAGGGTCTTGGAGAAAAAGGCATTAAGTGGTTAACCAAGCTTTTTAATGAGATTTTAAGGTCAAAGAAGATGCCTGATGAGTGGAGAAAGAGCACCTTGGTACCTATCTACAAGAATAAGAGGGATATACAAAGTTGCGAAAATTATAGAGGGATTAAGCTTATGAGTCATACTATGAAGTTATGGAAAAGGGTGATAGAACGGAGGTTGAGAAAAGAGACACAAGTAACAGAGAACCAATTTGAATTTATACCAGGCAAATCTACCACTGAAGCGATATACCTATTAAGAAGAATGATGGAGAGGTATCGTAGTAATAAAAGGAATCTACATATGGTGTTTATTGATTTAGAAAAAGCGTATGATAGGGTACCAATGGAGGTTTTATGGAAGGTTTTAGAAAAGAGGAGAGCAATGATTGCATATATTCGGGCAATTAAAGACATGTATGATGGGGCCACAACTAGTGTGAAGACTCAAGGTGGTGTGACAGAGGAATTTCCTATTGGTATAGGATTGCACCAGGGATCATCCTTAAGTCCATACCTTTTCACATTGGTTTTAGAAGTACTCACAGAGCACATCCAAGAGCCTGTGCCATGGTGTATACTTTTTGCCGATGATATCGTCCTTATGGGAGAGTCAAGGGAAGACCTAAATAAGAAGTTGGAGTTATGGAGAGAAGCTTTAGAAGTGTATGGTCTGCGCATAAGCCGTAGCAAGACGGAATATATGGAATGTAAGTTCAGTCTGAGAAGGGAAAACCCCAATATAGAGGTGAAGATTGGAGAAAATATCCTACGAAAAGTTAAAAGTTTTAAGTATCTTGGGTGCATCATACAGGATAATGGAGAGATTGAACAGGATGTAAATCATAGAATCCAAGCAGGTTGGTCAAAATGGCGGAGTGCATCTGATTTTATATGCGACAAAAAAGTGCCTCTAAAACTTAAAGGTAAATTCTATCGCACCGCTATAAGACCGGCTATGTTGTATGGTACGGAGTGTTGGGCGGCTAAAGGGGAACACGAACATAAGTTGAGTGTGGCAGAGATGAAGATGTTGAGATGGATGAGTGGTCATACGCGATTGGATAAAATAAGGAATGAAGATATAAGAGAGAGAGTTGGAGTAGCACCCATTGTGAAAAAGATGGTTGAATCGCGTCTCAGGTGGTTTGGACATGTGAGAAGAAGACCGATAGAACATCCAGTCAGGAGGGTGGATGAGATGGAAGATGGACAAAGGGCGAAAGGCAGAGGAAGACTTAAGAAGACCATCCATGAGGTGGTCAAACGAGATCTACATGTAAACGGTCTCTCTGTAAGCATGATACATGACAGAGCACAATGACGTCGTTTGATTCATGTAGCCGACCCCAATTAGTGGGACAAGACTTTGTTGTTGTTGTTGTTGTTGTTGTATATATGAATTGTTATTGAGCTAATTATATTACTATTAGAATCTTCTATTTATATATCTTTATTTTATATTTAGTATATCTTTTATTTATTCTACAACATAAACGACTAAAATAATATGAAAAAGTTCGTGCTGTTCACAAAAATAATTCAAAAAATACAAATAACAAAGAAATCTCTAGATAATTTTGAAAAATAACAAAAATAATCAAATATTATATTTTGCAAAAACATAGAGAGAGAAAAACCTTATACATTTGATATAAATTGTTTAAAAAAGAGTTGAATAATTATTTGAGTAACAATAGGTAAATAGATGATTAATTTTTTTCAACCATCATTAACTAACTTTTTTAAATTATTTTACTTATTTTAAATTTTAAACTCTAAAAATATATCTTTAATATTAAATTCTAAATAAAAAACTTAAAAATTAAAATTTGAATAATATTAATTAATTAAAAATTAATTTCTAATGATTTTTTCTAACTATTTAACTATTTAAAAAATGTATAAAAAAATGCTAAAGTAAAATTTGATTTCTAGCGCTCTTTTTCCTTTTTTCTAATGAGACACCAAAGGTAGGGCAATCCCCACCCGAGCAAATGATCAGATAGATCCTCTAAAATTTGAATTTTATTTTAGAGAGTAAAGTGTGATTTTTTATTATCATTGATTTTATAGGTGAGACCAAAAATAAATATAAAAGAAAAATTATTTAAAAGTAAAAAATCACACTTTACTCCCTAAAATAAAATTCAAACTTTAAAAGATTCAAATCCGTTAACTAGATCCAACTTTGGGCCAAGGAAATGACTTCAATAGACCAATTAAAATATTAGATCTTAATGGTTTTTATAGAAAAAATTAAAAATATAAAATAATTTTGTAAGATATTTTTGTTTACTTTTTTTCTATCCTCTTTTCCATTAAATCTTTTATAAATTTCTCCATAATCTTTTTAGCTGTTGTCATCGTGGCTAATTTTTTTTATATTGATCAAATATATGTAATATATTGTTATTAGAAGATTAGGTATTTTTTTATATGGTGTTTTATTGGACGATCCGATTTGTTTAAAGAAAAAAATAAACTATAAATCGAAAAGTCCGATTTATTTGAAAAAAAATAAACTACAAATCGAAAGGTTTAATTTATATTTTTTATTTTTTTAATTTTTAAAATAAAAATCGAACACGTTAAATTTTTTTTTTCAAAAAAAATAATACAAACAAATAGGTGCCCCCAATTTATATATCCCATACCTGTAAAACATACCTCTCCTCATAGCTTCTTGTTATACACCTCTCTCTCACACATGAAAAATAATAAGCGGTGTCAGTGTCATTGGCATCTGTGAAAATTCCAACGCTATGCATCCTCCCGGCAGTGAACTGTCCTTTATACGACCCACTCCTTTATGGCACTCTATCACCTTGTTACCTGTATCCGTAATTAAGAATTACAAACAAAATGGGATTGGAAATTTTGAGTCTTCTTTTTCTTTAAAGTTCCAAATCTGTCAACTAGAAGTTGAGTAAAGATTTTACCTTCACATCTAATTGGAGCCCGAAGGCTTGCTAGTTGCTAATCTGGGATTCTGGGTGTTAATGATGACTTGGTGGTTTGAGATTAAATGATTGAACAAGACATTCAAGATCTAAGAATCTTTATCTTTTGTTGTGTATTTTATGTGACTGCTTTATTTGGAATAAAAGTCATGGAATGAACAAACAGAATTGAACCCAGATGTGGTATAAAAGAGAAATAAAATGTTCTAATTGCTAATAATAGATAGAGCCATTTAGTCGAACACCTTGTGTGCAACACTAATACTGACCCTTCAGAGTTCACATCACATTAACACACAATATTGTGGAAAATGCTTAATCCTTTTTTCATTTATTAAAATTTACATCAATATATCTATCTGTGACAAACCAAAACGGTTCAATACTATAGAATATTATATGGCTCCAAAATTGTAAACCCTAACGATGAAATTGAAAGAAGATCTAGAAGGTTCTTTAGTTAGGACCCCAAGAACTTAAGTACATGACTGTCCTAAGAGACTCCTCTGATCGTTTCGCCTTTTCTTCTCTCAACTTTGCGGTGGCCACCATAGCCGAGGAAGAAGAAGAAGAAGAGAGTTTCATTGTCTGAGAGAAAGAACCAACATGATTCTTGACGTGCTGTTGTGCAGATCTGAATGCGTAGTTCCACCTGCATATACCTAATTGATCCTTCATGGCCTCCACAACTCCAACACTAGCTGCGACGCTCCATGCTCTTGCTCTGATCGAAGAACTCATGTTTTGAGATTAATTGTTGTGGTTTGTATGGTGAAGATTGTTATTGTTCAAGAACGGTGTGATGTAGTGAGAATTAGAGTAATGGGATGGTTCCTTATATGTTATGGAAATAGCCGGAGATTCGGGGAAACCCGAGGCACAAAGCTGCTGGTTTCGGAGAAGGCTGTGGGCTATTGGAGACATAGTTGTATTTCACACTGTTGAAGTTTGATTTTTTTTTTAAATATATAAATTAGGAAGACTTTTAAATTTAACGCAGAACTACAATGTCATAGCCATACTTCTTTGCGAAATGTAATTACCCACATTGCAAATTCTGATTTGAGATCTCTTAGACTATGCTTAGTTGAAAAAAAGAAATAGAAAAAAAAATAAAAAAGAAAAAAATTGAGTGAATTTTTATTTTTTTTAAATGTATTTAGATGAAAGGAAAATAAGTAAAAAATAAATGTTATAAAAAGGCAATTTTATTCTTGTATTATAAAATATATTGAAAAAAATGAAGGGTAATATTGAAAGTTGTGAGAGAAAATAAGTTTTTCCTCCATTTTCTTTCTAATATTGGAGAAAAAAAATTGGTGGGTCTCACCAGTTTTTTTCCACCCCTTTTCTTTCCTCTAAAATTTCTCTTAATAACCAAACAATAAAAAATGATCATTTTCCTTCCTCTTTTCTTTCCTCCCTTTTTTTTCTATTTTCTCTTCAAACAAACATAGTGTATGTAAGATGTTCAAATCCAAACCAATTCAAATTAAATTGTTCTTTTAATCTAATTCAAATAAAAAATTAATTAAAATCATATTTATTTGAATTTAATTGGATTCTGCTTTTACAAACTGCTGGATCGAATCGAATTTTTGATCTACTTTTCATAATCGATCAAATCTAATCCAAACCGCACAATATGTTATAATATTATTATTTTTTATTATATTTACAATTATACTTATAACATATTCAATTTGTTATACATTTTTATATTATTCATGTATTATTATTATTTAATAAATATTTTATATTCAAAATGTTATTTATTTAACTAACCCATAATTTTATTTCTATTGTTATGTTATCATTGGTTTTTTAAGATATTGTTGAGACTTGTTATGTCATTATTGATTATTTAAAAGTTGATGTTGAGACTTGTTATATGTATTTAATTTTTTTTATTTACAAAACTGTAAATCTAAGCCAATCCAAACCGCTTGAAATTGGATCGGATTGGATCAGATATTTTTAAAAAAATTATCCAATCTAAACCGCACTGCAAGTAAAATTAGTGTTCGGATCGGATGAGTTTTTGACTCAAAACCGATCCAAACCGCACCGCAAACACTCCTACTCTCATGTAAGCCAAGTATTGCTCCTAGTTTGAGGAAAATAATGCATTGATTAGGGCTCGTTTTCCTTCTTCACACTTGAATCGACTCATGAAATTAGTTGCCATATGACGGATACGATAAGAATGGTACGTCCCTAAAAGATATCATTCACTACCCTCCTCTTTCATTGTGGCGTGTATAAATCCAACTATAGCAGATATGACAAGAATACCTTGTTGAGGAGTCACATGGTGTCGCAAATTCCTTATAAAGAATGACCAAGACTTTGTTGACTCCAACTCGACCAATACAAAAGCAATGAGAATAATGTTTTGAGTTTTCATCTTGTGTAGTGACCATTAATAGAACCACTCCGTATTGCTCATACAAATATGTGTCATCAATAGATACTAGAGATTTGCAATACTTGAAGGCTTTAATATAGGGAGAAAATGTCCAAAATACCTTATCAAATCTGTATAGGACTAAAGTCTCGAAGAATGGCTTCATAACGTGGCACAAACTTGATCATGAACCGTAGAAGACAAACATTGCTCAATCACATTTAGAAACCTCGGATGCTAGTCGTTCGGCTCTTCCCAACATGAATTTGAGTAATTGCTTTTTCCTTTACTACCAATCTTCCTGTACGACGGCTTAAACCTGTAGCTCTGCTCCGTTGTCCCTTGTAATACTCTAATCGGAATGAAAGAATTACTTAAATTGATTAATATGTCAACCATTTTTAGAATTTTACAATAATAACATGATAAACTTGTAACTAATTTTTCTAAAAACATATGCAAAAGTTTATTTACCTTCTATTATAGAAAAAATAATTTTGTAGATCAAGTTGCTATCAAGATTTAACTGATCTTGGGACATTGTTGGTGTCAAGCATTTGTGCATAACCCATATTTATGAACCTCCTAATAACCAAGATTCTGTCGATATCCAACCTAATGCTCCACTAATAGCCTACAACATAATATCTGCACCGATAATGATACTTTAGATTATCAGATTCGACCATCTGATACTCTATACTCCGATGAATGTTGTAGTTTTTTATGGCAAGGTGAACAAACTCTCTACTATAGAATCGATGGCAAACTCTTAGCTCCATGCTCCCATTTGTGTTATAGTCGTTAGTACTCCCAGACCAAGAGGCATCATCTCCACTTGCATACTATCTAGGTCTAATGTCGAATAATGACTTGGAACTTGGGCTCAAGTAGGAAGTGATAACGGTGGTGGCAATATATGCTATGAGGAAGTAAAAGACGATAGTTGAGTTTATGGGACAAATTCTGTATCGTCATCGCTATCACTATCAAAACCAAAGTTGACCTACTCCTCGTTTGAATCGGACTCTTTGAAAACAAATCAACAACGGGTTCAGCCATTGAGAGAGAAAACTGAATTCTTGTGGGGGATTTAGTTCTTCCCGCCAGACTAGGTCTTGTCACACAACCTATTAGGACCGAACGTGAGAAAGAAGAACTAACGCCAATGTCCACCAATTCAATGCAAAGATCCATCACTTGTTCAATCACAATCTTTCCATGGCAATCAAACATAGCTCGCACGTGATCATCATCCTTTAGCCAGAGTACCTTATACTAAAAATTCCATATGGTGTCCAATGAAATGCATTGATGTCCAATTTTTTGAACATGCTTAATTCCAAGAATGTTCATGTTGATCAAAATCAAAATTTTAAACTCTGTCAATGAATGTAAATGCTAAGTATGTATAACAATAGAATCACTACATTCAAAATATACACCATCTTCTTTACGTGCTATTATCGCATTCGGATAAATAACAACAATTATATTCTCACTAGCTATTTGGTGAATTTGTCTTTGTGGGAAAGAAGAAAGAATATATGAAAGGTGAAAGTTATTAGGAGGTGAAAGTTATTGAAAGGATTTGATATATATCAAATTATTCGTGACAATTTCATATGCAGCATGTGCGCTATAGTTTTCTCTCATGATTTCGCTGTCAGCAGCTGCGTAATTGTTAACGTTCACACAGGCAGTGTATACGTAATAACATTATTAGTCTATTTTGCATTCTTTATGAGAGAGTGTTAAAATGGTAAAAATTCCAAAAACATTTAAGGATTATATATGAGTATTTTTTATTTATTTAAAAAAAACTGGTGTTATCATCCATTTCAATTTTAAAATCTTATTTTAACAATTTTCATAGCTATTTTTTTAATTGTTCCATAAATATAGGAAAAGTTAAAATAATATATATTAATCTATCAATCAAATGAGAAAATTTTGACTTTTCAGTTTCACTAGTCAATCTCTGACATAACTTTAAAAGTTTTTCAATCTCTTTAAAGTGATTTGGTAAATCAACCCATAATGTTACAATTGAAATTTCAAAATAGTTTTTCTATACCTAAAAAAAATCATGAAGATAATATTTCTTTGTGTATTTGCTTAATGTTAAATAATCTAAAGTTACCTCTAAGACTCAAAGCACAACTCAAAATTAAAAAATCTACATTTTATTCAAAATTTCCATCATTCAAAAAATAAACAACTATTTTTAGGTTTTTACCCACAAAGGAATTACATAAATAAGCTATCAGCTCATGACAAACACAATAACAACAAAATACTATAACAAAAAATAACTAGCAACTATGCTATTCATTATAAGTTTCAAAATGCAAATCATCAAGGTATATAAAAAATAATTGGGAGAAAATATGTAAATAAAATAAATAGATTGCAAATCATAAATACATAAAAAATGATAAAAATAGGTTTATAAATTACAATATGTCATGATATATATTAGCGAAAACAATAAAATACTTCAGTTGCTAATTATGAGAGTTGCTTATTAAGTGTTGCGTGCTTGTGTTGAAACAACAGAAGTGAAAAAAAAGTGTTGCTTATTAATTTTATCTAGACCACTATTAAGGTTTTTACATTTTGCCTTATCAAAAAAAAAGGAAAGAAATCAAGTAGGTGTAAGATGTGACCAAAAAATTTAGTTATGAAAAGTAAAATAGTAAACTACACTCATATGCAGAGTGTAAATGAAATACATAGATATGGTGGTGTAAAACTTCTCGCAGGATGCAGGTTACACTCTTTTTTCTCTTTTCTCGCTCCTTGCAAGCTATATTTTTTCTTTGTTTTTTCTCTTTTAGCTCTTATTACTCTTTGCAAGCTTTTGTTAAAGTATATCTATGTCAATTTCTAGTATTAATATTACTATTTCTTATCTACTACCATTTTAATTATTATCATTATATAAAGTAGGAAGACTTTCTGGTATGACATTATATCTGAATTAATACTTAAAATAGCCTCTGAAATTTAACCCCCATTCAATTTAGCCCTCAACGTTTCAATTGACTCTAATTGTACCATGAAATTTTGACCCGTGCCTCAATTTGGCCCTTCCGTCATTTTTCATCACCAAAAAGCTGGCCTGAAAATTTTAAATGATACTTGGCACTGTCAAAACGACGTCGTTTAACTCTTGGTGCCAAAATTTTAGAAACGACGTTGTATGACATGAGAAACGGATTAAACCAAAACCCAAATGTTAACCACTTGAAAAGTGAAACCTTAATTGACCCTTCTTCTTCCTCTTTCTCCCCTCGTATACGTACCTTCAGAGAAGAACCATGGTTGTCGCTATAACTGAGGTTTGAAGCTTTTCTTACTTGTTTCGACCCCACATTTTGAAGACTAATTACGTGGGAATCACCATCTCTTCAAAAACAGGTTAGTAACAAAATTGTTGCTCTCAACATACGATGTTCTATTTTTTGCAAAATGTTGGTTGTGGTTTGTTTTTCATTTTTTTTTTCACTCTACTTCATCAGTGGAACTTTGAGGGATTGTGTTTGATTATGGCTGTTGATGATGGTAGAGTTCTTGTATGCTAAGATTTAATTTTTTTTGCATGTATGTGGCTGTGATCAACTGAATCTTTCAATTCTTTGTCCGTTTGAGCAATCATTGATTCTTCATATTCCATTTTAAAATGATAATCTTACTCCTTCATATCCTATTTTAATTTAATTATCTGTCCAGTATTTTTCGGTTAAAATTACATATATTTATTTACTGGAGCAACTATTGTTAGAACAATTATATTACTCCTTGATCAATTTAAAAGGACAATCTTATTCTTTCATATTTCTCTAATAGTATAACTGGACAATTTAAGGTCTGATTATAAATTGTATCGTTATGCATTTAGGATTAAGAAATGTCATGAATGCTCAATGGTTTCTTTGATTTTGAATATGTTTTATGCAGTACTTGGAGGTGCTTCTGGGATCAACCCTCTTTTGTTGGGTTGCTTGTGGTGTAATCATAGTTGCGCTTGTTGAGATAATTTTATCTCCCTGATTAGTTTAGTACTTATGAGTTTTCTAATAATTGGTAATAACAAAACAAGAAAGCCTGTTATTCTTTAAAGCTATTTTTTTATGCTACTCGATATACAGTGTCATTGTTGAATTTTCTAATAATTCAAGGTGGAAAAATATGTGGATTGTTCGTTATAGATTTCTAATTGATGCATTTAGTAGTCATGAAAATATTATTGGTAAGGTGAATGGGAAAAAATGGAGAATAATTTTCTGAAGGTTGGTATTCTTTCTATGTAATTGATGTTCTTCTTTTTCTTTTTTTTGATGATTATGATTGATTTTGGTTTTTTTTTGTTGTTATGGGTTCATTTTAGAAGAAACTCATGATTTAGCTAAGATCTTGATTTTGCTTGTGTTTATGTCAAAGCATGATTTTAATTTCTATTTTAATATTCTAATTTGGTGTAGTGGGATCAGAATGATTTTGCTGTTAATTTTACACTGCTTTCTTTCTGTGTGTTGATTGCACATAATTATATCAGATTCATTGATTTTTTTTTCTTTTGGATATTTAGATTTGTTGATTTAGTTTCTGCTTGTGTTGATATATTTCTCCTTTATGCTTTTATAGGGTGCTACTTTCTTACAACTTGTTTCTTTTTCTTTTGTTAAAATAATAAAAATTTCATGTTTTGCAATATACTTTTCATTAATATTTCTTTGATGAGAATCGTATTATTTTGTTATGCTGAAATTGAGTTTGTTTTCATAACTTACCCCTCTTATTTTATTCATTTCAATATACTTACCTTGGTAAATGGATCTGTTCTTGCCAATTGATGAGTTGGAATTTGTATAAGATAAATTTGTATTAATGTTCAACTCTGCATTTTAAGCTCTATTGGCAGCAAGTTATAAATTGTGTTGGTAGAATTAATTTGTGTTGGAATGATTAAGGATTGCATGAGACATATTGAATTTAAATTAGACACCTTTAATAAAATAGTCTGTTCTAAAATTCAAGTTTTAACACCTCTTTTTTTTTAATGGTTGCCAAAACACTTAAAATTGATTAACTTATTCAATATATTGGAATTAAGTCCCAATTGAATTGTCTGTAATCTAAATTACTATTTTCAATTTATTGAAGTTAGTGTTATTTTTAATCATTATGTCTTTTTGAATCTTATTTGTAAATGGATGAAGGTATAACGATTGTGTATCATCATGGATGTAGTTTTGTCACTAAACTAAATGGCAGTTTGGTTTATGACAATGATCACACTGATGAGTTGACTGGGCTGGATGAGGATGTATTAGATGTATTTTCACTGAGAGACTACTACGAGGTCCTAGGTTATGATAAGATGGTTAGGTGTTGGTGGCTTGTTCCTGGTAGACCTATGAAGAGTGGAATACGAGCACTAAGTCATGACAAAGAGCTGTAGAGATGTGCTTCTATGCAAAGAACAACAAGGGAAGAGTACACATATACTATGAGCATGGAGTTTCCCAACCCATGGTAGGGGAAGAAGCACCTGAATTGATAGCGCTAACACCCAATGCCACTGGTGTAGAGAATGATGTCAAAAGGACCACACCTAACCCAAAGAATGATACACCAACCATTCCTTCCCATATCAAATCACCCATCAACAACACAACTGAAGGCCCTTCCAATGCAGCATCCAAGCCCCCACCTGAATATGCTTCCCACCCCAACCCCCCCAATTGAAGGAGATACCCCAACCAAAACCAGCACCTAAATCCACACCTAAGCCCAGGCCAGCACCTAAGGAAAAATCTAAGCCTACACCTAAGCCCAAACCAGCACCTAAAGAGACACATAAGCCCACACCCAAACCAGCACCTAAGCCCAAGTTTACATCCAAACCAACAACTTAGCCCAAGTCCACATCGAATACAACCAAGTCCACACCGAAGTCCAGACCCAAACCCAATTCAACACCAAACTCAGTACCCAAATCTAAAGCCATTTCATCCAAATCAATTCATACTGCAAACAGATTCTCTGTTAGGCTAAAAGAAAAAGTGGTGGGACAAAAATAGGATACTGGCAATAAGACAGCTTATGTAAGCCTCGATGAAAACAATGGCAGTGACAGAGTGACAGTAGGGATGTACAAAAATTAACCAAAATATAGTTAATCGGTTAAAAAATCATAACCACATTTTGGTTAACCAATTCAATAAAATAATTTTAAAAATTATATCCATAAATTTTAAAATTGGTCAAACAAAACCAAATAAAAAAAACAATTATTAACCAGTTAACTAAAACTAAAACCAAATTAAAAGAAAAACCTAATTTTAAAACCTAATTTAAAAAATCACTCTTCATCTCTTTGAACCTCACTCTTCGCTGCTTCTCCTCTGTACGCTGCCGGCCGCCGTCAACAATTTTTCTCTTCTGCTTCTCACCAGAGCTCGCTGGTGGTTCGAGAGACCTCTGCCTCTTTGAGTCTTCACTTTGATTTGTGACTCTGTCTCTCTGCCTCGACCTCCCATTCTTGTATAGTAAGCCCTAGATTACAAGAAATGTTGAGGCTTATAAGGATTCGTTGCAAGGTTTGAACTTTGTTATTGGTTATGCCATTAAGGTAAATAATAACTTGAAGATTTTCGAGCATTTGAGGCATTTGGGTTGTGGTTTTGTTTTTGTTAGTGGTAACGAGCTTATGCTTGCTCTTCGTGTTGGATTTGACCCCATAAGGTTTGGATTTGATTCGAACTTGTTGCATTGGTTTCTTTGTGGTTTGAGCTTTTTTTTTTGTTGAATGTGATTGTTTTTTGTATTTGTTGATAACTTAAGTGTATCTTTAATGGGAATGGGAAGATTTTGGAGGATTTTACATTGGCTACACAGGAAGGTGTGTTTATCAACATTTACAGTGAATTTGACTTGGAAAACATTGTTGCCGCTGCAAGAATTGCTGGAAAGAGGATGAAGGATTTGCTCTTTTTTTCCTTCATTAGTATACTTCTGACTTTTTTCATTTCAATGAATCCTGCTGTAAGTTTCTTTATCAGTCAGTAATTTGGTTCCGTGGAATTGAAGTGTATTGATTACTTGGAAACCCAATTGAATTAAAAATTAGTGCTTTGATCATAACAACAGTTTGATTTGAGCTGAGATTTTCTGCTTACTCTTCAATTTTCAGTATTTTGTGCCTTTGTATGTGTGATGCTTTCTCTATGATGTGACTGAATTTGATGTTATTACTGAATCGTGAATGCTATTTATGTGAGAGTAAATTGGGATTTGTGCAAGAACTTTGTTACTGCCTTGCTTATCTTCGGTGATGGATTTAAAAAAATAATTTTATTAGAAATGACCTATTTTTCAATATGCAGAGATTTTTACTTTTTTTAGCCCTTTTGTGTTACTTGTGTGCCTGATTCCTGAACTGAATTTTGTTATGATGATGGATTAAAGCAAGTTTTTGTCTTACTGCACATGAAATTTTTTATTAAAATTGTTGAATTAGACAATTGCTTGAGGAATACATTCAATGTCACAAAGTGATTTTTCATTTAGTTACTTGCATTTTTTTCAACTTGCTTTTGTGCCTCAGAAATCATGATATGATCCAAAAGAGATACTCATCTGATTTATGCACTAACAGCTCTCTGTTCTTAGTCCTGAGTTACCCTTTACTGGTAATTAGTGTTCTTATGTGCTTTTATATGCTGAATATAGTCTTAATTGTCTTCTAGAACAACAAAAACAACAACAAACTGTATTTGATTTGTCTCTTCTTTATTGCGATATAATATGATCTCTCAGGAATATATACAATTTTGTGTATTATATGATTTATGTTAGGATTTGGTTGAATTAGTCCCACATTGCTTAGGATGGCAAATGGAGTGGGTGGCCTAGGCTATAAATATGAGGCTAAGTTCTCCATTTGTTTTTGCACCAGTCAGAAACACTTTAAGCTTGTATCTGATTTTTCTTTTCCTCTGTACTCTTTGATTAGAGAGTGTTGTGAGGTGTAGTTAGATATTTGCTTTGAGAGAGTGTGGGTGTACTGGGGTGCCGGTGAGAGAAAGAAGTCTATGTGTTGTAACAATTTTCACATAGTGATATTCTCTGGTTGTCATTTGACAACGGCCGTGGTTTTTTCTCCGGTAATTGGAGTTTCCACGTTAAATTCTTGTGTTGTGATTGTGTCTATTTTATTTCTCTGTCAAAGGTGTTTTCTCAAGGGGGAATGGTGTCTTATTACCAACAAGTGGTATCAGAGCTTCGGTTCGGTGGGATTTATTCTTAGTATGCTCTGTGGTTGCAGCCTAGTCTGACCTTCCACATCAGAAAAGAATTTTGTCCTGTAGCTTGAGGTTGATCTTTGGTTGCTGTTGTTGTTGCTGGAAGGCAGTGTGACACTGTGAGAGTGCAGTTTGGAAAGGTTCTGGCTAAGGAAAGACCTGGTATTTAAGTGTGTCCATTGTGACCCACCTCTCTTTCCTGGGGACCCTTCATAGTGTACGGTCTACAGTTGAGTTATACTATTCCAGTATACGGTTGCAACAATGTCAGGATATTCAAGTGCTGTGAAGCTTGAAATAGAGAAATTTGATGGAAGAATCAATTTTGACTTGTGGCAAATACAAGTCAAGGATGTGTTGATACAATCAGGTTTGCACAAGGCGTTGAAGGAGAAGATCTCTGGTTGCTCTCTCTATGAGAGAAGATGATGTTCTCTAGAAGACAAGAAGTATCCTCATGGTATTACCGCACTACCATGGATAAGGATGAGTTGTGGCAATCGGGTCCACAATTGCACACGGGCATTGGTTGGCGTTGAGATGCAAGGTGTGTGTCGGAGTTAGGTCGATGGCTGAAGAACTTCCAGGAAAAGCCAATTTGGAAGTTGCACCATGAATTTTCAGCAAGGTTTTGATCTGTACCAAGGCGAAATGCTTGGAGTGGTCTAATTCCAAGTGAGTATACTTTCATGGTGGAGTATGATAGTTCTCTGAACTATGATTGTCGGTATAGACAATGGCAGCAAAGAATTGTCGGTGTTGACAATGGAAGCTGAAGATGTGTGACTATTTCAATCAAGGTGGAGATTGTTAGGATTTGGTTGAATTAGTCCCACATTGCTTAGGATGGCAAATGGAGTGGGTGGCCTAGGCTATAAATATGAGGCTAAGTTCTCCATTTGTTTTTGCACCAGTCAGAAACACTTTAAGCTTGTATCTGATTTTTCTTTTCCTCTGTACTCTTTGATTAGAGAGTGTTGTGAGGTGTAGTTAGATATTTGCTTTGAGAGAGTGTGGGTGTACTGGGGTGCCGGTGAGAGAAAGAAGTCTATGTGTTGTAACAATTTTCACATAGTGATATTCTCTGGTTGTCATTTGACAACGGCCGTGGTTTTTTCTCCGGTAATTGGAGTTTCCACGTTAAATTCTTGTGTTGTGATTGTGTCTATTTTATTTCTCTGTCAAAGGTGTTTTCTCAAGGGGGAATGGTGTCTTATTCCCAACAATTTATGCAAGGGTCTCAGCCCGAGCTTTTGCATTTCATTACTTCAATGTGTTGGATTTGTCATGAAACTAAATTACTTTTCATAGTTTTCAAGCCAAAGTCATCTTTCTATGTTTTATAATTATTTCATTGTTGTTGTAACTCTGCTGTTCAATTTGACATTTGCTTCTGGAGTGGAGTGACTCGTGAGGAAATATAACATGTCAATTTAATTTACAACATGCCTAATGAGGGTGACCAACAGGAATTAGTATATTTAGATACATGTTAAGATTTTTCTATATGTTTTATTAAATTATTGCGTTAGTCTTTATAATTTTTTTAATTTATAATTATAGTTTTTTTTATAGATTTGATTTTATTAGAGGACATTACTTGTTCAGTGGGTCTAGGTTCAATTGCGCTTGAACATGACTAGAAAGTCTTGATTGTTTACGTTTTCTTTAGTTATGTTCTAAACATTTAGGTGGTAAAGATATTAGACTTGCTTTTTCATATATGATTAGACTTGTTTATGTTTATGTTTATGTGTATGTTTATATTTATGCTTATATTTATGTTAGTTTGTTTGAGGCACAACTTAGTAGTGCTCTTGGTATGGACTAATTTGGGATTCATACAAAAAATATTTGGTGATAGATCAAAGAAATTCAATACTCTTTGGATGGGGATATTGGTGTCAATAATTATAGCAGTTGCAATGTCATTTTTTAGCTTCAATGAGATTATATCAATAGTGAATTTCTTGTATAGTTTGGGGATGCTGTTGGAATTTGCATCGTTTCTTTGGCTTAGGAAAAAATTTCCATCATTGAAGAGGTCTTTTGAAGTGCCATTGGGAATGAAAGCTTTGATCCTAACATGCCTTATACCTTCTTTGCTTTTGGTGTATCTGATAAGTGTTGCCACCAAAAGTTTAGAAAAGTAATTATTATTTACAATGACAGAGATTTCATTATTTACAAATTTTACTTGTATTATTTAGAAAGAAAAAATTATTTTTTAGATTAAAAAAATCAATTTAAAAAAAGGTAAAAATTTAGATTTTTGTATGTAAAATAATTAATTTTTGTGTAAAAAACAGTTTTTAGGTGTAAAAACCAATTTTTTGGTATAAAAATCTATTTTTTGGTGTAAAAACTGGTTTTTTAGCATAAAAATCGATTTTTTAGTGTAAAAACCAATTTTTTGATGTAAAAACTGGTTTTTCTATATAAAAATCGGTTATTTTTTTTAAATCGATTTTTGTTTTAATAACTGGTTAAAAACCACTTTTGAATTTTACTAACCGGTTAATAACCAGTTTTATCATGAAAAACCAATTTGCTTAATTAACCAAGACTATATTTTCGGTTAACCAAAAAACTGATTTGGTTTTTGGATTAACCAAACCATGAACACCCCTAAGTGACAGTGACTCACATGACTCCTACGAATCTGCAGAAGACAGCCTATATAAGCCTGGACCACAAGACAATTCTACTGAATCAGATATTGAAGGTGGTCTTTGTACAGCAAGGTTGAGGGAATTTAAGCTGAAGCATTCTCCAGGTGCTGCCTGGAAGAAGAGAAAGGAGAAAATAGTGGAGGAAGATGACGGTCTTGTTGTGGAAAATTCAGATGCAGAAGTGGATTGGTTGCAAGTGTTGGGCAATAGAGGAAACAACCAAGAATCTTATGATGCATATGATCCAATTCACGATGACTCTGATGGAAATGACTCTTGGAAGTTTGAAGAATTAAAAACACCCCCCAAACTCAGATGAGGAGTGGAGTGATGATGATGCTGATGATGTGCACCCAATCTTCTCTGAGGGTGGCCGATTTGGTGAACTAAAGCTCCAAGTTGGAATGAAGTTCAATAACAAGAATGACTTTATGGATGCTGTCAGGGAATTCACCATTCAGGAGGATAGGGAGATTAAATTTAGAAGGAATCAGAGCTACAGAGTCAGAGCTATTTGCAAGTGGACAACCGAAGAAGATGAGGATATGGTTAGATCTCCATTAGCACCACTTCAAGCTGTTAATGATGCACAAGCTTTAGAGATTGTACTCACCCAACCCACTTACTCACGGACAGAAAATCAAGAACAGGTAGTGATTGGTTTCTAATATTTGATTAACTATTGACTGGTTTGTATTGGTTAATCATACATGATTAAATGTTGGTTAGATCCAATTGATTGATACTATTTGATTATATATTAATTGATTTTTATTGAGTTGTATTCGTCACTAATTCTGTTAATAATTTCACTAGGTCCCTCCATCAGACCCACCTCCACCTCCACAATAGGTGACAAGGCATGACAAGCTGCAAACAAAGAGAAAACAACTTCCAAGATGGACCAAATGCAAGAAGCAAGTTCTGGGACAGCTTCACGCTTGGCAGAGTTCATGAAATTCATCCTGACCCCTAGATTCAAACCACCAACAACAAAATAGAAAATGATTTGCAATGTTACCTCTCAATTGTGTAGGACATATTTTGTAAAAACTTTTTTTTATCAAACTATGCTCTTTTGCTTAGGGTAATCTGTTTTGGCTTAGGGTTTTTTGAAACTGTGTTATCTAGGATATTTAAAGTATGTTACAGATACTGCTATTGCTAATGTTGTGATATTGACAATGATTAATGACTATGCATTACTAAATGAATGACTATCTTTTGTTTTTTAATAACTTATTTGGTCAAATTTTATACCTCCTCTTTCATATAATCTTAGTTTTAAAGAACTTTCACAGGATACATCATTACCTAAGAGAACATAAAACCCTATTTCTATTTTGTCATTACATACATAACAATGTTTCATTCACATAACTGATATCACAGTTACATATATTTCATCCCACCTAATCTATAAGCTACAATCACAAATCCACAAATAATAACAAACACAAACAACATAATATTCCACATTTTTAAGATTCTAATTTCAGCTTCAACTGCACTAATTTTCCATCCCAAAGAAAGTTTATGATGGTCTTCATTAACTAAAATTTCATTTCTGCCAACTATGGCTTCTTCTTCTTTTTCAACATCTGCCTATTTAAAAAAGATACACCATCTCTTACCAGCAGTCTACAACACCAAAAATCCACACAAAAAATTGAGAGGAAGAAAAACTACAAAACCAACAAGAATTTGAGAAATAAGACACACAATCAACTTGTAAGAATTCAACCAACTCACATTATAGTTAGGGCATCCATAAAACGGTTTCTCTGGATTGGAATCCATCCTAGACCACCAAAGAATAGGACGCGACCCACAACCGCACCAATATGGAACGTTCCCACTTCTATCACGGTGTGCATTCTTCACCCAGCCACCATGCGAATGAGCTCTGCTAGAACTACCTGAGCCTTGGCTGTTGCTCCCTAACATCCTTCCCAACTCTTGGAATGACTACTACGATTTGGGGGAATTGGGGCTGGGCTTGGTTTTATTTTCATACATTGTGAGGGGTTAATTTAATGCCTTGAAAATTTTGTCCACGTCATCTAACCGTTACAGTGCCCAGTGTCATTTAAAATTTTCAGGTCAGCTTTTTGGTGACGAAAAATGACAGAAGGGCCAAATTGAGGCACGAGTCAAAATTTTAGAGTACAATTAAAGTCAATTGAAACCTTGAGGGCTAAATTGAGTCGGGGATCAAATTTCAGGAGACATTTTGAATATTAACTCCAGTATATTCACTACAAAAAATACAAATTTGTAGGAGTTTTATAATAGATGTTTTAAAAAACTCTCGCAAATTAGTTAAGAAAGTCAGATTTTCTCTCTAGTGTTTTTACTTCTTATTTTATGGCAATTTTAATCTCAAATAACAGGAGTTACAAAACTCTCCCAAATTAAAATCTTATTACTCTAAAACTCTTCTCCTATTTCACACCTTTTCTTATCCACATCCTGCCAAATTGAATTCTCATTCCCGCAAAATCTTTCTCATTTAGTTCATCACTTTTCGCAGCCCTACTCTCCCTTTCTTCTTCTCCACACACCATCATTGATCCTAAACCTCACCCTCATTAACTGCGTTGTCACAACTCTTAGTTAATTTCTCTAACCTCTACCCTCAATCTCCAACCACCTCTAGCCTCAACATCCCCAACTCCAGTCTCATCATCTCCTCCTTACTGGTATACTGCATCCTCTAATCTCTTCATTGTTGGTTCGTTGCATTCTCATCTTCTCCTTGTTGGTCTTCATCTCTGATCAACAAGTCTTAGTTTCAAATGGAGATGTCTCAGGTAATAACATTTATTTTGAGTTCTTAGTTTATGATTTTGGTTTATGGCTTTCAGTTCCTGGTTTATTCTGATTTTGTTCTATTTTTGAGTTTGTTCTTATTTGGATTTTAAGGTTTATTCTGGATTTGTATAAGCCAAACCCTAGCTGCCTAGGACTATCACTTTTTGGCTCTTTGCCCATCGAAGTTCAACTTTATCGATGATCGTTGTGCCAGGGGCGAAGCTAGGTTGAAGTTGAGGGAGGGGCCAAAAATTAATCTTGTAATAAAAAAAGAGTAAAATAAAATTTTTAAGGGGGGGCTAAAATAAAATTTGTACACAATTTATAAGGAAAAATTAAAATTTGGGAGGGGCCATTGCCCCCCTTTTGTTATATGTGGCTCCGCCCCTGCGTTGTGCCGATTGAAGCTCGTTGTTGCGTTATGCTCTGTTCCATTCTGCTTCTGGTAATTACTTGCTGGTGTTGTATTTTACCTCATTCGATGAATAAATGTCTATTACTAATGGTAGTGGCCTAAGTATCATTGCATTTTAAGTGTTTAACTGATTGGATACTCTATTGATATAGGGGACATTATAACTTCATAGCAATTTATTGAAATTAGAGTCACTAAAAAATGGAAATGGATGTGAATAGGAACTTCCATTTGATTGGGCATGCTTGAAAATCACCATACTTGAAATTTATATAGCATGCCTGCTTTTGTGTTAATCAACTTATTTCAAGTTTAAAATAGCTTATAACTAAATCTTATTAAAACAGTTTTTGAACAAAAAAATGGAAATCTTAATGAATATGTACTTTGGAAGCACTGACATATCACCATTTTCAGTTCTATTCTAACAGAAAAAAAGTTATTCTACATCTTCATTACATGTATTTTCATTCACATGTATGCTTAATTCTAGATAATGTTCCACAAGGTCAGTCACTTGTACACCAGCATATATATGCAAAATCAATTGTGAAAATGGATGACTTTCTATTCCAATATTTTTGTGTAGGAAAAGTTATTGATAACCAAATTTTTCATCCAAGTACAATGACTTTTACATGTGTGCCTATGCTGGAATTATTGTAAGTATTATTGTCAATGGCTTCTAATTTATTTATTTGTATTATTATTATTATAGCCTCTGCTACGACATTCTCTAGGCATACTTTAACAATAAACTTTATTATAGGAATTTTTATAGTATTCATCTCAATGAACTAGGTAAATTTATTTGTGATTATTCATTATGATCATTGGGAGCAAACAACACTTTTTCTTTTATGATCTGGTTATGCACTCTATTATTTCTGCTTATTCATATATTTGTTTTATGTTAATACTATCTATTTTGTATTTTAGGGGTAAAAGCATGCATGAAAGATATGAATCTTGTTAGAGAAGAACCATATGAGATCATTCTAGACAACCAAGGGTGTCATGGTGGCCCAAAAGTGATCAAGCAGCATGTAAGTTTCAGCCTTTTGTTAGCTAAAATGCGTTGGAAAGCTCATACTTTCTTGTATAGATTATGAGTATTGTTCCTCAAAGTATGCTTGTCTGTTGCTACTACTGGACATACTACTTTTGTAATTGTGCAACACAAGAGCCATCTGTTGATAGGGTGTTAAGTCTGCAACAGAATTGATTATTTTGAATGGATATATTTGATTAGCTTGTTTGATATAATTTATGTTTGAATTTGTTGTTGTGACTTTTATTTTTAATATTTGGTTGCTAATTTTTTAGGGTTTCTAACTCTTGCAATTTTTTTTCATTTTGGTTATCCAAATTGCGGGGGTTTTAAACTGCCATAAAGTCGAAAAAATTGCCACTAATTACAGGGGTCGAAAATCGCTGCAATATATTCCAAGTAATAGGGGTTTTTAAAAAATTGCCACAATTAAATAGCAGGACACGTAATTGGAAAACCGACGCAACATTTTTTGGATTGAGTAAAAAATTGTCGTAATTTAGCGGCTTTTTTGTAATGACTTTTTTGAATAGCAGAGTTTCATATATGGTTCAATCGTTGGTTTTGATCTTGTCGTTAAACGCAGGGTAAAGGATTAAAAAGCCTATGGTAATAGCCGCTAAAAGACATTAAAGGGTAGCTTATGTGACTATCCTAATATTGGCTTTAGTGGAACGACTGGAAGTGATAATCGCCATAGTCGTTAGGGTGGCTTAACGGGATAGCGAAGCAGGAATAGTGGGGGCCTATTACATGTTGAAGCTTCTGTCCAGCAGTCCAGGTATGGTGAAATTGTGGTCATAATTATTTTGAAGTTATTTTCGAAAAAAAAATTTTAAGTTATGGGAGTGTGTTAATGGTGGAGTTTTCAGTCTGCATCTGACATCAGATAAGTGTGCGGTTGAGAGAAGCATTGAATGGTGTTTGAGGGTGGTGAATGTTTTGCAGGGACGGTTCCTACATTGTAATGTTAGGGTTTAGGGTATTCTCAAAGTGACAAAGATTTGGTGGATAAGACAAAATATTTAGGAATTGCAATGGGTCGATTGATGCAGTGCAATAAAAATAAGGAAGCATTGAGCTGCAGTTATTTTGTTTGGATTCACTTTAGAGGAACGATGGTGGTAGTGCGTGCATAGAAGAGATGTTTTGTGGGTTATTAAGAATAATGGTGTAATAGCAAGGTCGGGGACAACAAAAAAAAAAGATGAGTTGTAAATGTTGAAGCAGTTGAAGGGTTTCGAGTTAATTGTTTTTGCTCTAACTTACAGATTTAGTTCCTCGCAGGTAATATCCAGATAGACAAGGATGGAATTTTGCAGCAAGTTCGTTATGGACCAAGCAAAGGGAAATCAATTGGGGAAGGATTACTCCATGGAATGAGATGCCAAAATATTGGTAGAAGAGGTCATTGGGGTTTGATTGAAATTTTAATAGTTAGGTTTAGTGAAGCATCTTTGTTGAGGGATTAATTGTTATTTGGTTGTTTAATTTGTGACTGGTAGGTTGGTAGTATCAATATTTTTTGCAAAGGCAAGGCATGTGTTGTGGGTTGTGTTGGTTTTGGGGTAATGTAATGTAGGATTGTGTGAGCAAGGAATTGTTATTGTTTAATCATTGCATATTATGAGATTAAGAGAATGTATGATCTCCTAGCAAATTTAGAGTGTTGTTTTAAATGCTCATGTAAATTAATATTGGAATATTTATTGTTGAGTGTGCAAAAATGTAAGTCATTTGTTGTTTTATCATTGCACAGGAGAATGTTTTGGACCTGGGAATAGAGCCCAAGGATCTGATGGTAGCTCCGCTGACAGTATTGACTTGTATGAAGAATCATGGAGTAGGTACGAAACAATTGATGCCAAAAAGTGCTTCAGATGGAATTCAAGAGTCCCGAGGAAGCACAATTGTTCTATAATGACTATAGCCAGTGAAGGATTTTGCAACAAGACAAGGAAAGAAGATAAAAAAACATGTAGGGTGAAATTGTTCGATACACGTGTGTTTGTAGCAAAGAAGGTTTCAAGGACAAAAAAGTGATTGGAGAAGAGTGATCGAAAGTGATGTACAGACCATGTATGAAACCAGATAGTAAAACAGCTTATACAAGTTTTGTTCTCTCAATACAAGTCTCTAGGCCAAAGTAAAATACAAAAGTGAGAGACATATATATATATATATATATATATATATATATATATATATATATATATATATATATATATAACAAATCAAAGGACTCCAAAAGATAATCCAGATCCTCCGCTCCTGTCACCAATCAGACAACTCACTGAGGTGGGTTGCGACCTGCATTTGAAAAACACAACAGAATATGGTATGAGAACCGGAGGTTCTCAGTATGGTAACAGTTCCCAGGGATGTAGGATATAAGATCCCGGGATGCCAAAGGCAATCCTAGACTCCATATTCATCACAAGATTCAAGTTTAAAGCATTCTAAAACAAAACAACATAATATGTAATTTCTCAATACAACTTAAGTCGTAGTACCATAAAAGGGTAATCTATCTTAGGGAATTTCTACTCTAATCAACCACCGCTGTCCCACAACCTTCACCAACTGATTCGCTATGCGATCCCATCACCACCGCCTTCCGACCCTCCTCAACTCCAGTAAAGTACAAGTATATACAATATAAGTAAAACACAAGTAGAGGCATATACAACAATTAATACAAGTAGAAATTAGACATGTTTAACAGATAGGAAGAAACAATATCAAGTCGGCAAAGCATACAAATAGGTAAAAAATGCATATGATGAATGCCTGCCCTACTGGTTGTGATATCACATTGTCGGTTCAACTGTCAACCCAACACATTCCCATGGAGATGTTGCCCTTCGAATTCATGGTGTGGGAACCCCCGAGATATAGTGCTCGGATCACTATCCAGGGTTTTGCGCCTGTACGCTCTGATGATCCAAAGGGATGTGAGCGGGATCTCTTGTCTCCGTCCTCACATCTAAGCGCAAGCGGGATTAACCACCGTCCTTACGCCGTCGCCGCTACCTCAACAGATGGGATTAACCACCGTCCCTGCCGGGCGCATAACGTCTCATATCCTCAGTATAAACAGTAGTACATTGGTTTTCAAAAACATTTTTAGTATAAAATGGATCCATAACTTCACTCAGAGTCCTCGACTTTTTTCAACCACTGTTTTTTTACATTTTAGTTCCTTGATCTTGCATCTCTTTCATCAACCATTCATCACACACATCATCAAACCTTCCCCAGTACAATAGAAACCTAGCACTCTGTTTGCTAACTTTTCCCAATTAATAGTGTCTAAGACCCTTAATCCATTTCCCATGTTTGAACACCCAAAAATATACCCAAAAGTCTTAAAAAGATGTTATAGAAGCGTAAAATCTCGTCGGGAAGGTGAAATAGTTGAAAACAAAGCAAAATTTGAGAAACAGTGGTGTGCATCCGCATAGGGGTGTGTGTGCGCATGCCTAGGAAATTTTTGAAAGTGTGCATATGCACAGGGGTGTGCGTGCGCACAGGTGGCAAAACATAAAAGGGTCTGTCCACTCGCACAACCTGTGTGAGCGCCCCCGACAGACTGGCCTCCCCAACGTGTGCATGTGCACAAGTCTGTGCATACGCACAAGATGCAATTTTTCCTTTGACGTGCGCGCGCACAAGCTGTGCCAGCGCTGCAGGCAGATTGCCTACCTCTACGTGTGCAGATGCACAGGTCTGTGCGTGCGCACAGGTCACCATTTACGCAGAGTGTGCATGCGCACATACCAGAAAATTCAGAATTCTGTAACTTTGCAGAATTTTCAGATTTTCAACATCAACTTTGAGTAATCATAACTTCCTCTACAAAATTCTAAATTTCACAAACTTTATACCGATTTAAAGGGTTTTCGAAGATCTTTAATTCTAAACCATTTTCAACTAATTTTGAAAACTGAGGCAAAAGTTATGATCAAGCAAAGTTCATCAAAATTTTACTTTTACCCAAAATCACAACTTTCACAATTCCTTTTCAAAACACAACCAAACCAATCCATACCATTCCAAACTCCAATTCTCATCATAATCAACCCTCTATGTCATATCACACCAAAATTTCCACCTTTTTCTTTTACTTTTCCTCATCCACAACATCCATGCCAATATATCTCATAAATCAAACTTCATTAACAATTTCCAACTACATTACCAATCAGTCAACACCAATTTCACATGTATCAACATAATTCTCTACTCAACTTCATAAATCATTCATTCTCATCATTTTACTACCAATCATCATTATCAACTCAAAATTTATCATTTCATCAAATATCATCATACAATAACACCCAACAACTCATCAACCATTCAAATCAAATCCTATCTTTGGGTCACTAGCCTAAGTGTCCATGAATATTATATATTACATAGAGAAAACCAAAACCATACCTTGGCCGATTCCCAATATAAACTAAATAAACTTTCAACTAAAATCCAACCACCAAGGTAGCTCCAACAAGCACCAATAAGCTCCAAACTCACAAAAATCAAGCTATATACACATAAATTACCACAAATCAACCTAGGGCTCAACATAAATCAAAAGTTCACAAGCGTTCAAATCATCTTACCTCTCTCAACAGATTTGGATGTCAAAACCTAAAGCTAAGCAAGGATTATAGTGAACCTATTCATCAAGAATCACAAAAACTCACTTAGCCATAAATTCTAGGTACCCAAAATTTTGGAGAGAAGAACTAGGGATATTTCGAGCTTACCTCTAGAGTTTCTTGAATAAATTTTGTAGATCTCTTTGCAAGAAATGCGTAGCCGCTGATGGCACGCAAATCGGAGCTCTATAACTCAAGATATGAGCTTGGGAAGATTGAGGTGATTATGGTTTTCTTCTTCCTCTCCTCCCTTTCTCAAATCTGAAGTGTGTGTGTGTTTTTGGGGCTAGGGTTCATTAAATGAACCTTTATATATGTTGGACTTAGGCTCAACCTGAGCTCGGTTCAACTCGTTAGCGTTTTTAGCCCGTTTGGTCCAACTTCGGGCCAAATCTTTAAAATTAACGCCCGGTTTTCCGTTTTTACTATTTTTCTAAGGTTTTTGACTGTCTCTACTTTCTCTTGTGCAGTACCAGACAGACTTGAACCGGTTCAACCGGTTCAACTGCCGGTTTGCAGTTTTTCACGGTTTTTCGCAAAAAGCACATTTTCTGACTCAGAAAGACCCACTGAGTCCAAAAATGATGTTTAAAACCTCAAATTCTCACTCTAACTTTTTTTTGGAATCAAATTTGGACAATTTAACCACTTAATTAACCGGTTCAATTAATTGCGGTTCTTACATTAGGCGGCAACGAGCACTGCAAAATGGTGATGTTAATGCTACAATATGATTTTTGAAGGGAATGGGTTGGGAATGAAAAAATGTGTTGGCGGTGATTACCATATATTCAGGAAGATTACAGTATATTTAGTGATGTCCTCACATTTGATGTAATGTATGGGCATAACAAGTACAACTTACCCATTGTGGTATTTTCTGGGGTTAACCACCATTCGGTTTTTGGCACCGCCATGGTTTCTAATGAGTCACAAGAGTCGTATATTTGGGTATTGCAGAAGGTGTTGGAATGCATGCAAGGAAAAACACCTAAGGTAGTTATCATAGATAGAGATCCGGCGATGAAAGTTGCTATCCAAGATGTTTTTCCCGATGCCAATCATAGATTGTGCGCGTGGCACCTACTGAGGAATGCCACACCAATATTATCAACCATGATTCTCACACAGTTGTTTAGACTATGCACGTTGGCTAATGCGGAGATTAGTGAGTTTGAGCATTGGTGGGATGTCATGGTGGAAGAGTGTGGGATAAGGGAGGCTGATAGGGTTAATAATTTGTATGGTAAAAAGCATGCATGGGCAACAATATATATATTAGAAGCTGGTTTTTTGCCGGGATAAGGACAACATCACAGTGTAAGTCTTTACATGAGAAGTTGGGCAGGTTTGTTGAGAGCAAGTATGGGATATTAGAGTTTGTAACAAACTTTCACAGATGTGTTGACTTTTTACGAGACAATGAAGAGGAGCTTGATTTTCAGTTCTGCTTTGGGACCCTTATTTTGCAAACTCAGTTTGTTGAGTTGGAGAAATCTGCTGTAATAAAATTCACAAGGGAGATATTTTTTAAAGTGAAAGAGTCCCTGCAATGATGTGTTTGAGTTAGCATAATTGGGTCCAATAGTATCAGAGACAGCAAGGTTCATTTCCTTCAGAAATACCATCGCCCGGGGTTGAGCTGGCAAGTAGTTCATAAAGTTGAAGGTAAGAAATTTTGATGTAGTTGTTTGAGGATGGAATCATTTGGTTTACCATGTGTGAACATATTGGCGGTCTTAGTTAGGTTGGATGTTGGTGTGTTCTACATAACCTAGTTCTACAAAGGTGGTCGAAGAATGCGAAGAATGATGTTGGCTTGTTGTTAGCAGTAAATGATTCGGTTAACGTGACAATTTTGTACAAGAGACGAGTCTACAGATTTGTTCATTGTGCAAGTGGTTCGCAAAGTTTGCATGTTTGAACGAGGAAGACTATATGCTTTCTTTTGCGGAGAAAATGGTGAGCAAGGGCAGAGCTAGAGTAATTATTTAGGGGGCCATAATTCAAATAGCCAAATAAATTCTTATAATTAAAGATGTACTTAGCAAAAGTTCAAATTATAATTTATAATCTTTATGAAATATAAAAGTTATATTTTAATTCAAAATAAGATATTTAAAATTTAGAACAATAATACTAGCATTATAGCATCAATAATACAAAATTATAATTAAATAATTAAAAAAACTAAATAAACAAAATAACGATATTCTGCTCTTAAATGTCCATATCATCATCTCCATGCGAATGTTTTTTTTCCTGGGTCTAAAGGTTGTTTCCTAGAGCTTCCTTCGAGGAAATGTTGACCATCCCCTCCCATTATCTGAGCGATAATAGAAGAAGTGATGTTGTGGTTGATGTCAATCACGGAAACAAATTCTCCATTTTCATACTTCTTGGCAAGAACATTTTGTAGCTTACTAAAACTTTTTCAATAATCTTGATATTTTTCTTTCTCATTTTTCTTGTTGGTAATACTGTCCACATCTATTGAGCGAAGTTGGGTGCTATTAATAATCACAGATTGCTTATTTTTCTGTTTCATTTGATTTTGATTTCCTTATTTCTTTTTACTTAATTCAATAACATTCTCCTTTGTGTGTGGGACCTGTATTTATCTTTAAGAAGAATCTTTGGGATATTATAGTTGCTGTTGCATCTGCACATTTGTTGAGTAGATTTTTCACTTACTATTGTCCATCTATTAACAAAATTTAACTCTCCTCGTCATCTAGTGCAATGCACCTTCATATTAAATGTCTATGACTCTCCAATTTGTAATAACTTGTTACACTTGTTACAATTTAACTAGAAACTTTTTTCACACAATAAACACATATCTTCACATCACTACCATACAGAACTACCATATTAATGTTTGTTTATACAAAAAAACATATCTTACCACATTAAAATTTTTTCCTGTCGTGCTAAAAATTTTAATATCCAGTTCTCCAAAATTGGTAACTACTACATTTTTAATTCTATCACATACAAACTAATAAATTCACAAATTTTAAATTTAAATAATTAATTAACTCACGCAAAAATTGGATCTAAGTCACAACAACCATACAATTCCTACTGATACCCAAAAACATTCATTGTCTTGATACCTACTTATTTTCTTCCGTTGATACAAAAAAAAGGGTATTTGCTTTTACAAAGCCTTACAAGTTCTTTTCAATAAAAGTTTCCATTTTATTTTCGTCCCGTTACTGTCATTAGTCGCCTCCACTTGGTGTGGTCTCCCAAACAACAAATCCACACATTGGCCGCACACGAATGATAATAAAAATTACCTTTTTTCGGTTATTGTCATAAATCAAATTATATACATGAACATCTCCTGCAATGCACATATGTAACACTCACCGAAATCTTCACCATACACTGTTCATTACTATTAAATTTAAACGATAAAGTGCATTGGTACATGTGAAAATTTTCTGATAAAATATGTTTCATATTTAATTTGTGGTATTATGGTTGGTTGATATTAGTTAGATAATAATAGTAGCAAATGGAATTTTACTTTATGATATGACTCAAAACAAAGATATGAGTTTGATAAAAAAAAATAGAAGATTAACTTATTTAAAAGTAGAATAAAAAGTAAATCCATGATTAGAAAAAAAAAAAGATATTTAAACTAAATCAAAAAAGGCCACAAAAAATTCAAATGCTATATATATATATATATATAATTCTTGAGTACATGGCATTGGGTGGTTCCAACCATATCACACAGTGTGAGATACATTGGCATCAGCTGTTGCAGCGCACGAGGCCACATGGCAAGTAGGGGTGTGCATGGGTCGGGTGAAACCGAGTTTGATGTGACCCAGACTCGACCCGAAATATGTACCGGATCTATTTTTGAGACTTGAACCCGACCCTAGACCCGATGAAACCAATACCCTTTCGGGCCACAACTATACCGGGTGAAAACCGGGCCGTTAACATTATAATACCTTGATACCTTCTTGTAAGTTAGCATGTAAAAATATCCAAATTTCCAAGAGTCCAACCGTTATTTGACATGGTAAAATTCACTTAGAAAAATATAACAAGAACCAACTCTTCTCTAAAATTAAAGCATAACCATAATCAATACTAATATTGCCTAATAACACCAAATATTTAAATCAATACAAATAACACAATATTATGCATTAGTCTAAAGTCTTATGCATTTTAAATATAAAACATTAACTTATAGTCTTATATATAATGACTAATAACACAAAATATTAATGTTTACAATACTTAAATTCTACATAATAATAGCCATCATCCATTACTAATAATACAAAATATTTATTGTGTATGGTGACCGGGCCACCGGGCCGATTTCGGGTGACCCGAGCTATGGCCCGGACCCAAACCGAAATAATGATCGGGTCTATTTTTGAGACCCTTACCTGGCCCTAGACTCGATGAAATCACACCAAATTAGCCCCTAAAGTGTTCGGGACCCAATTTAAAAAAATTGTGAAATTTAGTCTCGATGAAATCACACCTTAATTTAGTCTCTATTAATGTTAAACTTTAAAAAAATATTAGTGAATTGTGAAATTACTTGTATACTCTTAGGAACCCAATTGAAAAGAAAAAAAAAAGTATAGGGACCTAATTGAAAATTCAATGAAACTATAAATATTCAATGAAAGATATTCTTATAATTCCTATTCAATAATTCAACGACATTAGATCTATAAGGTTTAATTACTCTGTTGGTCCTTATAGTTTCACGAAATTTTCAATTAGGTCTCTATACTTTTTTCCCTTTTAATTGGGTCCTTGCACCAATTTTTTTTCAATTAGGTCCCTCTTGGTAGTAATTGGCTTAATTGTATAGGGACCCAACTAAAAAAAAATTGGTACAGGGACTCAAATAAAAAAAAAGTATAGGGACTCAATTGAAAAAAAATTTGGTGCAGGGATCCAATTAAAAGAAAAAAAAAGTATAGGGATCTAATTAAAAATTTTGCGAAACCATAGGGACCAACAGAGTAATTAAACCTTTCTATAATTCCTTTTATTTTGTCACTATCATTTTTTGCTAATTGTACTAGAAATACCTTCTCTCTCTTTTTTTTTACTTCTAAAATACCTTATCTTAAGAACATACAAAAAAAGGAATGGATAAAATGTAATAGAAATAGTAGTAATAAGTATATATAAAATTTAGTTTCCATCGTTCAAGTATTTATTATGATCATACAATATTTTATATTTGTGTGGATTCATAGAATATAGTTTATGGCTTTATCATATCATGGTACACCATAGAAAACCACAAGATTATGTAATTTGTGTTATTGAAATTCGAAATCTAAAAACAAAAATCATAGAAAACCACAAGGTTATGTAATTTGTGTTATCGTATCCTCCCACTCTCTGAACCAGTATAGGGATCAACAATAACATTGATAACGGCCGATTTTCGAGCCGAGAAGGATTCTGAAAGAGAAGATTTGAGCTCATCAGGTGTCCCAACAAAATAGTCCTTTCCACTAAAAGCTTCAATCAAAGCATGGTAGCCTACTTTCGGAACAAAAAAAGTCAGAGCATGATCATCTTTGTGAGGCCATTTATATCTTTGGGGAGTTCTCTAGTCACCACTATATACATCTCCATTGTTGAAAACAATCACAGATAACTGGTACTTAACCAATGTCTGGATTGAAAAAAGAAAAAAGGATTAATCATAAAACAATTGCAAGAGCAATTTATTGCATATAAAAATAAATATATGCAACCATATATTATCATATCAACATAATAAATTCATCAAACAGTTATAACTTGCCATTCAATACAAAAATATAAATGATCAAACATATTTCAAATAATTACACTTAAAAAAAACTGTTGTTAAATCTCAAAAGACCACCAACTTATTCATGGAAAAAAATTTGACAATTTTATTACCACATTAATTTAACAAACTCATTTCTTGAGCAAGACCCATAAAAACAGAAAAGTCAAACATCATCATTTGAAATCTTATCTCCACTCTCATTAACTACAAAAGAGGAGCACCTTCTCTTGAAGTAGCAGCAGAACCAACATCATAATCCACAACCTCAAAATCATAAAAACCAATCTACAAAATTGCATGAATCAAAACAAGAGCCATACTACAAGCCAAAGTCACTGCAAGATGAATCCCGGCATCGGTTAAAACCAGTTGTACCGCTTACGCAATCGCAATCTTGAAGTGATTTTCATTTTTGGAACTTTTGGTTCATAGTTTTCAGGCTTTGATGAAGAGTTTGAGGAAGAGGTTGCTACTCTTTGTGTATTTTCATAATTTTCCATTTATGTGACACAAAAATAAGAAAATTTCGTTCTAAGCTTAGTGTGCTACAGAAAAAGTAGGATATATGAAATTCAGTGAAAGTGGCTTGTGAATACATATATATATATATATATATATATATATATATATATATATATATATATTGTACATCCTAAACTATTATATCAAAAGATTTCAGAAATCAATTCAACAAATAGGTATTCAACGAGTGCTGTGTTTTTTCGTAATAAGCTCATAAACCATTATATCAAAAAAATTATCATTTGCTTAAACCTGTTTCATCAACTTTGAAAAAAAAATTAATACCTATTTTGGTAGATCGACTTCAGGCAGCAAGGCGAGGTGTGGCCAGGCAAGGTGTGGCGCGGCAATGCAAGGCGCGGCGAGGGAGAACGACGGAAGCCATAGAGCAGAATAGAGCAGACGCACGAACAACACAGAGCAGTGTAGCGTAGACCAAGGATGACGAACGATGATGATGACACAGATGGACGACAGAGGAGAAACACCACTGACTTCAGAGAACAAGCGTTGGCTAGGGTTCTTTAGTTTTGGGAGAAAATGCCAAAGGTTGTTTTGGTATTTTGAAAAAATAGAGGTGTGTTTAATTAGTTATTCTAACCCAATTACGAGAATATTTGATTTTTGAACAGAATATTTTGTTATCTCAAACGGTTTTATCACGGCAGGGACTAAATTAACAAAAAATTAACGTCTAAAGCCCAATTGAAAAGAAAAAAAGAATAAGAACCTAATTGAAATTTTGGTGAAACTATAGGAACGTGCAGAATAATTAAACCTAAAAAAATGATACATCATTTACATGTTGTCAAGTAAATTGATGCACTGTTATCCTATTTTATAAGATGCATAAACCAATAAACTCCAAAACTAGTTGTCTGGATATATAATTTTTTTATTAAAAAATACTAAATATACATTAAAAGCAACCACTTAAATTAATTATTATGTATTTTTATATTTTTATATATATAGAAATATATAATACAAATCAACTACTAATTTCATGTGTCATGTGTTTCCTCTTTCCTTTTAGATTTGGCCGTCTCCTTCAGACTCTTATCCTTCGGTCCCACTCTTCACCAAGCACTATCGTCCTTTTGTCACCATCACATTGGAGTCCAAACGGCTCGTCGTTGACACTGGTTTTATGTGATTCTTTGCTGCTCACTCTAGTCATTCCTGTTTTTTTGCCGCTTGCCCTGCAAAATCAAGAGAAAGAAACGATGCCGATTCGAACCACAGAGGATGGGAGTCCAGCAAATCTGAGAAAAGGTCCGTGCCGAATTTTGATGGCGCCGACAACAAGTCCGCCACTATTTATTTCTAACACGCGGGGCTTTATGTGATGTTTAGTTGTTGAGAGAATGGATTCGATTGTAATTCAAAATTTTTTAAAAAGAACCAATTGCCATTGAACACATCGCACAAGAGTCTACCGCAAGGCTACTATATTTTGAATAGGGAGCTACTCCCATGAAGATATTAAAAATATTTTCTCATGATGATTCTTGTTTAAAAAGTGTAACTTATTTATTTTGCAACATTTAAAATAAAGGTAACACTTTTATTTCAAATAAAATCAAGTCCTATAATTTATTATTTAATGGTCAAATGATATATTTTCACATAATGACAATCATTAAATCTTCATTGGAAGCCACCTTTTGAATATTACGTGATTAAAACATTAGAAACCTCAAATCATGAATTTGTCTATGGTGAGGAAAGTATAAAGTGGTTCTTTAAGGACCAGAGAGAATATACTATTTTTATTGTGGCTTTGAAAATTTTTCACACTATTTTTTATATTACATAGATGACTTCTAAACTAGTAAAATTATAATAAATAAATTAAAAGATGGTCCAATTATACTAAAAATTTTAAGACATAAATTTAGTGAAAGAAAAATATGGACTTTTTGAAATAAACATATATTTAGTAAAATTAATTTAGTAAAAACAATATATATATATAAGTAAATATCAAAATAATCATTTATTCCTTTAATTTTTATATTAATAAAAATAAAATAAAATTGATATTAATTTTATTTGCTTTGCTTTATTTTATTGGTACCAAAAAATATATAATTAATTTGAATCTTTCAACAAAATTATTGAGGAAAGTAAATATTCAATTTAAAACCCTTATTTACAAACTATGTAATTTATATATATTCACACAGATTATTAGATAAACTTTAGTAATTATATATATCATGAGTAATATAAATATTAAAAATACAGTAATATTATTTAATTATTCTAATTATTATTTGTATAATACTATTAGTTAAGTAAATTTAATCAAGTCTTTAATTGTTTTTAATATATTTAAAATAAAAAATTTTTAACATTTTTTATTTTAAATTAATATTGTAATTACTAGGTTATATATATGTCGATCATAATTTAATTTTATTCACATAATTTTAGTCCTTTTAAAATCTATATTGCAATCTTACTTATTAGTCAAAATCTATATTTACATGATTTATTTTCTATGATAATTTACATCTCAATTAGATCTCATGAATAATTCTTTTTATAATTTTATTCATATAATTTTAGTCCTTCCAAAATCTATAATGCAATCTTACTTATTAGTCAAAATCTATATTTACATGATTTATTTTCTATGATAATTTACATCTGGATTAGATCTCATGAATAATTTTTTTTTATAGATAAAATTCTTAATTGATTGTATTTTAATTTTTCATTATATGTCAGAGTTAATTCTTATTTAAAGTAGATGTAAATAATAAAGAATCAAATAAAATATTTACCTCAAGTTATCTGGAGTCATTAAATTTTTTTTACCAATAACGTGTCATTAATAATCTCCTCTAAAAGTTTAAGTTGTATAAATACAATTGAATAATTTTAATTATTAAATTATATATAAATAGTTTATATAGAAATATGACTATTAAATTGAATAATTTAGTTTTTTTACTTTAATGTTTAAAAGATATTTTATTATTTTTGTAATAAAATTAAAATTTTAACATTCTCATAATCAGATTAAAATAGACAAACACAAAAATACTAAAAAATAAAAATAATCAAATTAAAATTATAATGTCTAACATAATCAAGCATTATTACATCTAATATGATTTTTTAGTTGTTTAAAATAAAGTAAAATGATATTTTATCATTTTTAATATAAAAATCCAATGAATATACTTGGTTTAGGTATAATTATAAGAATAAAATTAATTTTAAATATAAATAGGATAAATAAGAATAAAAACTAGTGTAATAGATTATTCAATTTATAAAATATCAATATGATTTTTTCTACAAGTGTTTAAATATAAATTATGTGTCATTATTATATGAAAGATACTATTTAAATTATAAAATTGTATGTCACTAATACATGAAAGGTTATTTTATTAATTATAATTCACTTATGTAATGTAATTTTAATTTATAATTGGATTTGTCAAAAAAAATTGAAAAATAAATTAAATATAATAAAAATTTATTTGTGTGGAGGGTGGAATAGTCATTTCGACAGTTAAAGGAGTGAAATGTGGTTGTGTCACATGTGCAAATGAATAAAAAATATACTTTAATTATAAATTGATTTAATATCAAATGAGTCCTAAAATTAAAAATAAAAAATTGCACAAAGATAGAGGACCTTAATATTCTTTCCCCACAGTAGAACTCTCCTCAAATCATAATTGGTTTTCTTAATCATGGCCTGAGTTTGCTTTTCTAGTGTAACGTTAGTAACCTTGGCAGCAGCATTGATTACAAAACCAAATGTGAATAAATTGATTTTTAGTTCATCTTTATTCATTTGAGGAAATAGTTTCACCATTCCTAGGATAAAGACTAATAAGTGTTTTACCAATTAAAAGATCAAAATAATTAGAAACACATAACTGTTCATAAATTTGTTGCCCTTAATCAAGTGTTTGGATACCTGCTCATGTACTAATTAAACTTGCAAAATCTATATTATCATATTGAATTTTTTTTTATCTTACATTTTTTTTAAAGAAGTTAAGAGTTTTAGATTATAGTCAAACTGAGGTCTCTAATGTTTCAATCATAATATACTTTGAGTTGAATTTTTTAGTTTAATTATTACGTTAAACATGTTTGATTATAACTAGATTTTATAATATTATTACCTCATTAAAAAGGGCTTTTCGTCTCAAACAAAAAAGGACCTTTAGCTCCATTGAATTTCATGCTTCCTTATATGCACAAGCCACATAATTATAGAATCATTTCTTGCATATTATTTAAATTTTTCAGTCTCGTTGTGATACTAACAAATTGATCTCCCAATAAGAAGTTAATCTTTTAAATGTTTTTTATTGGATAAAAAATTATAATGTCAATTTAAAAATGCTATGGAGATACTAAAATTCAAGTACTAAATTATTCATTATATATTTGTATATAAATATGTATTTTTTTATTATTTTCAATGTTTATATTATAGTTTAATATATTCAATACAAGTTAATTTTTAATATACATACAATATAATTGTATTTTCATTATAAATACTCGTTTAGTTAAAGGGAATAAAAGGATGAAAATTTTGGGTTTGTGGCATTAAGAAGATACTCATCGAAAATGTTAAAGGACAAGTCACATATGAAACAACTGAAACTCTTTCTTTCACTTCTCAACTTCAAAGAAGACAACAAAGGATGCCACATCCAAAACGAAACCAACCTCCTCAATACACCGTTTCCAGTCACTATGAAGAGAGAAAATCGATCACAAGATCTGATAAGAGAAGCAACACTTGACTAACCAACAAGTTATCAGTCACAATTTGTCCAATTTTTATTTGTAGCTGTCATATTTTTTTTTCTTTTAAAAAATAATTATACAAATTATAAATATATTTAATTAATTTATTCAATGTAAAATCTTTTAATTTTATTACATTAACAAATTTTATTACAATTCACCTGTAATTTTGGCTTATTTCGCATGACTAAGTGAGAAATATTAAGAATATGAAAATGTGACAATGATATTTTTTTTTAAATCCCTATATATATATATATATATTAAAAAAAAGAGAATGTGAAATATTTATATTTTATAGCATTGGTGATCGGTGGTTAAAAATAAGAGAAAAGCTTAGTATACAAGCGATTAGGGCTTGTAACTATTACAAGTTCATTAACGCCTAATCCACTAAAACGCGCTGCAACTCCTACGTCACTTACACGCGCTATACAAAGATCCCGTGTTTGTATAACTACCAAAATTAAAAGATTTGTTTCCTTCTTTGTTTTCTTTCTTTTCAAATTTCATCGTTCTTCTTCTCGCACGTCTTCCCCTGGTTTTTCAATCGTTCTTTTCCTCTCCTTTCTCAGTGGTTTGTTCTTCGTCATTGACGTTAGTTTTTCTCTCTGTAACTCCAGCTTCGTTTTGACATGGTGTATTTATAGTTTTTGACATGGTGTATTCTGCAACCTCTCTGTTGTTGATGACCAGTTTGTTTCGAAGGTTGGAATGACCTTTACCACCCTTGAAGATGCTGAAAAATTTTACAGGAACTATACCAAGGTTGCAGGTTTTTCTACAAGAGTTCGGAGCACAAATAGAAAGGAAAACGAGATTAAGAATCAATTGATTACATGTAGCAGAGAGGGAAAATGAAACTCTCATAGCAAAGACTCATTTGATAGGATTTGGAATGATTTTCTGCTAAACTTTGGTCTTGTGGACAACAAGTGGCTTTCATGTAGTGTTGGGTTAAAATCTGCAGCAGAGGTGTAAATTTAATTTTTTATCAGGTGTATTTATAGTCTGTGTTTGGGTGTATTATGCAGATCTCTATGCAGACCGTCATATATGGGTTTCAATCTATCGGATCACCACTTCATATTATAGTACCTGTAAATCAGACATTTTGAATACACCAGAGAGAGTTTAATTAATTTTGGTCTTGTGGACAACAAGTGGCTTTCAGGTAGTGTTGGGTTAAAATCTGCAGCAGGGGTGTAAATTTAATTTTTTATCGGGTGTATTTATAGTCTGTGTTTGGGTGTATTATGCAGATCTCTATGCAGACCGTCATATATGGGTTCCAATCTATCTGGATCACCACTTCATATTATAGTACCTGTAAATCAGTGTATTATGCAGATCTCTATGCAGACCATCATATATGGGTTTCAATCTATCTGATCACTACTTCATATTATAGTACCTGTAAATCAGACATTTTGAATACACCAGGGAGAGTTTAATTAATTTTGGTCTTGTGGACAACAAGTGGCTTTCAGGTAGTGTTGGGTTAAAATCTGTAGCAGGGGTGTAAATTTAATTTTTTATTAGGTGTATTTATAGTCTGTGTTTGGGTGTATTATGCAGATCTCTATGCAGACCGTCATATATGGGTTCCAATCTATCTGGATCACCACTTCATATTATAGTACCTGTAAATCAGACATTTTGAATACACCAGAGAGAGTTTAATTAATTTTGGTCTTGTGGACAACAAGTGGCTTTCAGGTAGTGTTGGGTTAAAATCTGCAGCAGGGGTGTAAATTTAATTTTTTATCGGGTGTATTTATAGTCTGTGTTTGGGTGTATTATGCAGATCTATATGCAGACCGTCATATATGGGTTCCAATCTATCTGGATCACCACTTCATATTATAGTACCTGTAAATCAGACATTTTGAATACACCAGAGAGAGTTTAATTAATTTTGGTCTTGTGGACAACAAGTGGCTTTCAGGTAGTGTTGGGTTAAAATCTGCAGCAGGGGTGTAAATTTAATTTTTTATCTGGTGTATTTATAGTCTGTGTTTGGGTGTATTATGCAGATCTATATGCAGACCGTCATATATGGGTTCCAATCTATCTGGATCACCACTTCATATTATAGTACCTGTAAATCAGAAATTTTGAATACACCAGAGAGAGTTTAATTAATTTTGGTCTTGTGGACAACAAGTGGCTTTCAGGTAGTGTTGGGTTAAAATCTGCAGCAGGGGTGTAAATTTAATTTTTTATCGGGTGTATTTATAGTCTGTGTTTGGGTGTATTATGCAGATCTCTATGCAGACCGTCATATATGGGTTCCAATCTATCTGGATCACCACTTCATATTATAGTACCTGTAAATCAGAAATTTTGAATACACCAGAGAGAGTTTAATTAATTTTGGTCTTGTGGACAACAAGTGGCTTTCAGGTAGTGTTGGGTTAAAATCTGCAGCAGGGGTGTAAATTTAATTTTTTATCTGGTGTATTTATAGTCTGTGTTTGGGTGTATTATGCAGATCTATATGCAGACCGTCATATATGGGTTCCAATCTATCTGGATCACCACTTCATATTATAGTACCTGTAAATCAGAAATTTTGAATACACCAGAGAGAGTTTAATTAATTTTGGTCTTGTGGACAACAAGTGGCTTTCAGGTAGTGTTGGGTTAAAATCTGCAGCAGGGGTGTAAATTTAATTTTTTATCGGGTGTATTTATAGTCTGTGTTTGGGTGTATTATGCAGATCTCTATGCAGACCGTCATATATGGGTTCCAATCTATCTGGATCACCACTTCATATTATAGTACCTGTAAATCAGAAATTTTGAATACACCAGAGAGAGTTTAATTAATTTTGGTCTTGTGGACAACAAGTGGCTTTCAGGTAGTGTTGGGTTAAAATCTGCAGCAGGGGTGTAAATTTAATTTTTTATCGGGTGTATTTATAGTCTGTGTTTGGGTGTATTATGCAGATCTTTATGCAGACCGTCATATATGGGTTCCAATCTATCTGGATCACCACTTCATATTATAGTACCTGTAAATCAGAAATTTTGAATACACCAAAGAGAGTTTCATTATGGAAAAAAAATTTACTTATAATTGAATCAAATATATTTACACCATGTGTTCAATTTCTTAGAACAAGAAGATCAATAAAACCTAGAAGAACATAGAAGAACAGTAAAAGATAGTTCTTCGATTTCGAAATCAGAAACAGAAATGTGGAAAATGTACAAGATGAGTAAAACAATAACGTACCTTGAATAATATTTTGTTGATGGTTTCTGCTATTATTCGCGACGAGTTCAAATGTCTCTTCAGTTTGGAATGTTGCTCGAAACTTGAGGATTTGTGTTATCTTTGAAGGAGAAGAGGAAGAGTGAGCCATAACGAGCGGTTTTTTCGAAGCGTAATCGTTCTAGTGACGCGCGTGAAATTGACGCTCCATTTAAAAGGAGGGAGTGGGCGTGGATTAAACCTGAGTTGGGCCAACTTGTAAGGATTGTATGCGTTATTTGCTTGTATGTGTAGCGGGCCCTAAAAATAATTGACAAAAAATTAGAGTGTCACAATCTGGATAAGCCTTTCTTCATCGTTTTTGTCTTTTCTCTGTAATTCACAAAATATATATATAAAAGAAAAGGCCACAAATTCCCAACACACACTTCCATTTTCAACGAGCAATGCAGTCGCCGGAAAACTTCTGATTCCGGCAACCACCACACTCTGCCACCTTTCTTCTTCTTCTTCTCTCTTCCACTTTCCACCAATGGCCGCTGTTACTTCTTCTTTCTCTCTCTCTACTCTTTCACAGTGCTCGCAGAGGAAGAACCTTTCCTTCTCTTCTTCTACTCGTTTTTTGGGAACCAATTCCGATTCTTTCCGATTGGGACCGAATTTCTCGCTACTATATGTTGCCGTTCGAGCTTCCGATTCCGCTTCCAGAGTGGTTGTTCGGTGTTCCTCTTCCCTCTCAGGTTTGTTTGGGGAAAAATTGAATGAAATTAAGAACTTCCTCAGAGTTCTGAAATTGTTTGAGGTTTCAAAAAATTGGGCAGTTTATGTTTTGTATAAAGGATTCGAAGTTGAATATAGTTCTTTTCTTTCAGGGATTGCTTAATTATCTAATTTTGGGACTAACATCAACGAAACTTATGAAGTTGGTAACTTGGGGTATCTTCATTGAAATTATGTGCTTATGAAATAATATCCTTTGTTTGTTTTTGGGATTTGGCGTTTGGGGTTTGGAATAACTGAGTTAGAGTCAAAGGAATTGTTTTTACCAGTATTTTAATATTGCAAAATTGTAATTGAGACTTTTTAGATTACTGAAATACCTCAAATGTTGAATCTTGGCTTTAAGAGTTTCAATTGTAGACAATGAAAGGTGATTGCTTGTTGAGGCCTTATGTAAAAACATGGTCAAAATATGATTTGACTGGGACTTTTTTCTAGATTGATGCCATCTTTTTAGGTTCAAGTACTCAGTGTAGCTCTTTCTTGCATAATTGAATGTGTTTCTCTAATATAGTCAGCGAGAGATTTAGGGTGTGTTTCATATGCGTTTTTGTTTTCCGTCTTCATTTTCTGCTTTCATTATCAGGATTTTGTGAAGGAGAATGAGAAAGAAGTGAAATGAATAAAATTTTGTTTCTATTTTCACTTCCCATCTTTTCTTTTTTCTTCACAAAATCTTGAAAACAGAAAATACCAAAAATGAAATCAGAAAATGTAAATGCAAACCAAACTAGTTTCTGAAATGAATAGATTCCTGTATAAATGCATGTTAAGGGCATCATTCGTTAGATATCTGAATAAATGAGATATGATCATACTCCTCTGGAGTTGGGAGCTTGATTTCTAGTTGCTAGGTAATTGTGCTCTATTTTGTGAGTAAAAATGGTGGTATGATTCCACATTAGATTTCTTCTTATAAATGTTATCAATGGTTACTAGTAAGTCATTGGTTGTTTATGTTCTTGATCCGCAGATATTCCAACTGTTTCGGAGACAAAGTTAGGTTTCCTTAAAGCCTATAAACGACCAATCCCTAGTATCTACAACAGTGTGTTGCAGGAGCTGATTGTCCAGCATCATTTGATGAGATACAAGAGATCATACCAGTATGACCCTGTATTTGCTCTTGGCTTTGTCACTGTATATGATCAACTCATGGAAGGGTATCCTAGTGATGAGGATCGGGATGCTATCTTCCAGGCATACATTAATGCATTGAAGGAAGATCCAGAACAATACAGGTTAGAACAATGAGCGCTTCTGCTTTTCTTGATTTCTTTTTCTCTTACTATTTCTACTACAGTCTTTCTGCTTTATGAAGACTAACTGCTATATGCTGCTGGATACGGTGTTACCTTGACTGACCAAGAATCTAACGGTGTCCAGCGGACATTTTGGAGCTTCCAAACATGAACTTGGCATCAAAATCAATTCAGGCAGAAGTTGCAAAATACAGATGCTCCTTGCTGCTTGATTTTGAAAATCGCTTAATTGGATCTACTGGCTGGTTGACACTCGTACTTGGTGCTTAAATTATTATTTTAAGATTAAGTCGGTTCAATATGTCCTCGATCATTGTTGTGAAATGGAAACTAGTTTTAAAAAATATTAATCCACTTATTGATAAATAAGAGTTATTTGCCTAAAGACAACTTGGTTAAACAGTTACACTTAGGAAATGTACCTGATGGAACACCTTTTTAGCAGGAACAAATAGCAATTGTGTAGCCATTATTTATTTATTTATTTGTTTTTTAATTTTCATAGGTCTGGTATAAATTGCACCTGTGATTTCATCTTACATCAAATAATATTTTATTTTGCCCATCTACAGAGCAGATGCACAGAAGTTGGAAGAATGGGCACGGGCTCAAAACTCAACCTCCCTGATTGAGTTTTCATCCAGAGAAGGAGAAGTTGAGGGAATATTAAAGGATATTGCAGAAAGAGCTGGTGCAAAGGGGAATTTTAGCTATAGTCGCTTCTTTGCAATTGGCCTCTTTCGCCTTCTTGAATTGGCAAATGCAATGGAACCAACAATTTTGGAAAAGGTTGGCCAGCTAAGCTGAAGCACAAAGAGATGTTAATTTCAAACTTTCAAAAATTAATTGTTTATTAGTAAGGTTTTACTTTGAAGTTTACCCTATATCATATTTAGTCCTGATACTAACTCTAGAAAACTACACTTTCAAGAAATATAGGAGCCTTCTTGCCTTACTGTATTAGATCATGATCTCTTTCCCACTTAGTTCAAGCACTTGGCAGGTTATTGCCTTTTTGTTTTCTTTACATATATTTAAAATTTATTTTCACTATTTTGCTTCTAGTGAAATTATTGCATTACCTTGTGACTTTGAATGAACATAATCCTTTGTTTGTAGTAACCATTTATGACATTGACTTTATAGGCACCAAAATCATAGATATAAATAAAAGCAAGCAATATTATAGGAGATGATTTGACAATTTTCTACCTCAGTATTTTTTTTCGCGGGACTTCTTATCAATTAATTTCTGGTGTCAATCTTACAGCTTTGTGCAGCTTTAAATGTTGACAAAAGAAGTGTTGATCGGGACTTGGATGTGTATCGCAATCTACTTTCTAAGTTGGTTCAAGCTAAAGAGCTGCTAAGGGAATATGTTGACAGGTAATTAGACCATTTGCAATGCCATTAAACGCTCCTAGTCTCCTTCTCTCCCTTCTCATGTGCTTGCTATTTATGACTCAACCCAGTATCTTGAAAATATATATAAAAAGAATAAAATGGAAAAACAATACAATACTTTATTCGGTATTTTTTTCTTTTAAAAAAAATTAACATAGAGATCACTAACTCCAAAGCAACTTACTAAGAACAATGGTATTAACTTTTACTTGAAATGCAAGGGTGTTTTGCATAGCCTATTTACTAGTTTCTTTAGTTTTGAACCAAATGCAACTTTTTATTCTTAATTTGAGAAAAGAAGGCATTACAAAGTTGGTTGGTAATTTATTGATAGTATCTGGCTGAAATTTGATTTTTGTGTTTAATATACCATATTCAGGTCATTTTACCTTTTGACACCAATTTGTTTCCCCACTGTCTGCTCAAAAAAATTTCCAGTACCCTGCATTTGACACCCTTAAATTTTCACCAGTGAAGTCCTTAGATTCCTGAACCTAAATGTTTGTAACCATAAGTCCATAACTTGCTTGTTTTCTCAGCAAGATTTTGACTCTTTGAAATGATACTTTGCCTCAGGGAGAAGAAGAAAAGAGAAGAAAGGTCTGAACCACAAAAGGCAAATGAGGCCATCACAAAATGTTTGGGACAACAGCAAATTTCTGCCCTGAA